>NC_138502.1:41456639-41820004 GCF_964252035.2 Podarcis erhardii | reverse complement strand
TAGATGACCCTCATGGTCCCTTCCAACTCTACAATTCTATTATTCAGCTATCAGGAGGTCTGCTGCTGAAACCTCCTTATTTCACACACTTTGTTATCATGACCATAGGCTGTCAGCAGAGTGTCCTGTAAAACCCATGATCTTCCAGACTGAGATCACACTTTGCAGGAACCAGGCTCGACATCCTTGGCCAACTTCATTTTGAAAGGTTGGAATACCGCACTTTGGGATTAAGCTAACATTGCCTGTTGCTTCCTAGCAGCATGTTCTGTTCTGAGCTGCGCATTAACTCCCCGCTCATGCCATTTGCCATTGATTCATATTACACATAGCACATTATTTGAGGACAGTTCAGTAGAAATCTAACAGCGGCTTATAAAATATTGTTGCATGCTGCCTCAGTCTTCAAATGGTGCGAGAGTCCCGGGTTCCAGGCACTTACCCAGGGTCCATGTTTCCTTTTGGAAATGAGGCACAGCAGAGACTGTGGTGTCTTTATGATATATGGTTTATTTACACACTCCGGCTCCCTTGGCCAGTAAAGCGAGATGAGCGCCACAACCCCAGAGTCGGCCACAACTGGACCTAATGGTCAGGGGTCCCTTTACCTTTACCTTTACACACACGCAACCTGAGCCTATGATGGAGGGGTTTGCAGCATCAACCCCTCAAAATGGTCTTGTTTCTCCCATAGCCACAGCCTTGGATTCAAGCAGAGGTCAGCCATGGCTTGCTCTCTGCCTTTCCAGCTTCCTGCTCCCCCCCCCCCAGTTTCTAGCTCTCATAACTGCAAACTCTGCTCTAAACCCCAGCTTTTGCCCTGCCCACTAACTGAGCACTGAGCCCTCTCTCCTTTTGTTCTCTGAATGGCCCATCACCCAGGCAATTGCCTCAACAGGAAGCTAGCCTGGCTTATATATTAACACTTGCTGGATCCAGGGGTTCAGGAAGCTAGCCTGGCTTGGTTAGCTTCAAACACTTACTAGATCCAGGGATCTGAGGGGTTTGGCACCTACAAAGTTATAACACTATATAGGGTGTTGATGCAGGCATTATAGGCCTACGGTAAAGTAAGAACCTGCATAATTACTTACATGGGTACATACGCCATAAAAGCACATTTAAGTTATTAAAATGAGTCAGACCCTTTTTTCTTGATTGGAGTGTTCTGTCTTGACACCCCCACTTGTCAGAGCAGAGATGGACTTGCAAGGCAAGGTACCCGATAGGTAGTAGCATCTGTACAGGATGTGGAGGCAGTGGCGTAGCTTGGAGAGGGGCAAAAGGGTGGTTGCCCTGGATGCAAAATTGTTAGAGGTGCAGAATTTCAACACCCAGTGCTGCCTTAATACAGCTCCTCCATGTGAACCAGAAAGTAACCTATCCAAACAATGGAACAACTCTTATTTTCATCTCTGTGGCTGTTGATCTCCTGGGTGACGCAGACGCCGTTAGGCATACTCCAACTGTTTTCCTCCCTCCCTCCCACCCACCCCACTTCACACAGCCCCGGGCACTGGCAATCCATGCTATGTCACTGTGTGGATGTGTGTACAAAGTCCTCTGCCTACCTCAGCCAAGGGATTCCTCACCAGAAGAGGGCCAGGAGGAGCATGTCTTACATCAAGCCTGGGTCAGGCTACACATTGGGACAAGGGTCCTGCAACAAGGAGGGGCTGTTCACACCCAAGGTGAATTCTGCCTCTGACTTTGAGGCTGAATGGGTGCCCAGCCCGAGGGACAGGTCATGATGGAAACCAGGCTCATCTGGAGATGTACCCAATTACAGGCAAGGACCCATCCAGATTAATGGTTTCCTCGGGAGTAAGTGTCGGAACTCCGCTCGGCCAAGCCAATAAGGCCTCGTCTTCCTCCGAGCCAAGCCTTTGAAAATGCCTCCAACGTGTTTAATGACCTGAGCCTTTGATAAGGCCTCAAGCTCATTCTATCCAGCAGAGTTCCCAGCACAGGGAAGAGGCGAGAGGTTTGGCTACATTGTAAAGTGTTTTATTTCTAAACTACGCAGAACAGAAAAGACACCCTCTCTCTATGAAAGTGGAGAGCAACCGAAACAAAGGAAACCAGGAAACCACTAACGTCACATCCCGTCTCCTTTTCTCATAAGACAGGAAGGTCTCTGGAATGTAAACAGAGTCCTGTGACTCCACACAGCTGCTCAGTGATAAGAACAGAAACTAACAGTAAGGCCCTTCTCTCAAGGAGACATTTGGAAGGAAGGGAGCTGATAGTAGTCAGCTGAAGATGGGGATGTGGCTGCAGCAGCTCCAGTTCAGAAACTCCAGGGCTGGACAAGTTGCGGAAGTGATGGCTGCGTATTAGCTCTGTCTGTGCCTGGCCTGACTTTGGACTGCTCAGTGATGCAGGTTGAGTGTGCTGGGGCTGTGTGTCCCCATCATGAGTTCACTGGCTCCCACCATGTGGCACCTGCCTATGAGTGCCCTCAATGCCCCCCCCCCAGAATGATTGACACAGCAGCAGATGTGACAAGAGCCAGCTGTGTGGGAGTCATCCTCCACACAAGCAAGCACTCTGAACTTCCTGGATAAGAAAATGGAAAGTTTTCACAAAGTTAGTTTGCTCCTTGACCTCACTCTTGTGTGTCTTCAAGCATTCATCAGTTTATTTCACTTGAAAGGGATGCAGGAGAAATATGGGCAAGTGAGGAGAAAGGGAGAGCCAATGGCTGCGCTGCAAAAAGGGCATTATCCTTTCAGTTACGTTATTGATTTTTCAACATTTATAAACTGCCTTCTGTACCGATTCCAAGGCAGCTTGCCGCCTTAAAAGACCATCAATAAACACAACGCAAAACCAATAAAAACAAATTACAAGAAGGGCAGATTAAAATGCAGCCATGAAGTCAGTAAGCAGAACAGTTCTCAAGGCCCAGGTATCAATAACTCTCAGTGGCCTAGGTGAATAAATACGCCTTCAAGAGTTGGCAAACAAAGTTCGTGCCCTCTTTATTCCGAGGCTTGGCAAACCCCCAGATTGCACCAAATACCTGGAGAAGTTCTGCAACTTTTGAACGTGTTTGTTTGACAGAAAATGCCCTTGCTAGTATAAAGACAGTGAGTGTGAAACTAGTAGACATGAAGTTAAATGCATGATTGTATTTGAGAAGTCTAGATTTTTGCAGTGCAAGAGAAGATGATCAGGATCAGGACCACAGTTCATGGTGAGAGGATTGAATACTTTTTCTTCCTGTCGTGGTCCCCATGAAAATCTATCCCACCCCACCCCAGTGACTTATTAGTCCTGGAAAGCAACTTTCCATTGGCACTTGGGGGAAAACCCATTGCCTCCCCTAGCCCCCATTTGGGCATCGGTCAGGATGCACTAATCCTGGATCCTTTCAACAGGATACCCTTAACCATGGAGGGGCAGGCAGAGGCTGCAACCTCCCCTCCAACCAAGACTAGGCTTACCCAGTACCTATCCGCCTTACAAAGTTGTGACGATTGCTTTGAGGTAGGTGAAAACCCAAATGGCGGTGCCAGTTTTCCAGATGGGGGAAATTCCTGCCCAGCCCCTAAAACAAACGTTAAATAAGTTGGAGTTCTTGTTATTAAATATACCAAGAAAAAAGCACACCATCGAATACATGGAAACAGGGCCCTGTCCTGGTTTCTAATCCATAATTGATTTCTGACTTCTGCTCAATGATTGAAACTAAGACCTCCACGTCGAATCTGACTATGGACTAACATGAACTTATCTCTACTCATAAACTCGTATCTCTAATTCTGTAATGAATTCTTGTGTTATACATATCTTTATGAGTTTGTAATCTCTGTTAGAGTTTGTAATCTCTATTTGAGTTTGTAATCCTTGTCAGGCTACATACTTTTGAATGGATTAGTTTTTGTTACTATTGACTATTGATTTGCGAGTATGGACCACTCCCACTATTGAAACTTGAGTTCTTGGTGTGCTTTTTTCTTGGTGTGCTTTTTTCTCGGCCCCTAAAACAGGTGACTGACTTTGTCCCTAGCAAGGTCGTACCATCCGCAACCCCCCCCCCCCGCCTAATCTGCAGGAAGGTGGGTGGAAGAACTGGCACAGCAAGAGAGAAGGTGAAAGGCCCCACAGGCCAGGGATTTATCCCATTATTGGTCAGTTGTTCCTGTGCCCAGGCCAGCACCCCAAAATTCATGCCGCCATTGACTGATTTGGCGGCAGGAGGATGATCTGGCCTGCAATAGACCAGTTCACAGTGAAGGCCCCGGGCCCACCTGCAAAGCCACCTACCTAAGGAGGGGCAAATGGACTTGCAATCAATCAAACAAATGCCTGTCAGGGAGATGTGGTAAAATGGAAGCCATTTTGAGGCATGCCTGAGTCCATCACCTGGCTGTTGGTCCAGGCTACAGACCTACAAATTCTCAGGCATGTTTTCATGTTTTCCCTCAACTTTGTCTCATGCTGCGTCTTTGTTGTTCCGCATTGCTAAGCTTTGGTTCTGTGCATGTGGTTAGATGGTACAGAAGAGTTCATATTGGTGGCTAGGACACAAATAACCCATGGTGTGTTTTTCTTCTGCCTGCTATCTTAACTGTAGGCTCTTGAGGCTGTATATGGTCAGGGTGCTTGTCACGGGAGAGAGATCTGGGTTCAATTTCTGATTATCATTCTCTTTTTCCATCTAGGGGAGGTTTTGCTTTCCAGAGAGGACTTTAAAAAAAAAAGTATTTTATTGGTTTTCCCACAGTAAAACAGTAAACACAAACAAATCAAAACAAATAAAACAAAAGCATGTCAATTTGTCAGTTACATCCAGAGAGAAAATTCCCATCTTCCAGGAGTCAGATTTTAAACCAGATTGGGTTGGTCTTCCCTAGTGAGCTACCAATGTGATCACTGGAGCCAACTCCTAGGGGCCAAGGTCCCTTCGGCACCATAAAATATTTGAGGGGGCCACCACCAAAAGTTGATGGGAATTGCCATTCAAATGTTGTGTGTGTGCCTCATCTTGTGATTGATTATGTGGGGCAGGGTTTACCTGGGCCCCACCAATGTTTTATTCAAGTTTTATTCAGCAAACTTTTCCAGCAGGGGGCCAGTCCATTGTCCCTCAGACCTTTTGGGGGGCCGGACTATATTTTTTTGGGGGGGGGGGAATGATCGAATTCCTATGCTCCACAAATAACCCAGAGATGCATTTTAAATAAAAGGGCACATTCTACTCATGTAAAAAAACGCTGATTTCTGGACTGTCTGTGGGCTGGATTTAGAAGGCGATTGGGCTGGATCCGACCCCCGGGCCTTAGTTTACCTACCCATGACTATCCTTTCCCGCTTTGTTCACCAGGACTCCCATCTCTTTTCCTTGCAAATGGTTTAGTCCCTTCACACAGATACTTGTGTGTGTACTTGTGCAGGGGGTGAGAAAAAGGAAGAGGCTAACTAAATCCCACTTCCTGAAACAAGATGGAACCAAAATGCATCTGTCTTTCAATATTTAACCCTTTTCCAAATTTCAGTACCCAGTTCTCCAACCACATACAAAAAACGTGCATATTTTGTTCATAAAATATGAACATACAAAAGTGCGTGTTGTTAGGGGAAATGGTTTGCAGACATGTGCATACGTGGCAAATTTGTGTACAAAACTGTGTATATTAGGGGAAACTCACATGCTGGCGGACTTTCATGAGCAGTTCTTGTTGTTTTTAATTGCAAACTGATGTAGAAATGTAGCAAACTGAACCAGAGATTGGAAAAAAGAGAAACTAACAGAGCCATCCATCCCTAGCAGAGGGTGCGGACTGGCTTCCATAGTTCCATTCAGGTGAATTTCCTGAGCAGTGATATTTGGGGTCATAGCCGGCAAAAGTCGTGAGGACTGGTATATGGCAGAAAGTTGCTGGGGAAGCTGCAGGGGTGACTGTTGATGTCGCTGTGTTAGTTTTTGTGACTAATGACGTCTTTGTGCCTTTGAGTTTGCTACTGGAAGAAAGTAGGTCAGATCACAACCGCCATGTGGTTGTAGAAGCAGCTGTAGTACTGGGACCAAAAGATGGATCTACTAATCTGGCTTGGGGTGGATGGAACATACCCAGGGTTGGCTAGGTTGACCCCCACCAAAGGCGCAGGCCAAGGGGGGCAAAAATACATTTCTGGGTGGCTGTTCTTCTAATAGAGAAAAAGGTAAAGGACCCCTGGACGGTTAAGTCCCGTCAAAGGCGACAATGGGGTTGCGGCGCTCATCTCGCTTTCAGGCCAAGGGAGCCAGCGTCTGTCCACAGAAAGCTTTCCAGGTCATGTGGCCAGCATGACTAAACCGCTTCTGGTGCAACGGGACACCGTGACAGAAACCAGAGTGCATTCCAGCTGCAGCGGTACCTATTTATCTACTCTCACTGGCATGCTTTTTTGAACTGCTAGGTTGGCAGGAGCTGGGACAGAGTAACGGGAGCTCACCCCGTTGCGGGGATTCGAACTGCCAACCTTCCAAACAGCAAGCCCAAGAGCCTCAGTGGTTTAGACCCAAGCGCCACCCGCTCCCCTTGAGTTCTTTCAATATACATTGAAATAAAGGAGTCAGTATTTGGTAGGCAAGTTTTAGAAGCTGGAGAGGCTATTTGGTAGGACTTCCAGAGGGGTGGGAATGGAGACTTCTTTTCTTTATATTATTTTTTACCTCATGCTTTCTAGGGTGAGACTAGGTTGTGTGCGTGTGTGTGTGTGTGTGTGTGTGTGGTCTAAATGTTTAGCATGGAAAATAAGATTTTTATTTTTAAGAAAATGGTGAAGAAGCATTCCATTCTTATGGCCCTCACAGACATTCTTATGGCCCTTTTCTACACACAGACACATATTTTGCTGCTGTTTTCCAGTGTTTACTCTTGATCTACAAGTGTATGTCAGATTCCAAAGACTGGAACACACTCACACACCCAGTGCAGGACACACAAACTGTACTACGGTGCAAATGTGCCTGTTTTATATGTATCCTCACAGCTGCCATCTATAGTTCACATCACTCACTGATGAGCATTCAACAGTGGAACAGTCTCCCTCAGGAGGTTGTGGGCTCTCCTTCCTTGGAGGTTTTTAAGCAGAAGTTGAATGATCACCTGTCATGGATGCCATAGCTGAGATTTCTGCATTGCAGGAGTTTGGAATCAATGACCCTCGGGGTCCCTCCCAATCCTACAATTCTGTGATGTCTTTTTTTCCTGGCAGGTCCTGTCCCTGGGAGCCGATGTCCTCCCTGAGTACAAGCTGCAGGCACCCCGAATCCACCGATGGACCATCCTGCACTACAGCCCCTTCAAGGCCGTGTGGGACTGGCTGATCCTCCTGCTGGTCATCTACACGGCCGTTTTCACACCCTACTCTGCCGCCTTCCTGCTGAACGAAGAGCAGGAGGAGAGTCGCTCGGACTGCGGCTACTCATGCGACCCGCTCTACATCATTGACCTCATTGTAGACATCATGTTTATCGTTGACATCATCATCAACTTCCGCACCACTTATGTCAATATCAACGATGAGGTAGTAAGCCACCCAGCAAAGATCGCCATCCACTACTTCAAGGGATGGTTTCTCATTGACATGGTGGCTGCCATCCCCTTTGACTTGCTCATCTTCCGCTCTGGATCAGATGAGGTAAGGCGGACAGCGGTTTTATTCGTCCGCACTATTTCGCCTTCACATTTTGGAGAAAAGTTGGGTGCACACACTGGAACTGTGAAGGAGTGTTGTTCTGAGAGAGATGTCCCTATACTTACGGGGTGGGGACAGGGGTGGGACAGAGCTGGGCATACACATGTCCCCCACAGATCTTTATGGGAATCACAGAAATCTCGTGAGGAAAGGAGCTCTTGTTTGTCAAGAGTTCTCTAGGCTTCAGGGTGAAGGGCACCTAACACACTTACAGTGGTACCTCAGGTTACATACGCTTCAGGTTACAGACTCCGCTAACCCAAAAATAGTGCTTCAGGTTAAGAACTTTGTTTCAGGATGAGAACAGAAATCGTGTTCCGGCGGTGCAGTGGCAGCGGGAGGCCCCATTAGCTAAAGTGGTACCTCAGGTTAAGAACAGTTTCAGGTTAAGAATGGACCTCTGGAACGAATTAAGTACTTAACCTGAGGTACCACTGTACTTTACTTTTTAAAATAAATTTTGTAAAAATTATAATTACTGTATTTACAAAGATTATTATCAAATATCTTTTTTGTCCAGACTAAAACAATAATGTAGATAAAACATAGATCCAGGGGAAAAGAAAGAAAAAAGAAGGGGGGGAGAGAAAGAGATAGAGATAGAAGAAGGATTTAAAGAGAGAAAGAAAGAAAGAAACTATAGATTCTTTCTCTGTCAGCTGTATATAAACATTATTTAACGCATCCACTCCAGTATTACACCCAGCAAGACTGCTTTCTATAAACCAACATTATCTTCAGCCTTCAAACCCAAATGCCATTATTTCTTTTTCTTTTTCACGCAAAGTCTATGAGAGGTTTCCAATCTTTAGTAAATGTTGACAATGACTTTTCTCTGATTAAACATGCCATTCTTGCCATCTCAGCTAAGCCTAATAATTTCAGTAACTATTCCTCCATGGTTGGTAACGATGAGTCTTTCTATCTTTGTGCATATAAAACTCTCACCACCGTAATCACATATTGTAAAGGTAAAGGTAAAGGGACCACTGACCATTAGGTCCAGTCGTGGCCAACTCTGGGGTTGCGGCGCTCATCTCGCTTTATTGGCCGAGGGAGCTGGCCTACAGCTTCCGGGTCATGTGGCCAGCATGACTAAGCCGCTTCTGGCGAACCAGAGAAGCCATTTACCTTCCTGCCGGAGTGGTACCTATTTATCTACTTGCACTTTGATGTGCTTTCAAACTTCTAGGTTGGCAGGAGCAGGGACCGAGCAATGGGAACTCACCCCGTCGCGGGGATTCGAACCGCTGACCTTCTGATCGGCAAGCCTAGGCTCTGTGGTTTAGACCACAGCGCCACCCGTGTCCTTAAATACATACTGTACAGCAATCCAAATTCCCAGATCCATTGGCTGGAGGGGAATAGGATGTGGCAGAAGTGCCTCTCTTCCAATGGAGAAGAGCTTCACAAGTGAGGAGACACATGGAGGTTCCTGATATCCTCATACAAATAACATTGTGCAGCCTCCACATATTATGTCTTTATCAGCAAGAGCTGGCATTAATCGCTGGAACAAGGCACTCTGGGAATGGGGCAGAGACAGGACCAAACTACCTTCATTCATCTGAGAGGCCACAGGTTGGTCTCATCACCAGCAATTCCAACTTGGAGATGGTAGAGTTAATCCGTCATCCCCCAGTGGTTTCAAGTGATGGGCAATGCACAAGTTCACTTGCCGCTGCCACCATGCTGAGGAATGCTCTGCTGCCAACTAGCTATATTTATATAAGGCCATCCAATGACATTTTTTCCTCTAAGGGGCTCAAAAACATAAAATGACATGATAAAATTAAAACGCAGGTCCAATAGCTGAATATCAACACCATCTTGCAGCCTAAATATTTGCAATAGAGAGGAGAGCAAAACCAGATGAGAAAATAATTACAAAATGGCAAAAACAGGTACAGTGGTACCTTGGGTTACATTTGCTTCAGGTTACATACGCTTCAGGTTACAGACTCCGCTAACCTAGAACGTTAGCTGACTGCCGCAGGAACGTATTGGCTGGTGTCAATTCCCCCAACTACCTGTTTTAAATTTATTTTTATTGCATATTTAAGAATCTTTTCTTGTCTTTTTTAAAGGTCCCTTAGGCTTGAAACTAACAAAACCAGAAACTTCCCATCCAGTATACAGAGGTACCTCAGGTTACATATGCTTCAGGTTACATACGGTTCAGGTTACAGACTCCGCTAACCCAGAAATAGTACCTCGGGTTAAGAACTTTGCTTCAGGGTGAGAACAGAAATCGTGCTCCGGTGGCGTGGCAGCAGCAGGAGGCCCCATTAGCTAAAGTGGTGCTTCAGGTTAACAGTTTCAGGTTAAGAAAGGATGAATTAAGTACTTAACCCGAGGTACTACTGTATGTCTGTTTTTAAAGGCCCTGAGAGAATGACAGAAGTTTCCCCCTGGTGCCAGAATGCCCAGAGAGGCATTCCACAAGTGTGCGGGGGGGGGGGACCCACCACTAAGAAAGAAGGCACTTATCCCCCCACTTAGGTGGGGGGATCCGACACAGACCCTCTGAAAAGAGTTTGGGGGCAAGGTTTGGGCAGCCCTATATGCAGGAGAATGCATATTTTCAGGTATCCTGTTCCCAAAGTTACATGCCAGTTATATCAGTAGAACAAAGCGGTTTCCAATCGTCCACACTGCTGTGCTTACCTGGAGGAAGAGGGGAAGGGGCTAAAATGCAGGGAGGTCAGCATGGTGTGGGCACAGCAGCAGGAGTACTGGATTCCCCCCCCCCCCCGCTTTGCCCTTCCCCAACTCCCTCCAGCTAAACATGGCAGTGTGTCCGGCAGGAGGTCAGGAGTGTGGTCCTATGGTCTATGGATAGGACTAGCAAAGCCTTTGGGGACCTCTGGAACCTGTAAATGGTTTCAGGCAGAATGTGCCAAGTAAGATCAGAATTCTGTGAAAATCTGGCACCGTTTTTTAAAAATGTAAGTTTATCCATGGTTGTTGTGTGTGGTTTTTCCCCTGTTGGAAAGAGCCCTAAAACTCCCAAAAATGTAGGTTTGGGGCTCAAGAAGTGGTTGCAGGAGTATCATAATAAAGTCTGCACACGGGTGCATTAAGAAATGGAGGGGAAATAAATGAAGTGGGGCTTATAATACACTTCACTTTAGGAGAAATAAAACACCACGGTGACTGTAGAGTAATGGTTTCTGTTTTGGTGTAGTCATGGTGCTTACTGCATTACAGTTTTCAGATTCA
Organism: Podarcis erhardii; assembly: GCF_964252035.2. NCBI lineage: Eukaryota > Metazoa > Chordata > Lepidosauria > Squamata > Lacertidae > Podarcis > Podarcis erhardii. Next base: position 41,809,090 of record NC_138502.1, on the reverse strand, counting down.
GCACCTTCCTATCACTCTTACACATTTTTTTTTTTAAATTGCAAATAGTATTCAAATGTCTTGTTACTCTTCTTTCTTTCTTTCTTTCTTTCTTTCTTTCTTTCTTTCTTTCTTTCTTTCTTCATCCCCTCTCCAGACAACCACCTTGATAGGGTTACTGAAGACAGCGCGGCTCTTGCGCCTGGTGAGAGTTGCCCGCAAGCTGGACCGCTATTCCGAGTACGGGGCCGCTGTGCTCTTCCTGCTCATGTGCACTTTTGCCCTCATCGCCCACTGGCTGGCCTGCATCTGGTACGCCATTGGCAACGTGGAGCGGCCCTACATGGAGCATAAGATTGGGTGGCTGGACAACCTCGGCGACCAGATCGGCAAGCGCTACAACGACAGCGACCTCTCTTCTGGCCCCTCCATCAAGGACAAATATGTGACAGCCCTATACTTCACCTTCAGTAGCCTCACCAGCGTGGGCTTTGGCAATGTCTCCCCCAACACCAACTCCGAGAAGATCTTCTCCATCTGTGTCATGCTGATTGGGTGTAAGTTCTTCTGAGCGCTCACCTTGACCCAGGGGTGACGGAGGATTTTCCTGCCTGTGTCACATTCCTTTCTGAATATAAATTTACCTGCTCCCAGTAGACTTTCCATCTGGGGAATCAAGAGTCCCTGTAAGAAGTTAAGGACTTATCCCTGCCAGGTCAAAAAAGATTTCTGAATTAGCATATGCATATATCTACACATGGGACATGGGTGGCACTGTGGGTTAAACCACAGAGCCTAGGGCTTGCCGATCAGAAGGTCGGCGGTTCAAATCCCCGCGACGGGGTGAGCTCCTGTTGCTCGGTCACTGCTCCTGCCAACCTAGCAGTTCGAAAGCACGTCAAAGTGCAAGTAGATAAATAGGTACCGCTCCGGCGGGAAGGTAAACGGCGTTTCCATGCGCTGCTCTGGTTCGCCAGAAGCGGCTTAGTCATGCTGGCCACATGACCTGGAAGCTGTACGCCGGCTCCCTCGGCCAATAAAGTGAGATGAGCGCCGAAACCCCAGAGTCGGTCACAACTGGACCTAATGGTCAGGGGTCCCTTTACCTTTACCTTTACCCCGTTCCATTTTGGTGATGAACAAGGGACCAAGAACTCTCTCCAAACATCTGTGATGAAGCTTTGGTGCAGAAGTAGCCAGTCTTGTACTCTCCAGATGTTATTGGACTACAGGGTCCATCATCCCTGACCATTGGTTATGCTGGATGTGGCTTTGACAACATCTGGAGGGGAACAGGTTTTCCAGCTCTGCCTTACATTAATAGTAGACATGTTCATATCGAGATGGTGGAAGTTGGTTACCCTTGGTTTAGGCTTCCAGATCAGGCAACATGGCTCCCAAACAAACATGAACACTGAGCACTTCAATCTTTAAAAAAATGATCCACCATCTCTTAGTGTTCACAAGTGATCTCCTGATGAATCTGTGAGCGCTCAGGGCAGTGTCATCAGTAAAATATTGTAGGCCATATCTGTGCCTACAATGCATGCTGAGGTGGGGCTCAAACACTTCACACTCGGGTACCGCCATCCCAGACAATGGTCCCTTCGCCCCTTAATGCTTACCCATGTCCTCTTGTTTCAGCTCTCATGTACGCCAGCATTTTTGGCAATGTCTCTGCCATCATACAGCGCCTGTACTCAGGCACGGCTCGCTACCATACCCAGATGCTGAGGGTGAAGGAATTCATCCGCTTCCACCAAATCCCGAACCCGCTGCGCCAGCGGCTTGAGGAGTATTTCCAGCATGCTTGGTCCTACACCAATGGAATCGACATGAATGCGGTGAGTCAGAGATGATGTAGGTTGTGTAGCAAAGACCTGGCCTTGGAGATGAGAGATGGTTAACTATGTAACTGGACAGCTCGATAGACAGCCTAAGATAGCTAGGTAGATAGGTTTCTGCAAATTTCAGAATACACCTGGATTTTACCCAGGTTCCTCCCTTCACAAGATTGGCCGGAACTCCTTGGCTGTCCAGTCTGCCTCCCAAAGATCTCATAAAGTACCGTATTTTTTGTTTCATAAGACACACTTTTTTCTTCCTAAAAAGTAAGGGGAAATGTCTGTGCGTCTTATGGAGCGAATGCATGGTCCCTGGAGCCGAATTGCCCAGGGGCGAAAAGCAGATCATGCAATGGTGCAAAAACGTGGTTACAAAGCACGGGTCCACATGGATTCTCAGGATTTTTGCATTGGGCTACCCCAAACTCACCGTCAAATCACATGTCTGTGGCCACAGCATGAACCACAAAAATCATACATCTACTGTTTCGTTCCGAATATTTTTTTTCTTGTTTTCCTCCTTTAAAAACTAGTTGCGTCTTATGGTCAGGTGCGTCTTATGGAGCGAAAAATACGGTATATTCTGATAAAGTGTAATACTTGACAGCCAGGGCAGAAAATCCTCACAAGTCTGACAGCAAAAAAATAAAGCAATATTTATTTATCAGCCAAAAACAGAAGACTGTGTGTGGTGGGGTGTCCTCTGTGGTTTGGTGCTGAGAAGAGGAATTCTTTACATTTCCACCCTGCTTTTTCACTTCAGAGAAAGCACCCCAAGGCAGCTAAGGGGCAAATGCTGGGTCTCAGAGATTGCCACTTGAAGGTCTGTGTTGTAAATTGTACATTTATGCATGCAAATCAGATACGTTTGTTGACCCTTAAAAGATGAAGAAGTCTGGCAGCAGCATCTAAAGTACAATCCTACATGTGTCTACTAAAAAGTAAGCCACGCTGTGTTTGCTTTAAGCATTTTTATGCTTCTCTTCAATCAAAAAAGACCCCCAGGGCAGCTTACAGACCAATGAACAAAAAAGAAAGAAAATGAAAGAAAGACAGTCCCTACCCTGAGGCCTACAATAAAAAGGCATGGGGCAAAATTTAAAAAGAGACGAGGAAAGGAGAGGAAAAACGCAAACTCCATAACACTAGTTCTTAAAGCTCCAAAGTTGTTACAATGGCCAGCTGGGATGAAAACTGATCAAATGGCCTACTCGGTTAGAATTCTTTCCAGCTTTTGTAGGACTGGGCAGAAGATTTAAAATACTGTATATGATATATTATACATTATTTAATACAAAAGTTTATAAAAAGTGCATACGGCAAGCACCACTTTAGAAAGCGTTCGCCCTTCCCTTGTACAGGTATGCATCTTACAACATAAATCTTGCATGCAAAATTGGTAGATCAGTTAATCAACCAAAACTCAATCCTTACTCAATCCATTAAAAATCATTTCATCGAACTGCAACTCTCCCAATTTTTTATTTTTTAGAAAAATTAAGTTACAAAGGAAAGGCTTATTAAACTGTTTTTCTATCGGATGTAAATTGGAAGTTTGGAAACAATGGAATCTGCAGATGTCCTAAAACCTTTAAAAGGTTGCGTTTGTACTCATTGTAGGGACAAGCCTATGATATAGTTCACATGTGTTTTGTATGGATCGAGGCTGAATTCGGAGGCCGTTTGCCTACAAAACTGCCTTGATACCTGGTCAGCCTTTATTGTGTAAGCATTGTGTTTGGCAGCCACGTAGTAATGTCTGAAATGGTGTGTGAAGTAAGATGCAAGATGGTTTCAGTATGTGTGGAACTCAGCCCAGATCATAGCTGTCAACCGTCCCTTATTTGGCGGGAAACTCCCTTACCCAGCGCTGTGTCCCGCTGCTGTCCCTTATTGATGATGTCCCTTAAATTCCCGGGTTTCATGCTCACCCGGCTCAGGAGGGAAGCAACGGATCGGGGTCCGCCGCTGCAAGAGAGAGCGCACCTACGAGTTGCCGCGTCTCCGTCTCTCCTTTTCCCCCCTCAGGGGTGCATCGTGAGGAGACGGGTGGTGGCAGGCGGGCAGGCAGCCCCTCTCTTGCGAGACTTCCGCCATGCTGCCAGGGGAAGCCAGAGGCGGCTGCGGCTGAGGAGGCAGCATGAGGGAGGAGGAAGAGGAGGGGATAGGGAGGGACGCAGAAGGGCGGTGCTTCAGCGGCCGCGGCAGCGCTGCAACCGCCTCATGCCAGGCTCGCGTGTGGCGTGGGCAAGAGTCTCTCTCCCTCCCTCCCTCTTTCTCAGGTGGGGAAGGGCCGATGGAACTCCTTGCGCCAGGACGGCAGCAGCCCCGACGTGCTGCTTAGCATCCCCTCCAACCAGTGCAGCATCTTAATGTTGTGATTTCCCCCTCTGCATCCCTTTCATAACTCTATTGTTATAAATCATTTGTCCATCCATAGTTCAAATTTTTACTACAAGTTTTCTGTCAATCCTACCAATGTATGTAACTCTTGACAATAGCTTTTCAAATAAATTATAAACTTTCCCCAATCTTTATTAAAAGGGTCCTTTTCCTGGTTTCTAATTCTGCCTGTAAGTTTTGCCGTCTGGACGTCGTTCATCAGTTTTGTCTGCCACTCTTCTTTGGTCAGAGTTGTAGACCCTTAGGATCATGTAGCCCAACCCCCTGCAAAACGCAGTCAGTCACAGCAAAAGCAGCATGGCTCCATCAGTGGTGGACTGATGTATAAGCTAAGCAAAATCCCTTATTTTGGCTGCTGATCCCTTATTTTCGAGGCTGCTGGTCCCTTATTTTCAAATCTGTAAGTGGACAGCTATGGCCCAGATCTATTCAGTCTATATGCTAACTACGTACACATTGATTGTGTGAATTGGCTTGAAACGTAACAAGATGGATATTGGCAACAAACAAAATAAATAGTGCTGGAAGCAAACTAAGGACTAAGTCGGCATCTTCATTCTCCCATTGTGGCTGCAAATCCTAGCCAGAGAAACGTAATTTGAGGGGACCTTAAAGTGATGTTAAGAGTCCCCCGGTCAAGCAGACATGCCTTGTCGAGCCATTTCGCAAGGAATGACATTGAGGTGGAAACCTAGAAGCTATAATTCTAAGCTGGGTCTGCTTTTTCCTGGGTGTGAGGAAGAGGCTCCAAAGCCATATTGATCCAGCTTTTCCTCCACATGGCTGGTTGCTAAGCAAAAACGGAATAGGATGGTGCCTAAATAAACTTCAATCCATTTTAATTAGTCTGTTGGGAAAGGGAGTGAAGGGGATCAATAGCAAAGCGCAAAGTAGCGTTTGAAGAGGAAGCCCTCACTATACATCCCTTGAAGGAAGGCAGAGCAGTTCTCACTTGGTGGTGGTGGTGGTGACTTTCCACATTACAACCTCAGGCAGCCTTCCCCAACTTGGTGCCCCCACTTCAAATGTTTAGGGCTACAAATCCCAGCAGCTCCAGATACCACAATGTGGCTAGTTGGGGTGGCTGTCTAGAACTGTAGTCCAGAACATCTGGAGGGAACAAGGAGTGCATTCATCACCAATATGGAGCAAAGGAGATCACCTGTAATAGTGCCAACTGCATTTTTTTTAAAAAAATATATTTTTATTAGCAATTTCAACGTAACAAATTATCAAACCATATAATCGCATACATTATCTCCCCCCCTTCCCCCCCTCCCTCCTCCCCCCACCAGAGACTTCCCTCAGCTACTCTTTGATTTCTCAGCACATATTATTCTCTGCATGTTATAAAATTGTACATATCCTTACATTATCTAACTAACATAGATAATAAATTTGTGTGTGTTTATTCAAAAACTGCCAAGGAATCCAGTTCATTTTGTTGTCTTTTTAGGTAATTTGTAAAAAGCTCCCATTCTTCCTTAAATTCACAGTTGTCCTTGTTCTGCAATTTATATGTCAATTTAGCCAACTCTGCATAGCTCATCAATTTTTCTTGCTGCTGTTCTTTCGTTGGGATTTCCTCATTCTTCCATCCTTGTGCTATCAAGACTCTTGCCTCTGTTGTAGCATACATAAATAAGTTCTTTGTTTTTCTTGGCAGGTCTTGTCCTACAATCCCTAACAAAAATGCTTCTGGGTTTTTTACAAATGTCATTTTAAACATTTTTTTTAATTCATTATATATGATTTCCCATTTTTTTTAACTTCTCTACATTCCCACCACATTCCCATAAAGCTGTGGGCTAAACCTTGAGTTATGACTTCCAAATGTATGATTTAAGTGGGGGAAAGCAGCGATGTTTAAATTTGCCAGAATAACTCTGCACTTTATTTTGCAGCATTTTTTGAATGAACTAATCTGGATTGTTTTGTGTGTGTTTGTTGCAGTTGTTTTCAGGTGTGTGTGTGTGTGTGTGTACACACCTAGAAGGCACCAGGTTGGGAAGGACTGCTTTAAAGCAAACTCTTGGAAAACTGACTAAACCAAAAACCTTAATTCCAGTTTGCTACTCAATTATGCCCCTCCCCCTGCAATCCACGGATTGTCAAGATGAACCATATGCATGCATCTTTGTCAATATTGCTCAGAGATCTCTATCAGAATTAAATAAGTTGTAAAACTGTAGCTGCCGGGCCCTTTCCATATACTGCAGAAACTGGTTTGCTGAAATAGCGAGTGATAGCACAGATTTGGAAGGTGCGTGGAATTTGTTTGCGACAATTAAAACTGAAACCACAAAAAGAATTTCATGCAGTGCATTCTTGGTCTGAGGGAACTCATTGCAACAAGACATAGCAATGAGCAAGAAATATAACTTGGCACAGAAGAGGACAAGACAAAAATAATTATTAGCAGAAAACTAAGGCAGACAGCCCTTTCCCCTTTGTTTCTGTGATCCTTAATAAAAAATAAAAAATAAAAACCACTCCGGAATGGCTACCTATTGATATAGACTCCATTCCTCAATTACATTTTCCTGCCCTTGGGTTCCGGGCTCAAGGAAGTTTTGAAGGCAGCCCTGTATCAGGAAGTTTTTAATGTCTGATGTTTTATTATGTTTTTATATTCTGATGGAAGCTGCCCAGAGTATCTGAGGAAACCCAGCCAGATGGGCGGGTATAAATAATAACATTATTATTATTATTATTATTACTACTACTACTACTACTACTTTTAGTTTTCCAGCCTTTAGGCAAGACATGTGCCATTTCTAACATCCACAATGGATAGTTGAACCTTGGCAGTCAGTGCTAGTTAGAATCATATATCTGTAGAGTTGGAAAAGACCATGCAATGCAGGTATCCTTTGCCCGATGTGGGGCTCAAACCGACAACCCTGATATTAAGAGTCTGATGCTCTACCTGCTGAACAAGTCCTATAATCCCCAATGGACAGAAAGATATGCAACAGACAGGGGAAATATGCATGCCCATATATAATACACAACAACCAATAAAAAACAGCCCACTTTTAAAAGCCCATAAAAATTGATGTTCCCGTATAATATGTACCTATCCTTTCAAGCAAGATCTGTACAAATACTCCAGGGCAGCTGTTATGAGAATTATAAGGTCTAAGATATAAAATAAATGTTAATAAATGTACCAGGCAAACACATACATAAATATATAAACCACATGTCTGAAACAGTACAGGAACAGTCCTAAAGCCATTTTGACTCTTTCGGTGACCTCTAACATTCCTCTGCAGTTTGGATGGAAATGGGAAAAGCCTCTCCATTGTCTCTGTGCTCACAAATCGTGCACATTTGGGTATGAATAGGGTGAGCCTGTGACCTAGACTCAGGAATTAAGTATTTATCATCACACAAGAATGGCCAGGATGCCTAGGTAAACCCATTAACAGGTTTGCTGCCAGACAGGATTCTGCTATAGACTGCCCCTTCTATGATGTATGTATGATGTATTGGGGGTGGTCTTGAGCTACAGGGTGGCAATTTCAAGTCTATATAAGGGCTTGCGCACTGTTGTTCTGGGTTCCTCCTCTCTCTTGCAAGGGGGGATGAGCACCCTGTTGCAACAGTTTAATGAAGACCATGCTTACTAGCTGTTTTGCTTCTCAATATTCTCTGGTTGGCCTCTGTTATTTTCTCCTACCGATAATCTACATAAGGACTCTATATGGGCTCTTCACTACCCCATAAGGGAAAAGGAGCAGTTTTTTCTTATAACAGCAGCTAAATCAAATTCCTTCATAATGGCTATCAGGTAACCCACCTTTGCTTCATTTATTTCTTCTCTGAAGAAACATTTTGATCAAAAGCTGGAAATCTAGGGGTGTAGGAAGAGAATATAAAAAGACAGATGATTGGCAAGCAAACAACATTTGGCCTGTGCCTCAGCAGAACAATTTGGGAACGTCTCTGTGAGCTCATGAAAAGCCTTTGCCTTAGTTCATTAAAGGTAAAGGGACCCCTGACCATTAGGTCCAGTCATGGCCGACTCTGGGGTTGTGGCGCTCATCTCGCTCTATAGGCCAAGGGAGCCGGCGTACAGCTTCCGGGTCATGTGGCCAGCATGACTAAGCCGCTTCTGGCAAACCAGAGCAGCACACAGAAACGCCGTTTACCTTCCCGCCTGAGCGGTCCATATTTATCTACTTGCACTTTGACGTGCTTTCGAACAGCTAGGTTGGCAGGAGCAGGGACCGAGCAACGGGAGCTCACCACGTTGTGGGGATTCGAACCGCTGACCTTCTGATCAGCAAGTCCTAGGCTCTGTGGTTTAACCCACAGCGCCACTCGCATACCTTCTGCCTTAGTTCATTACAGATCAGCATTTCAAAAACAGGCTTCCACCTTAATTTTATCCATTTATATACTGCAAGTTGAATCAATTCCTGCACAGGGCATGGTTGTGGGATAAGATGGAGCAGTGAGAAGAGAGAGACAGCATCCCCTTTCATAGATCCCACCCACTCACATAGGCCTGCTTTCATTCCCACTCAGGTGCTGAAAGGCTTCCCCGACTGCCTGCAAGCTGATATCTGCCTCCACCTCAACCGCACCCTGCTCCAAAACTGCAAGGCCTTCCGAGGAGCTAGCAAAGGCTGCCTGCGGGCCCTGGCCATGAAGTTCAAGACAACCCACGCACCACCTGGGGATACACTGGTACATTACGGAGATGTCCTCACTACTCTCTATTTCATCTCGCGAGGCTCCATCGAGATCCTCAAGGAGGACATTGTGGTGGCCATCCTAGGTAAAAGAATTCTCTCTGGGAAGGGTGGGCTGGAAGGCCTGTTCATTTGTAGGAAGCAGCAGTTGCCCTCGGGCAGCCGTGGCAAATTGTGTACAATCATAGAACGGTAGAATTGTTTTGTAAATAGTCTTTATTGCATAGAATCATAGAACTGTAGAACTGTTTTGTAAATAGTCTTTATTATACATCAATTTACATAAAACTTAAACAATACACTTCAATATACCATACATACAATACATACACTACCTACATACATACCCAACGTAGACACACCATAAAAATTAGACTTTTCCCCATTGTGCTGTATTACAGTTTGTTAATCTGTACACATTTCATTTTTGTTATTCTACTCCCCCCCCTTTTTTTAATGCAGACAAAATTTGCTATACATTTTCTTTGTTTTCAAGGTTCTATATCTGTCAGGAGATTTACATTCTCCGTGTGATTTTTAAGATATTCTTAAGAAAAAATTACTTAAAAACTTAGAACTGTAGAATTGGAAGGGGTCATGAGGGCGATCTAATCCACGATCTAATCCAATCTCCTGCCGTGCAGGATCTCTGAGTGTTTCCCAGCAGGGACTTAATATTGGACATTGAAACCAGAAGAGGCAGCTGGTATATTCCCCATTTCCACGCAGAGGAAAAAATAGCTCTGCTGTAGAGGTTCTCCTCCCCATGTAAAATCCAGCTAGGGCTGGACGTCAGAGCCAAAATCTATGGGCCCCACAGCCCATTTTTGTAACACTTCCATCATCGCTAACACACTTGCAAGTTGAGTGGACTGTTGGTCTCTCTCCCAGAATAGCAGGAAAGTTGTTGTATTCTAACAGGATTTCCTACGTTGTGCAGGGAAGAACGACATATTTGGGGAACCTATCAGCCTCTATGCCAGGCCTGGGAAATCCAATGCAGATGTCCGAGCCCTCACCTACTGCGACTTGCATAAAATCCAGCGCGAGGACCTCCTGGAAGTCTTGGATATGTATCCAGCCTTCTCAGATAATTTCTGGAGCAATCTGGAGATAACTTTCAACCTGAGAGATGTGAGTACCTGGTGGGCGTGGTGGTAGAAGATGGAAGGTTGGTGAGGAAGAGAGAGAGGGAGGTCTGGGGAAGGCAGAAGGGAAAGGAAAGCTAACTGAGGCTAGGACACAGCTAAAAGTCTCTGCACGTCAAATTGCTTAGGAGAAGCAGAATATTTAGGCAGGAAGAATGAAGTGAGTGGTATGAAGCAAGATGTAGGGAAACCATGATCCTCCAAGGGTCCCTAGTTTCCAGGGACAGTCCTGGATTTACAGAAGCCATCCCAGTTTCTGACTGATCCCGGCATGTCCCGCTTTTCCTTAGGTTGTCCCTATTTTTTATCTGAGAAATGTTGGAGGGTATGGAGTTATGCGACCCAATGAGATAAGTAATTATGCAACCTTTAGAAGACACCTGAAAGGGATGTGGGTTAAACCACAGAGCCTAGGACTTGCTGATCAGAAGGTCGGCGGTTCGAATCCCTGCGACGGGGTGAGCTCCCGTTGCTCGGTCCCTGCTCCTGCCAACCTAGCAGTTCAAAAGTACATCAAAGTGCAAGTAGATAAATAGGTACCACTCAGGCGGGAAGGTAAACAGCATATCCGTGCGCTGCTCTGGTTCGCCAGAAGCGGCTTAGTCATGCTGGCCACATGATCCAGAAGCTGTACGCCGGCTCCCTCAGTCAGTAAAGCGAGATGAGCACCGCAACCCCAGAGTCGGTCACAACTGGACCTAATGGTCAGGGGTCCCTTTACCTTTTAGAAGACACCGGGAGGCAGCCTTGTATAGTTTTACCATGATTTATATATGTTGGACGCCACCCAGAGCGGCTAGGGCAACTCTGTCAGATGGGCGGGTTATGATGATGATAATGATGGAATAGGACATCCCTATTTTCATCGGAGAAATGCTGGAGGGTTTCTGACTATTACTTTTCTCTCTCAGGCAGACAGTGTTCCTCGGTCCCCCCTCAGTGAGGAATATGCATGCAACTATCGTCGAGCCCGGCGCCGTAAGCATTCCCTCTGCAAAGCGAACAAAATTGGTGAGTCAATCTCTCAGGAAACATTACAGGATTGCTCCGTTCAGAGAGGAGCAAGGGAGCGAGGAAGATAGAAGGCCCATTGCTGCCACCTCTTGACCGTTCCCATTACTAAAACTTAAGGGATGTTGTCCTGAGCCAGTTCAAAGGTTCGTCTAGTGCCGTCGCCTCTGATAGCGGCAGGACAGTTGCTCTGGGAAAGTTAACAGTGCAGGTCAAGATGGAGTTGGGTTCTACCTTTGCTGTTCCTTCCTCTAGAGATCAAAAGTATGTGTCTCTTAACATGGAGAGCCATGCAGCTTTCTTAGCTGCTGATAAACCCATATGAGCTTATCTAACTCGCTTTAAAGGTTTCTTATATCTGTGGCCATCACAGCAATTCTCTCCACAGGCCTTGTGAGGTTGGTCTTTTTTGAAATGTGATGGTTAGAGAAGGAGAAAGTCAGGGAGGGGGAAGAAATACACCTTTAGGGGCCAGGCAAAAAATGTTCCTTTTTAACCAGGCCTTTTGTTGATCTGATTGACATCCTATGCCCTTTTAGAATGTGGCTCTTTCTTGGAGGGATGTTACTGGGTTGTTGTTTTTATTTTGATTATATATATTATGGGTTTTATGTTGATCTTTTCTGTGAACCGCCCTGAAGCTTCTGGGTTTGGGGCAGTATATAAATTCAATAAATAATCATAATAACTCAGTTCAGCACACAGGTAAAGCCAAACCTATCAAATTTGCACCTGCCGAAACAACGTGCAAAGAGAAACACAGCTACCTTTCAAAATTCACATCTACCTTTGTGACCCTGTTGTTCAACCAAACAGTATTTATCAAAAAAAAAATTGCATACATTAGGTTGAAGTGTGCATGAAAATGAAGATATTGGCGAAAATAACATACACATATGCATTATATTAGGGGAAATCGCTTACAGAAATGTGCACTTTAGTCAAAGCTGTCCCATTAGGAGAAATTAGCACTGAAGCGCTAATGGATCTTCATGGGGTGTTTTTCATTATTATTTTTTGCTGTAAAATGTGGAGAACTGTATTTAATACAGGGGAAATGAGGAAGTGGACTTGACGTGAGCATTTTGTTGCTGTATAGATTCTGCAAGCAGCTAGGTCACAGCCACTGGCTCCTCATATTAAGCTTATCTGCATTCTTTGCTGCTTCTGCAGACTCCGATAACTTGGACGCAGGCATCTCGGATCCTGAGCAGTACCACGCGTACTCGGAGCTCACACAGTTGCAGCGTCCGCACAGCAAGGACCATTGGGATGATATGTGTAGCACTACGACACCCTGCTCCCAGACCAGTGAAGAGGAGGCCAAGATGCCTAGCCCCACGAAGAACGAATCTTTCACAAACGGTGAAAAGGCCAAATACGCCCCAGCTGTGGTAAACCTGGTCCCTGATGCCATTGACGTGGACAAACTGGTGACTGATGACAGCCTGTCCTATGCAGGTACGGGTAACGGGGGGCTCCGGTTGGGTAAATTATAGTAAGATAATCTGCTTGGCCTGAATTACATGATTATCTGATAGTCTGCCTCAAAAGTCCTGCCCTGTTTGTTTGGCCGCTGCGGGAATGGATATGGGATCGTGCCAGCAGGGCACGATGCCACAGAGGATTACTGTTGTACCGCTGAGTGTTAATTAGACATTCCTGCTGCTTTCCATCTGTGAGAGGCTGATGAAATATAATTTTAGGTTCAAAAACATTAAGCTTAAGAGAACGGTTAAGGAGCTTACAGATTCACTGATAGGCCCAAAATCCTGGAAATTGTAATTTAAGGTGCCCTCTGACGATGCAGCTCGATGGTCATTGCCCTACAGCAGAGGTTCTCAAAGGGAGAAGGCGGCTAATGCAGCAGGAAGATTCAAGGGCAATCAAAGAAACATTTAAACATTTCAGTGTAGTAAAGGTAAAGGATCCCTGGACGGTTAAGTCCAGTCAACGGCAACTATGGGGTGCGGTGCTCATCTCACTTCAGCCGGCATTTGTCCACAGACAGCTTTCCGGGTCATGTGGCCAGCGTGACTCAACCGCTTCTGGTGCAATGCACACTGTGACGGAAACCAGAGCGTACAGAAATATCATTTACCTTCCCACTGCAGTGGTACCTAATTATCTACTTGCACTGGTATGCTTTTGAACTGCTAGGTTGGCAGGAGATAGGACAGTGCAACAGGATCTCACCCTGCCACACAGATTTGAACTGACGACCTTCTGATCAGCAAGCCCAAGAGGCTCAGAGGTTTAGACCACAGCGCCACCCGCTTCCCTAGTGCAGTTAGGATACACAACCATAAACAGTATCCATGGCTCTTTTCATTGGCTACAGTTCTCCACGACATATTGTTGTGAACAGAGATTTTCAACTCATGACAAATATGAAAGATCAGAAAAGAGAAAGGCTTCTTTGAGTTGATGAGGAGATGAGAGTTTGTTTCAAATTAGACCTAACATAAATGAGATTACCAGGCAAAAGCAAACTCACACCTCCCTTTGGGTTTGTATATGTACCTAAGGTATGTATGTAAGAGGCTCATTTATCATTATATTTTGGGAATGATTCATGTTCTTATGTAGCTGCCTTTGGATGTCTCGTGGTTATATTATAAAGTAGTTGTGTTCTGTGTTCTAAATCAAGCACTGCTAAGAGGTGTTCCATTTTTGTTTTCTGATGTTTCTTATCAATTAAAAAAAAAGTGGTGTGGTGTGAGCAAATTTTTATTCTGGAAGCGTAGCCCAGAGAAGAAAGTTTGAGAAAGGCTGCCTTACAAAGTCCTGTGCTTCAACATTCCTCCAACCTGCAAAGGAAGAGTTTTGGAGCTCAACCACCAATGGAAAGTGTGGGCATGTGGAGGCTGAGTTCTTGATGAGCACAGTGGGAGAGACAGCCTTGTGTGGCTGATGTAATCTGAGCCTATGCATGTGGACTTCTCATTTAAGTCCCTCTGAGTTTAATGGGATTTATGACCCCGTGACGGGGTGAACTCCCGTTGTTCGGTCCCTGCTCCTGCCCACCTAGCAGTTTGAAAGCACGTCAAAGTGCAAGTAGATAAATAGGTACCGCTCCAGCAGGAAGGTAAACGGTGTTTCCGTGCGCTGCTTTGGTTCACCAGAAGCAGCTTAGTCATGCTGGCTGTACGCCGGTTCCCTCAGCCGATAAAGCGAGAAGAGTGCCGCAACCCCAGAGTCGGCCACGACTGGACCGAACGGTCAGGGGTACGTTTACCTTTACCTTTACCTAAATACACATAGGTCTTAAACTACTCTCTGAAAAGGAAATTAATTCAATAACACAATTCCTCTTTTGGAGGCAGTGCGGCAGCTAAGTAATTTTAGACACTGGGCTTAATGGTCTCAGGCAGGAGTCAGCAAACTTTTTCAGCAGGGGGCTGATCCACTGTCCCTCAAACCTTGTTGGGGGCCGGACTATATTTTAAGGGGGGGGGGGAATGAACAAAATCCTATGCCCCACAAATAACCCAGAGATTTTAAATAAAAGCACACATTCTACTCATGTAAAAACACGCTGATTCCCGGACCATCCGCAGGCCTGTTTTAGAAAGCGATTGGGCCGGATCCGGCCCCCAGGCCTTAGTTTGCCTACCCATGGTCTCAGGGAATCACCCCCTTTTAGATGGCCATTTATATTGCCTCAGCTGGAAAGCACACAATTCGCATTTCTCTTCTTCCTCACTCACTGCTCTTTCTATTGCTTCTTCAAACCTGATTTATTTTTTTAAGAAATATGTTCAATTCTGCATTTTACTTGCTTCAATCATAGCACCGTCGTGACTGCAGGAATAAAATGGCATTTGCTTCTTAAGCCAAACACACTAACTTGGGAATAAGTTCCATTGGTCTATTTTTAAAGTAAAAATACTTGTTTAGTGTGATTGTGCCACCTCAGATGCTGCTTACCACTGTTTCCATCAACAGCTGCTGTCTGGGCAGTCATTCCCACTTTGACCCCGGCTGTTTCCCTCACTATATAAATTCTCTTTGCCATATTCATACCAATAGGACACTGTCTTGATTTTACAATAACATTTTATAATGTGTAATGCACTGCTTCTGTCTGTTTTACGGTATCTTTGTATTTTAACTTACAAGTTGCTTTACAATTTTTTAAAAACAAATAAATTTAATAAACAGTAATAATAATTATTATCAGGTGTTATAATGGTAGTTGGCTGAAAACCCCAGCTGACTAGGACAGGCGCTTATTTCATCCATCTCCTTTTCTGTCCTTCAGCAACGCCATTGGATGTTTCCAACCTGTTCACGTTCTGGGAAGACAAGAGGCCTAATTCCCTTACGGAGCCTCTCCAGCACATGTCATTGGTTCACAGCCCTTTGGACATGCCTCCCAACTCTGATGACAGACCGCGGCAGATTGAATCCAAGCTGGAGTGCCTGCAGGCACAGCTCGGCAGGTAAACGCCATTGCTTGGAGGTTCCAAGAGGGCATGAATTCTATGGAGCACCCCAAGTTGCAGGAACTTAAATAAAACTGCAAGGTAGATGGTGTGTTCCAACCTCCTGTCTAAAGCCAATTACAATCATACCTCGGGTTACAGACGCTTCAGGTTGCGCGTTTTCGGGTTATGGACACGCCAAACCCCAGAAGTACCAGAACGGGTTACCGTATTTTTCGCTCCATAGGGCGCACCGGACCATAGGGCGCACCTAGTTTT
Organism: Podarcis erhardii; assembly: GCF_964252035.2. Classification (NCBI taxonomy): domain Eukaryota; kingdom Metazoa; phylum Chordata; class Lepidosauria; order Squamata; family Lacertidae; genus Podarcis; species Podarcis erhardii. Next base: position 41,793,296 of record NC_138502.1, on the reverse strand, counting down.
TAGGGGGGGAAATAAAGGGGAAAAAATTATTCCCCCCCCCAGCCCCCAGAACTCCCACCGCGCTCCGAAGGCTTGCGGATAGCTGCCTGAAGCAGCGAGAGCCTGCATTCGCTCCATAGGATGCACACACATTTCCCCTTCATTTTTGAAGGGGGGAAAGTGTGTCCTATAGAGCGAAAAATACGGTACCTCCGGGTTTCGGCGCTCGCGCAGACGCAGCACTCCAGGTTGCGAACGTGCCTCCCGCATGGATCACGTTCGCAACCCGAGTGTCCACTGTACCTGTTCCTAAAGCATCCGTGATACAGTCACCTGTAGTCAGAGATCTACACTGATTGCCAATCTGCCACGTTCAAAGTGTTAGTACATAAAGCCCAACTTGGGTCCAGCTGCAACAGACTATTCATTCTACATTTTTAAGAGCTTGATTGTTTAGTGTGGCAGTGCCTCCTGCACTTTGGAACTTCCTTTTTTTAAAAAAATAATGTTTATTAAGAATTTAAAAATTACAAAACGAAAAAAGAAAAATTAAACATGACAATATAATAAAATACAAAAACAAAAACACTACATAAAACATAAAACATTGAATTAACAAAACAAAACAAGACAATTAAAAACACTTCCAATATTTTCAATCTTAACTTGCATTCACTTGTTTCATTGACTTCCTCACGCCTCCCTTTTTGTATTCCACTTCAATTAACTATTTCAGCAAGTTCTTTCCATCTTCATCTATTTTCTGTCCTATAATTATATGTTGACATATTCTGACCTTATTTTTCCCTTTAATACATTAATAATCTATTTATACTTAATTCCTTATAACATTTCTGCTAAAGCCATATAACTTCATTCCAACATTTTCCTAACATTCATTAATTTTACAGTATTTCTGTAAATAATCTTTAAATTTTCCCCAGTCTTCTTCCACCTGCACTTTGGAACTCCCTGCCTAGTGAGATCAAGCAAGCACTTGCATTGCACTCTGTTTGGCGCCTGCTAAAAACATTAATCTCTTTTAATCTTTTAACTTTTGTATATTTTAAAGTAGGGTTGTGAATTTTTCTAGATTTTACCGTTTTTTTCTTTTGCAGACCGCTTTGAGTTTTATTTTTATTTTATTTTTTACAATCAAGCAGTACAGTGGTACCTCTACTTACGTTCACCTCTGGATATGTATCCTTCGGGATATGTGCGCGGCAAACCCAGAAATATTTTTCCAGGTTTTGCCATGCGCAGAAGCCGCACCTCCGGATACACACATCTTGGGATCCAACCGGAGCTCCGGAATGGATCCTGTGCACAGCCGGAGGTGCCACTGTATATAAATTATATCAAATGAATAAAATTAACTTTTTCTTGCAAACTTCAAAGGCAAAGACATTTCCCTAGATATCTTATTCTGTTTCTGAGTCACTTCTACTGAATCACAGAGTCATGGCTTCCCCCAGAGGATCCTGGGAAGTATAGTTTGTTAGCTATATATAGCACGTGAGTTTGTGGACTGCAGCTGCGAGGGGTTTTCGAATCAAGGAAGTGTACTTTGCTGCTTCAGAAATGCTGCAGGTTTCTGGAATCCGTGTTATATGCTACTCATCCAAGCTGACTGTACTTATATGAACAGTATGTGGCCCAAGCTACTGGACGAACCAGCTTCTGGTAATCTGAAATAAAACCCTTTTTTCAAAAGAGAGCCCTCAGTGTCGCACAAATTCACCCTGCTGGTTATGTCAGGGACTAACACCTTGCTCAAACTAGACTTACGCAGTCTTTGGGATAGTCTTGCACACACCTTCCTCGCTCGCTCAGTGTGCTTCAGGCTAAAATACCCTTACCTTTCCTGCCCCGACCTGGCCACAGTGATCCATGTGATGGGCACCTCCAGGCTTGACTACTGTAATTCGCTCTACGTGGGGCTGCCCTTGAAGCTGTCCCAGAAACTCCAGCGGGTACAGAATGCTGCAGCGAGGCTCCTCACGGGGTCTCTGCCATGGGAGCATATTCACCCAGTGCTTTTCCAGCTGCACTGGCTCCCGGTGGAGTACAGGGTCAGATTTAAGGTGCTGGTTTTGACCTTTAAAGCCCTTCACGGCCTAGGACCCTCGTACCAACGGGACCGCCTCTCCCGGTATGCCCCACGGAGAGCCTCAAGGTCCATAAATAGCAACACCCTAGAGGTCCCGGGCCCTAAGGAAGTTAGATTAGCCTCAACCAGAGCCAGGGCCTTTTCAACTCGGGCTCCGGTCTGGTGGAACGCTCTGCCTCATGAGACCAGGGCCCTGCAGGATCTGATTTCTTTCCGCAGGGCCTGTAAGACAGAGTTGTTCCGCCTGGCCTTTGGCTTGGAGCCAATTTGATTCCCTCCCTCCCTCTCTTTCTTTTTTCCTTTCCTTCTCATCCTGCGATGAGGCTACATTTTAATATTTTAATGTTTCAATATTTTAATGTATTTTAATTTTGTTTTTAAGTTGTAATCATTCAACTTGTTTTTATTATTGCTTGTAAGCCGCCCTGAGCCCGGCCTTGGCTGGGGAGAGCGGGGTATAAATAAAAATTATTATTATTATTATTATTAAAATGTCATGATCTCTCTTGTAGGCTGGAGTCCAGGATGTCTTCTGACCTGAACCTCATCCTGCAGCTGCTGCAGCGACAGCTGTCTCAAGTGCCACCTGCGTATAGCACTATTTCACCATCCTCCCACAACCTGGCTTTGTATAGCATGAGCCTGAGGAGCACAGAACCTGAAACTCCGCTAGGGGAAGAGGAACTGACTCCCACAAAGGAGGTGAGTTTCAAAGTCCTTCATTTGCAGTGAGGCTGGTGAGAGAAAGCGCCTGGCTTCAAAGGCAGGCCGGAAAAGTACAGTGGTACCTCAGGTTACAGACGCTTCAGGTTACAGACTCCTCTAACCCAGAAAGAGTACCTCAGGTTAAGAACTTTACTTCAGGATGAGAACAGAAATTGTACTCCGGCGGTGCGGCAACAGCAGGAGGCCCCATTAGCTAAAGTGGTGCTTCAGGTTAAGAACAGTTTCAGGTTAAGAACGGACCTCCGGAACGAATTAAGTTCTTAACCCAAGGTACCACTTTATTTGGGGGTACATCACGGGGGATGGAAGGACCAGGCTAGTACAGCAATGTGCATGGAACTAAGGGACTACATCAGGGGTCGGCAAACTAGGGCCCAGGGTCCAGATGCGGCCCACCAGGCTCGTAAATCCAGCCCGTGGACCTTCCACCCGCTTGGTCAGTCCCCAAGCTAAACCGGCGCAGCGCAGAGGCCTCAGCGCGTGGGGACTGGCTTCCGCAATGCTGGCATGGCTTCAGATTGGCTGCAGGAAGCCACAAGGTTTGAGGGACAGTGGACCAGCCCCCCCCCCAAAGTTTGCGGACCCCTGGACTACATATACTGCAGCAAAGAACTTTAAATTCTGTAGGGGGGGGTGGGACTTGTGGAAAAGTAAGTAGGCATGTGTGTTCAGTTATCTACAGAAAACAGAGACAAATGTTGTGCTGTGCTCTTCAAAATATACACGTTGCTGTGTCAACAAGGAGATCTGATAGAATAGTGAAAGTTGTATTGAACTTGCCTCCTTGTTACTAAGCAGTTAGTGTTTCTTGTGTATCGTGCTTTTATGCATATTTCTGCAGTCAAGAGTAGGGGTGGAAAGATCTGTCAGTTTCGGTTCTCAGAGTTTCGCATTTTTCCAATCTTAAATTCAGATTACCACATTTCTGTGGCAATTTGCGAATCCCCCCAAAATAATAATAATAATAATAATTATTCTCATGGAAATTCTTAAGCATTTCAGTGCAATGTCTCTCATTTTTGTATGCAGTTTTTAAACTAATGTACACATTTTGCAAGCAGCATCTCCTAATACATTTTGTACATAATTCTCACAAATATATGCATTTTAAGGCATATTTTCCTCTAATATATGCATTTTTGTTGAAACCAGATGAGAAAACTGCATTGGAATAAGTTGATGGATGCCTGTGGATTTTTAAGGGTGGCGATATATTTTGGTTCTCATATCGTTTTGGAAAGTCAGTATTTGATATATTTGTCTCTAAATGTGTGAACTGAATCCACTTACTCCCCCTTTCCCAAGTCACTCATGAAGCATGTAACCCCCCTCCCCTTTCCCCCCCCCCCCCAACTGCAACTTGAAATTCTCAGATTCCTAAAGGGGGACTTTGAGCCAGCCCAAACACATGCCACTAGATGGCGAAGGAGTTTTAACTTTGTTCCCTTTCCCCTCCCTCACCAGACTCCGAGCGACTCAGAAATCGAAAAGCTGCAACTGAAATCCAGGGACTCGTTGTCAAGTGGTGTACACCTGACTGTGGCTTCTGACGAGACCATGACAATCAGCTCTGAGCAAGAGCATTGCTCACAGACCCTGCCCAACCTAGAGCTTCACCGGAGGGCACCGGGCAACCAGGGACTTTTCCGAGGATCCCGTTTCCCTTCCCTTCCTGAGCACCTTGAGGCACCTTCTGAGCACTTGGACATTCAGAGACACCTCTCTGACCCCTTGCTTCCTGGGAGTTAGGAATCCAGTTGAGCCCAAAGCCAAGTCAAGAGGACCCTGAACTGAGAAGTTGCTTTAGCTGTTTTTAATTGTTGCACTTGGAGGAAAGTACTCATGGCTCAAGGAGATGAGACTTGTTGCCATTTCCTGTCCTCTCTGAAACGGGGGCAGTTTAATAGTGGGTTGGCTTCCAAGGTGATTGATTTCAAAAATGGTACTCCATAGAGTAGACTTCAGGTGCATATTTCTCTTACCCCACCCGACTCCAAGAAGAATGGCTGGTTGACTTTTTCCTCCACATCCCCAATCTTGCATCTGTTAACTGTTGGGGTCTGCCTCTGTCAGTCTTTGAATGGTAACTAGTATGGTGGGAGATTGGAGCACTTCCATAATGTAACAAAGTAATAATAGGAAATTTTGTCTGGAGGAAGACGAGGAGACTGCTAAGAACTTAACCTTCTCTTGGGTTGTAGGAGACCAAGAATGATTGTGTCTTTCTTTGATACTTACAACTCGTGTCTGAAGATTCTAGTCATTGTGCAGGAGGATCCTGTGAAGTAAGGAAGGAAGAGTAAAATGATGCTGCAACTTTGTACATGGGAATATAACAAACCATTTAATGATCTGCCCTAGTGCATATTGAGGGCAACTTCATATATTACATTTTTCTTGCATGGACATAAATCTCTGTTGAGAAAAAAAGGAGAGAGTGTACACCTTGACAGATGAAGTGCAGGATAAAAGGGGGGAAATGTGTAGCACAATTTCATACAGGGCTGCCAACAAGATTTTTGGCTTGCTGTTTGTACGCAGGCTCGCTTCTGAAGGACGCAGTCCCTGGCCTTCTGACAGCCCCTCTGAGCCCTGCCCCAAATTCTACAGCCAACCCCAACATATTAATATGTTGTCTGTAGCCCTGATTGTATTTGTTTACTCAGAGCTATGTTTTGCAGAGTCTGGTGGGGCTTACTCCCAGAAAAGCATGCATACAACTGCATCTTCATTGTATGAAATGAGTTGGTAAAGTCAGGTGTAGAATCCCGAGCGCAACGCAACAAACACATTTGGGTCTGAGTTAAGGGGGGGGGGATTGTCTCATGTGTTGCCTACCAATTTGTAAGGGAGGGCTGAGTGACACTATTCTAACAAACTGGGGTGGAGGGAACCTGTTCTGAAAATATATTTCCCCAACTTTTGCAACATTCCAGATTTACCTGGCTTTGGAAAACATTCCAGGAACAGCCAGTTTTGTGGTTAGCTCATCAACTTAGCATAAAAGGTTATTGTGGACAGTACCTTGACGTTCTTTGCGCAGGCCACTATGCAAAATGCAGGTATGTGCAAGTGAGCTGTATTTTTTTTGTGTACAGATCTGCGAGGCTGGTTTAAGCACAACTTCAGAAAACCCTGGAAAGAAGGAAACAAACCAAACAGATCACTTTTTGTATGTGTGTATTCACCTTTCCCAATTGAATCCCCATACCATAGCATTGCATAGAATCATTGTAACTGACCCCTCAAACCCACCTCATTTTCACCCCTCAGTTAGATGCTGCAATGGCCCTAGGCCATCTATCCAAAATAACATATTAATCTCCCAGTGAGAGTAGCAGGGAAAAAAATAATAACTATGAGCATTTTCTTTTTTTTTTCTCAGGAGTGTTAGTGTACACTTTGTTAATAAAGATTATTTTGACACCTACTCTGGCCTGATGGCTCCCTACGTCTGGGCTCTGTGGGTGGGGGCAAACACTGAGAATAATAATAATAATAATAATAATAATAATAATAATAATAATAATATTTTTTTATTTATACCCCGCTCTCCCCAGCCAAGGCCGGGCTCAGAGCGGCTTACAGGCAATAATAAAAACAAGATGAATGATTACAACTTAAAAACAAAAATAAAATACAACATTAAAGTAATGGAACATTAAAATATTAAAATGTAGCCTCATCACAGGAGGAGAAGGAAAAGGGAAAAAAAAGAGAGGGAGGGAGGGAATCAAATTGGCTCCAAGCCAAAGGCCAGGTGGAACAACTCTGTCTTATAGGCCCTGCGGAAAGAAATCAGATCCCACAGGGCCCTGGTCTCATGAGGCAGAGCATTCCACCAGGCTGGAGCCAGAGTTGAAAAGGCCCTGGCTCTGGTTGAAGCCAATCTAACTTCCTTAGGGTCAGAGACCACTAGGGTGTTGCTATTTATGGACCTTGAGGCTCTCCGTGGGGCATACCAGGAGAGGCGGTCCCGTAGGTACGAGGGTCCTAGGCCGTGAAGGGTTGGTGTTTTTTCTTAAGAGAAGGGGAAGACCAAAGCGGAATCATGTCCTGTAGTTTCCTGCTGAAATCCTGTAGTTTTTCACACCACAAACGTCCCGGGGTGGTGGTTTTGTCTCGTTTTTGTTGTGCTCCAGTATAAATCCACCACTGATATGCTGTCAGTGACATGCCGTAGAACACAACCATTAAAATCCCTCGTTAGTGGAGCATGATGCTTTGGTGGGCTTTGGTTTAGACAATTTAAATATAGTGGTACCTTGGTTTTCAAACGTAATCCATTCCGGAAGACCGTTCCAAGTTCTGAAATGTTCGAAAATCAAAAACTGAATACGGAAGACTCAATACAGAAGCTGTGTGGCATGTTCGACTTCTGAGGCATGTTCGAAAACCGAAGCATTTACGGCGTTCAAAAACCAAAATGTTCATCAATGGAGATGTTCAAAAACCGAGGTACCACTGTAGTTTTACTTTTATTGTGAAATATATATATATAATCCCAAATCAAGCCAACTAAAACACAATGTGTTTATAACAGAAAGCTTCTTAACTTTTTCTGCAGGATTTTAAAGCACTGTTAACCATTAAGGCTCAAACCACAGGGGTGTGATGATAATGATAATGCTGATGATAATATTAATAATGATTTATAATTTATACCGCCCCCCCCCCATCTGGCTGGGTTTCCCCAGCCACTCTAGGCAGCCCCCAATAGAATATTAAAGGTAAAGGTAAAGGGACCCCTGACCATTAGGTCCAGTCGCAGACAATTGTGGGGTTGCGGCACTCATCTTGCTTTATTGGCCGAGGGAGCCGGCGTACAGCTTCTGGGTCATGTGGCCAGCATGACTAAGCCGCTTCTGGCAAACCAGAGCAGCGCACAGAAACGCCGTTTACCTTCCCGCCAGAGCAGTACCTATTTATCTACTTGCACGTGACGTGATTTCGAACTGCTAGGTTGGCAGGAGCAGTGACCGAGCAACAATGGGAGCTCACCCCATCATGGGGATTCGAACTGCCAACCTTCCGATAGGCAAGCCCTAGGCTCTGTGGTTTAGACCACAGCGCCACCTGCATCCCAAATAGAATATTAAAAACACAATAAAACATCAACATGATAAAACATGTTTGGAGGTGGGGTACAGTATCTGAGCGGGGGGGGGGGCTATAAGTTTGATAGCAGTAGTGCTGGGAAAGGGGGTGATTAACATTTTCCAGATGGACCATTTTTATGGATTTACAGCTATTTCTTTCAGAAGTGGAAAGCAGAGATCCCATAGGTGGGAAAGCAGATGGAGAGAAATCTCCCTGAAAGGTAAAGGCTGCTATCAGCTATTCAATACTCTTCACAAACTAAGGTTACCAGATGTCCCTGTTTCCTGGGAACAGTCCCTGGATTTACATATCAGTCCCCATACAAAATCCATTGAAATTGAAAAGTGTCCCTGGATTAATTGAAAAAAATCTGGTAACGTTATCCCAAACAGCATTTCACATTTTTTTTTAAAAATCAACCAAGAGACTAAATAATACTACTGAACTATACTTCTCAGTCCCAGACCCTACTTCTAACTTGCAAAATTAATAGTGGACCGCATTTTAGTGCTGTCATAAATCACTCCTAGCCTCAGTTTGCAATGTGGGGGACAAGGTCTGTTGCAACATTGCAGCGCTATTGTTAAGACGCTTTTCTCAGTCATAGCCGCCTAAACTGCAGCATGCGGACAATGAGCTGCATTGGTATTTACATATGCAAAGCACTTTAAAAAAAAAAAAAAAGATATTTAAAAACCAAGAGAATTATCAAATAAAAACTCAATTTTCCACAAGAAACGAGGCAGTACTTAGAGACAGCATTGAACTTCCACCTTTGATGCTACTTTTTGTTTTTGCCGGATAGGCTCCTGCTCAATCACAAAACCCCTAGATTCTACATTTCCTCCGTTTCTTCATATGGGCAGCTGGGGAAACAAAAACGACGCCGAAAGAACCCGCAAGCTCCCATTCCAGACACCCGAGATGCGACTCTACATTTTCCACGTCTACTGCTTTCCTCCCGATCTGGCTGCTGCTAAACCGTCCCCTCGCACAGGCTGAAATTTTTGCCGGAGAGGCGGGCTTAGGAAAAGAGCGACACCTCTCCTCGCTAATGGCCATCTTTCATCGTGGCCAGTACGGGGCGGGGAAAGAAATCTCATTGGGCCGCGGGGCTTGGAAGGGAGGAGGGTGTTTGAGCGAGCCGACGCTTACGGGAAGCCAATGAGGAGCGGGCAGCCGGCGGAGTGGCGTGGCGGGCAGCCAACGAGAGCCCGGAGTTTGAATCGACCCCCACCGATGGAGGAGCGGGGTGGGGGCGGCTTCGCCGTAGTCGTTTGTGTGAGGTGAAGAACGACGGTCGGCGGGGGGAGGTCGCTGGTTGCCGTGAGGGGCTGACGGAGCGAGCCTCGCCCGCCATGTCGCTGCACGGGAAGCGCAAGGAGATCTACAAGTACGAGGCGCCATGGACCGTCTACGCCATGAACTGGAGCGTCAGGCCCGACAAGCGCTTCAGGCTGGCGCTCGGCAGCTTCGTGGAGGAATACAACAACAAGGTGGGCGGGTGAGCGGGGTCCGAGGAGGCCTCGTCAGCCCGGGGGTGGTCGGGGGTTCGGGGCCGCCTCGGGCCTTCGCGCCTCAGTCGGACCCCGGCGGCCTTTCCTGCTCCGCAGCAGGCTTGCGAAGAGGCCAAGAGCCGCCTGGGGCAGTTGAGGGGCGCCCGGCCTCCCTCGCAGGCTTGGCCGCGCTCTCCGTTGCCAGGCGCCGGCTGAGGTAACTCAAGAGGGGCTTTGGCTGTCCCCCGAAGGCGTTGCGCGGCGGAGCAGCACCTGCGCGCCTTCTGCTTCACCTGCAGATGTTTCGAGGAAGGTATAGGGCGGCCTTGGGGTCCCCGAAGTTATTGGGGTTGGGGGGGAGTTGGGCCTCAAGGTCCCTTCAGACTCTGTTCTTCTAGGGCAAACTCGGCCCTCCAGATGTTTTTGAGACTACAGCTCCCATCATCCCTAGCTAACAGGACCAGTGCTTAGGGACAGTGGCGTAGCGTGGGTTGTCGGCACCCGGGGCAAGGCAAGTAATTTGCGCCCCCTAACCCGTGGATATGCGCCCCCTAACCCCCAGATGTTGCGCCCGGTGCGGCCGGCCCCTCTGCACCCCCACGCTACGCCACTGGTTAGGGATGATGGGAATTGTAGTCTCAAAACTGTAGCTCAAGAGCACAGAACCCTAGAATAGGTATAGGCATAGGCAAACTCGGCACTCCAGATGTTTCGGAACTACAGCTCCCGTCATCCCTAGCTAACAGGACCAGTGGTCAGGGATGATGGGAATTGTAATCTCAGAACTAGCTCAAGAGCACAGAACCCTAGAACAGGCATAGGCAAACTCGGCACTCCAGATGTTTTGGGACTACAACTCCCATCATCCCTAGCCAACAGGACCAGTGGTCAGGGGTGATGGGAATTGTAGTCTCAAAACAGCTGGAGGGCCGAGTTTGCCTATGCCTGTTCTAGGGGTCTGTATTCTTGAGCTACAGTCCCCCACCCCACCCCATCCCCGACTACTGGCCATGCTGGCTAAAGAGGGTGAAAGTTGCAGCCCAGCAGCATCAAGGGACTCCAAGGTTCATAGATATAATTCATAGGAGAGTTGGAAAGGGACCCTGTGAGGGTCATCTAGTCCCACCCCTGCATTGCAGCAATTTGCAGCTGCCCCATGGGGGGATCAAACCTGCGGCCTCGGTGCACACACTAACCAGCTGTGAAAGGCTTTGAGACCTTGGTGTCATCATCGGCACCGCACTCTAACCCACTGTGAAAGGCTTGGTGTAGGGACTCTGACCAGTTGGGGAGGTGGGTGGATTTGAGGGCGGGGAAGAGAATAGGCTAGGCCACCTGCATCTCAATACAGTTGAGCGTTTTTGGGTTGCACTTCACGGCGACCCGGAAGTAACGGAACAAGTTACTTCCGGGTTTCGCCGCTTGTGCATGTGCAGATGCTCAAAATGATGTCACGTGCATGCGTGGAAGTGGCGAATTGCAACACACACAGGCGCGGATTGCGTTCGCTTCAGGGTGCGAACAGTGCTCTGGAACAAATCCTGTTCGCATCCAAAGGTACCACTGTAGTTGGCTATTTTACTTTTGCCCTCTGGGAGAAGAAACCCAAGGCAGGCATGGACACTCCCAAATTATTGCTGTTTATTGAAATGGGGGCGGGCTTTATTTTGCCCAAGGCAACTCAAAGTAACTTACACCCCCCCCAATAAAAACTAGACCAAAAAAACAGCAACAACCATTTCCACAGAGATACATTAAAACCAAGGGGGGAATTAATATGTTTAAAACATCCCACCCCCTTCTTACAGTTAAAGGCGAAAGGTCTGCTTATAGAGGAAAGCTTTCGTCTGACACCTAAAGATAGGTAATGAATATGCCAGGTGAGTGTCCCCACGAGCATTCCACAAGCGAGGAGCCACTGCAGAAAAGGCCCTTTCTCATGTTTCCATCCTTTTGGCCTCTCATGGAGGGGGCACACAAAGAAGGGCCTCAGATGATGACCGTAGGTTCCCTGTAGGTTCATACAGGGCGAGGTGGTTCTTGAGGTATTGTAGCAGAGTATGAAGGGTTGGGCATCTGTGGTCCTCCAGATATTGCTGAACTGCAACTCTGCATCATCCTTGACCATGCAGGCTGGAGCTGATGAGACTTGTAGTCTAATAACTTCTAGAGGCCATCAGTTCTCTACCCTGAGCTTGATGTTATAGTTTGGTTGATAACTTGCTTGAAATATTTTTGCTTATAGGTCCAACTTGTTGGGTTGGATGAGGAAAGCTCTGAGTTCATTTGCCGGAATACCTTTGATCACCCATATCCTACTACCAAGCTCATGTGGATCCCAGATACCAAAGGGGTATATCCAGACCTTTTGGCAACAAGTGGTGACTACCTGCGTGTCTGGAGAGTAAGTTGACTTGTTTTTAGAAGGTGTTTTCCTGGGGCTAGGATAACCAGTGGGCCCTGAGAATGTTGTGTGAGTAGTCTGACCAGCTGCTATAAGTAGTAGACAAACATAGTGCTTGGTCTGCTTTTCTATTTGTAAATGTTTATTAACAACTTCTAAATTCAGTGTTCTACAACTGGAGCTGCAGTCTACTCTAATGTGTTATGTCGATGGGCAGAAAATAAATTGGGATCTAGTGGTAAATTGCTGGGTGATTTGCTGTAGATTGGCAAAAGTGTCTGACTCAGTTGTTTTAAAAATAGCAAAACCCATGAGGCTTTCTCTCTTCACTTTGCCCTATCCTACCCCAGACCTAAATTAGACTGCTGGAATTAAGAAAACCGAGAAGGGAAACCTTATTGTAGTATTTTATGTGAAAAGACTGAGCTCATTTCTGGTACTACAAACAAATTCATGGGAATATGCTTGAAGACAGACTATTGCTTAATTCTAAATTTATATCTGCCCCCTGGCTACAATTTTTCACCTACTTGTCATTGGTGAACTTTGCTGTTACTAAAACAACAACACCCAGAGTAGATTCCACAAGCTTAAAGTCTTCCCACTCCTTGTATATGGAAAATGAAAATGAAAAGTAAAGCTCCATATCACACAGTTACAGAGTTGGAAGGAGCCTCTATTCCTGCTGACTTAATTATAATCTGACAATCATGATAACACATCTCTTGGTTTCCTTGACCTTGAAAACATGACGTTTGACATTGTTCTTGTTCTGTTTGCCATGTTTTATGAGATATAGAACTTTAAAACAATGCCATATGATCTTGCGTTGCCAGTGTGTTGCATGAGTTGTAAATTGTCCCAACAATGAAAATTTCCGCATATAGCCATGGTATTTATCACACTGAGAAGGAATGGGAGCTGACTGTAGTTCAGAACAAAACAGTAACTAGGCTTCCTTTTTAGGTTTAATGTTCTGTAGCCAAGAAGTAGGTCTTAGTCAAACCTAATTTGATTTACACGTGTCTTAACAAAAATAATAGAATCCATGATTTGAGCATAATGCATAACCTATTTAAATCACAATGAATAGCTGCACTGTCTTTTCTCTTGCACTTTTGCTGCAGTGAAATACTATGAAGATTTGGAATGATGACCAATATTTGTAATTTTTGTGCAGGTGGGTGAAACAGAGACCAGGCTAGAGTGTTTGCTGAACAACAACAAGAATTCTGATTTCTGTGCTCCATTGACATCCTTTGACTGGAATGAAGTGGATCCTTATCTGCTGGGTAAGGCTGAAATGCTTAATTTGGCAGATCTTTGGTAGTAAAATGGATAGCATTGCCAGACAGAATTTAGTTTGGGTAATGGCTGTTGGTGGATCTCCTTTTCAGGAAGCTCATTTTTATATGGGCTTTGAAGGTAAATAAAGGTTTCCACAGAAGCATTCCTTCCTGATATAAGTGTTTTTAATCTAACAAAGATTAGGATTACGGTATATGCCAAAGTTTTTGAAAGGCTGTTGTCGAGTTAATGTTTACATCAGATAAGTTTTAACATTAGTTGAATTGGCCAGGAATTGTCTTTGCTATTGTGCAGATGACCTAAGCTGTCAATCTAACATTTTTAATAAAGGTAAAGGTAAAGGTACCCCTGCCCGTACAGGCCAGTCTTGACAAACTCTAGGGTTGTGCGCTCATCTCACTCTAGAGGCTGGGAGCCAGCGCTGTCCGCAGAACACTTCCGGGTCACGTGGCCAGCGTGACGAATCTGCTCCGGCGAACTGGCACCAGAGCAGCACACGGAAACGCCATTTACCTTCCCGCTAGTAAGCGGTCCCTATTTATCTACTTGCACCCGGGGGTGCTTTCGAACTGCTAGGTTGGCAGGCGCTGGGACCGAGCAGCGGGAGCGCACCTCGCCGCGGGGATTCGAACCGCTGACCATGCGATCGGCAAGTCCTAGGCGCTGAGGTTTTACCCACGGCGCCACCCGCGTCCCACTTACACTTTTAATGGTACATTTATAAACCAAAAGACTAGAAGCATTCACGTGTTAGGTTTTCTAGATGATGATGATAATGATAATGATGATGATAATAATAATAATAATAATAATAATAATAATAATAATAATAATAATTTATTATTTATACCCTGCCCATCTGGCTGAGTTTCCCCGGCCACTCTGGGAGGCTCCCAATCAAGTGTTAAAAACAGTGCAGCGTCATAGATGAACTATGTTGTCCAAGAGACAAGCTTCCTGTGTTGGCCTACCTTGTATTTAATGGCTATCCCATACTTCCCTAAAGAGCATTTTCAGTGGTTTTGCTCCAGTTGTCAAATGCCCTGTCCAGAGAGCCTCGCTTAGTACCTGTTCAGTGGTCTCTTCATCACCAGGCGAAGACCCTTAAAAAATTATTCTCCCAGAATTTTTAGAAAGTGTTCTAGCATTCTTTGGATCTTTTACACAGCTGTTATCCCTTGGTGATTTTATTCATATTGTACTGTTTTATGGGCTTAACTTTTATAGTAAGCCACACAGGGAATTTCAGTTATTGGGCAGTATAATTAGTAACTTTAATAAATGCACTTCCCAGTTACATAAAAAGTTGGGCAGAGCAATCAAAACCCTCAATTCACTGTACTGGAAGGGATTTGGGGCAAGTGGTTATGTGTCTCCCCCATCCCACTGGCCCAACCCTTTCCAGCACCCGCAGCCTCTATTAGCAAAGGAACACCATTGGAAAGGAGTGCTCCAATATGCCATTGTCAAAATGGCTGGTGGAAGCTATCATAGGCAGTATTTCCACTACAGGGAACTCCCTGGGTGGGGTCTACGCACAGGTAACACTGGATCTCAAGCTGGCCCTGCTGCTGGCACGTAACAGCAGTGAGCCCAATCCAGGCCACTTTACTGTACCAGTCAGAGAGCTGGCACAATGATGGGGCATTTTCCCCCCTCTTTTCCCCCATTGAAATATTTGTTGAAACCAAGAAAACTAATTAACACTTGAAAAATAACTGAAGATTAAACCTGTATCTTAAAAGAGAATATATTAACTATATCAAGCACATCCAGTTCGTTTGCTTTATGTATAAAAGGAGAATGAAGAAGGCGAGTCATCTTTTAGGTCAAGCATTATGAATAGCGTAAGGTGTTGTGTATTGTTGTTTATTCATTGCACCAAAGGAGAGTTATTAACATTGGTGTTTTTCCTCCCCACCCCAGGTACCTCTAGTATTGACACAACTTGCACTATCTGGGGTTTGGAGACTGGCCAGGTCTTGGGAAGAGTGAATTTGGTGTCAGGCCATGTCAAGACCCAGTTGATTGCCCATGATAAAGAGGTGATGGTGCACTTTTTCCCTTTGTTTCTCCATTGTGGGATTTCAGACTTGTGCAATTAATAAAAATTTGTTCCAGTCTATAAAATGGGAATAATGGCTTACCTGACAAGTGAGTGTATTTGTGTCTGTGTGTATGCTGTTAGTTCTCCAGAACCAAATTAATATTTTCCCCTCAAAGTAATTCAGCGGTTCAGGGGGATGTATACAACAGAATTAAGTATTTTGCAAAAGAAGTAGACAAAGCTCACTTTCACGGGAAGAGAGGTGGCAGTGACCTAGCTTCTGATTGTGTGCTCAACCCCTTTTTTATCTACTTTTAGGGATTTCTATGACATGGCTGCTGTACATCTTGGTTTGCATGATAAAACTTTGTTCGGTGTGAAGCAAAAATCTTGATATTGGAGGCAATATCATTGTATTTTGTCATTTTTCTCTACCTTTGGTCTATGAACAGGTCTATGATATTGCGTTCAGCCGTGCAGGTGGTGGGAGAGACATGTTTGCTTCTGTTGGTGCTGATGGCTCAGTGAGAATGTTTGATCTGCGGCACCTGGAACATAGTACAATTATATATGAGGATCCTCAACACCATCCTTTGCTTCGCCTTTGCTGGAATAAACAGGACCCTAATTATCTTGCAACAATGGCAATGGATGGCATGGAGGTGAGCCAGTGTTCTGTGAGGGTGGCCAGTACACTTCTTGGAATTGCGCCTGGATGGTATTGACACTCAACACTACTTAGACTCTTGGTCTTGATTGGCACTTTTTCTGGATACCTGTATAAAGCCATGGGGCATTTTTGTTTCTGGGATTCCTTGCAGCCTTGGCACACAGTAGCATGGAGGAAAGCAGTCAGGCATGTGTCCCCTAAAAAGGAGATAGAAGCCATACTGAGGTGCTGGTAGCTACCATGAACAACTTGAGTCTAGAAGAAGTAATAATCCCCATGTTGACATGTCAATATGAGATATCCTGTTCTTGGCCACACAATTCTTTTGTGGGGTGGACAGGCTGACTTAGCTAAATTAATGAGGCATAGTGCCCTGATTAGGTACTTCAGAAACAGGAGTCTGTATTGCAAATAGCTTTTGTGTTAGTCTCTCAATTTTTAAAAATTTATAATATGTGAACTGGACATAACAATACATAAAATGCTGATTGATCTCAGTTCCCCTTTGTAACGTGGCTCATCAGGCACTACAGATAGATAGATAGATAGATAGATAGATAGATAGATAGATAGATGTTTCACTATTAGAGGAGTATAAAAACACTATATTCGTTTGCAATGAAAATGGTATACTTACTTGATAGGGGTACAGCATATATGTATTGTGCTCTGAAGTTAGTATAGTAGGTAATGAAATACCATTTATAAAAAGTCTTTGTGGCTTCATCAGAGGTAGTATAAAGCTTCACTTCACTATTCTTTGTATTTGTTTTCTCCACTAAGGTGGTGATTTTAGATGTCAGAGTTCCTTGTACCCCTGTTGCCAGACTGAACAACCACAGAGCATGTGTCAATGGCATTGCTTGGGCACCACACTCTTCTTGTCATATCTGCACAGCTGGTAAGGATGAATGATTCTTGTCACTCCTTTTCATATGGGTGTTTCAAGTTCCCTTCAAAGTATGTGTATGAACTTAAAATAGTAATCTGCTTTGTTTGCTATAGCTGGTTTAACTATTATTATTTCTCTGTTCACCCATAATGGTTGGCGTTTGTGCTCTTCTCTAATTCAGAGTATCTTGTTAGTATACTTTGTCTTGACCATTACAGCTACTTTTTTATGAATAATTTTCATGAAAAGTAAAGTCCATTATACTCAGGCTTACCTCAAGTTATGGGAGCTTTAAAACAACCCTAAAATGTAAGTGGTAGAAACAAAATATTATGAAGCAAGTTAATTCACTTGCTTTCATTTAATTTTTAAAAAACCATATTGGGTACCAGCCATACGTTGCAAATGTTTACAAATATGGAAGGAGTGGCATATATGACTCTTCTTGCTCTGAATTTAATCTACTAATGAATATAAATCCTTATGCAGCAAAAAGCTTAGTAAATTTCTAGGTTTTGAAACATTTCCATAAGGAAAGGTGTAAGAATTTTTTGATTTTTTTAAAACCCTTTTTGATTACTTTCCCTTAGCAGTTCAGTCTTACTGTCCATTACAAGAATTAAGTAACAAAAATGTTTAGATAACAGATGGCCCACATTTGAGAAACTAAGATATATGTAAAACTTGTCAGGAGTCAAAACCCAATAATAGATAAAAGTCAAATTATACTCTTTAAACTTTTGTTTATGTGGTTTTGTGTTCATTTCATTCCTGAGTACACGGATCACTGAATATTTGTGCGAATATTTGTGGTTTCTTTTACCTCTGATTCTACATTTCATCTTTGTCAGCGGATGACCATCAAGCACTTATCTGGGATATCCAGCAAATGCCTCGTGCCATTGAGGATCCAATCTTGGCCTACACAGCAGAAGGCGAAATCAACAATGTACAGTGGGCATCAACTCAGCCGGACTGGATAGCAATCTGTTACAACAACTGCCTGGAAATCTTGAGAGTGTAAAAACAGTTGGGCACTGAGGGGAAAAATGGAACTGGATGGTGGTCTTTGCTCTCCTATAAAATTTTAAGAACAAAACTCCATCTAGAAAGTGCCACTGGCTATTCTAGGAAGACTCAGAACTGGCATTGATGGGTAAATGTTGCTGTCGTCTCCCTCTTTCCCCACCCCACCCCCACCCTGTGACTTAAATGCAGGGATATGCTGAGCCTTTCAGACCCTCTGGGAATTTATTATTACTTTCAATTAAAAGTTATGTATATATGTCAGCCATTTGTGTTGAGTATTTGTATTGAATGAGTAATGACACCAACTGGCAGAATGACACCCTAGCAGAAATAATATGTTGCTGCTGCAGATGCCTAAAAACTGTTCAGAGTTACAGTAATGGGATGTGAAGTTAACTTTCTGTTAAGTAATTTTTCACACATATCTTCTCTACCCCTTCCCCTGCCCATGGCAAGTCAAATTTCTCTTGATACCAGTGCTGAATCTTGTAAGGTCTCTGCAACTAAAAGTCTATTACCATTAAAAATGTTCTTCAACTATAAGGGAGCAGGAGCAGTCACAAAGTCTAGCTGGCTCTTGCAGAAACTTCCTGAAGCGAAGCTTTAACTTTGTGAACCACTGGTTATTAGATTTGTTTCTCTCTCTCTCCTCTGTATGACAAAGGCCTCTAAAATAAAACTGTCAACAGTGTTGATGCCAACATAGCATCTAGTTGGATAAGTACAGTTCCTAGCTTTGCACTGTGTGTGTTGCCTGCCCCTCACAAAAATGTAAGGACTTCAGCCACAGGTGATCTTACTCGACTCCAAGAGGCAACAAGCATTTCCCCAAGAGTACGGTTGCTTTCCGCCTTCTAAGAGAAGCTTTTATCCCAGCACTATCCAGAAAAATGCAAAAATCCTTCTTAAGGTAGTGTGGAAAACGTGATGTTTCAGGAGCAGTGACAGGATACAGCTGGCTCTTGCAGAAACTTTCTGGAGTGAAGCTTTAACTTGTATATGATGTTAAAATGGGATGGCATTGTTTTTCTTGGAACATTACTATGACCAGACATGTGTAATTCATTATGAAATACACAAGCTTCTCTTACATAGCTATGGTGGAATGTTGCCACTTATTCCCATATCAAGGCACACTGAGGTAGGTCTTTTCTGACACATTAATGGTCAGAAATGGTGTATCAAACCATTTTTCCACAGTTACATGAGGCACTGGAGAAGGGGAAGTGTGTTGAGAAGACTTTCAGATGTTAACCACCAGTGATGTACATAATGAAATGTGACAAACCTATTGGTTATTTGTTTTATAGTACTTGAGTACATTAGTGGGGAAATGTGGTAACTGGTGTATAAATGTCTTTGTTTCAACAGTACTGGTTGTTCTTGCCCGAAGACGAACATGAAGTATGAGAGAGAATTAAATGCCTGACTTTCTCATCTTTTCTCCTCTTCCCTCCCTCAGCCAACTTAACTAGCTAGTACACAGAAAGTAGATTCTTGTGGTGGTAGTTTTTTTAGTCCCGCGGAAATCAAGGGACTAGATTAAATCCAAATGTTAATTTTAATCTGTTAATAGGAGTTGGACAGTACTGGTTAAAGGCACTTGACCATGGGCTGCATAGCACTGGTCCTAAGGCACTTCAAACATGGGCACATGGGAGACTTAAGGATGTGCTCAGTAAAGAAACAGGTCTGTAATTCACTAGCAGAGTGGTGCTGGGAGGGGCTGGGTTATTGGTTATGTGATGGAGTATGAACTCGTGGTATCTGTTTTTTGAAAGGAACAAAGATGTTTTTAGTGTACAGAATATGAATATGAGCTGAATTTTTTTACTAATCAATACTAAAGGGTAATATGTTAGCTTATGTACTGTACTCCCCAGTGTGATTTCCGAAAGATGTCAACTTTGTAGCATGACTGTATAAAGTTCCAGACTCATTTTTGCTTTCTTTTGTTCTTTTCAACTAAGCAATAGCACTGACTCTACTTGTGTTAATCTTTTTCTTTCTCCCATCCCACTCTTAGAGTGTTACATATATATATATATTCTTACCCAGTGTTATTGGGGAAAGTTGTTACTGAACTAGACTTAATCTTACCTTATGTGGCAGACAATAGTTAACTTGTTGCAATATTCCCAGTTGATTTTTATGAAGAAATTATAATGAAATGGATTTATCTTGATCTTTGAACACCTGCTTTCTGGAATTATATTAAACACTGTAAAAATTTAAGACAGTTTTTTAAAAGGTTTGAAGTAGAATGCTGGAATTTTAAAGATACTGATCTTCCTTTCTCTGTATACTTCTGTTTGTTCCATTCCTAGTTTTTGTGTGTATTCTGCCTTTCTTACGTTTTAATAAAATGGAACATTTCTAAAATGCATGGTGATGTAAGGGGGAAGGCATGAATAAGACCCAGACAGTTCTTTTTATCTTGTTAAACATTCACTTAACAAGAGTACAGTCTTAAAAATCTATTTTTCCATGGTTCCAGAAATACGAAAGTGTGCCACTTATAAAATAATCCATCATACAAGTCTATAAATGAAAGTGGCCAGAAGCTTTTATTTTGGGGGAAGAAAATCTAGCCTTACAAATGAATGCTAATCTGCAGGAATTGCATTTTCAGTTCCTGTCTTGGAACGACACATTGCTAAACAAGAAAGAGGCTTATAAAGGTTGTTTATGGTGTGACCCCCAGTAGAAGCCATTCTGAACTTTCCGGCAACTTGAAATGCTGATGTAGAAAGGAGCAGGATCTTTTGCATTGTTAAAAACTTTTTAAAACACACCAGAAAGGTACTACAATAGTAAGTTAATTATCATTCAGGTAGTATACAATATTACATCTCTTGCACACCCAAAAGAAGTCCTACAGCAATTTACAGTACCTGAAAAGGCAAAGACACAATATGCAATGGGAAGTTCATTAAAACAATACAAAAACAGAGTAAAAAAATGGTAATAATAAAAATGGTAATAAAATGGTAATAAAAAAGACACACATGAAATATCCACCAGCTTCCAGCATGAGGATGAGCAAATGATCTGGAGAATAAAGGCTTTGCTGTCACTGAAAAGATGGCAAAGTTGGTAACATGAAAATATTCCATAAATGCTATCAGTTAACTGCTGGATCTTAAAATAACAACCTGTTCTACAAGAGTCTTATAAAAGCTAAATGCTTTTGAAGAAATGTATAATAGGAGTTTACCTATTTAGGAATAAGACTTACTGAATTCAATAGGGCTGATGCTGAGTTGGTGTGGTTAGGATTGCAAGGTAACTAGTTCTACCAAATAGATTAATTATTATTAGTCGTCGCTGGGTCTTGCCGAAGGCAACCCAAAAAACTCACAAACCAAACAGCAAACTGATTGCATTTGTATAGGGTGTGGAGGCCTCACTATGAATTTTATTGGTGGTGAAGGGAGCTGCTTTTTCAAATATGTACTGATCTTCACTGGCTTAGCGGGGCCCCCTAGATCAAGTAAAACAATAGAAATTGACCAATCACATCGGTTCTGCCCTCCCCTCAACAAAAGCCCTGTCCCCTCCAACCAAGTCCTGCCCTCCGCACCCCCAACAAAAATCCTGGCTAGGCTGATCTTGTAGGAGTTCACGAGGATAAATGCCCCTTTCGAGACTTGGGACCAGACTGCCCACGTGCGTTTGGGAGGGTGAAAGAAGAGGTGGGTGGGGCGCAAAAGGAAATAGCCTGATTGGCCGAGATCTTCCTCCTATTACCCGCTTCTCTCGTTACAATTGACAGTTGCATGCTGAGGCTCCGCCTTACTCCGCCAATGCGCACGCGCGCTTCCTGTCTTCTCTGAGGGACAGGGAGTTAAAAAAACCGTCTCGCGGGTGGGCGGTTTTGTGAGTGCGCGCGCGTGTGTTTCAAGCCAAGGCAGCGCGCATGCGCGAGCGGTTACGAGGCTTTGCCTCAGAACCTCCGCGCCGAGAGGGGAGTCTTTGCGTCGCCGAAGGAAGGAGTCGGACAGACCGACGGAAGGCGGGCGCGGGAGGAGGAGGAGGAGGAGCCGCTGCCTTGCCTGCCCGCGGCCTTCGGAAGGACTTGGCCGAAGTGGGCACCTGAGGCCCAAGCCTTGGAATGAGGCGGCGGAGGCGGAGGCGGAGGCGGCTGCTGTGAGGGGAGGAAAAGGAAGGAAGCGGCGCGGAGGGGAAAGACGGAGCGAAAGAAGAGCGGGCGGCGGGGGGCAACCGGCTGACGGCGCCCACATCCCCAGAGGCGCTTCCCCCGCCCCCGCCCCAACCGGCCGCCAAGATGGGTGAGGGAACTCGGCCGGTGGCCGTCGTGAGGGGAGCTGCGGGCGTCAGGCCGACGACATATTGACGTCAGGGAGGCGTTGGGGGGGAGGGGGAGTCGTCAAGGAAGCCCTGATGGAGGGGGCTGCCTTTAATAGGGATGGGAGGGGGGGGCTGCTGAGGGATGTGAGGGGTTAAATATGCTTTGCTGAGGGTGCGCGCGCTTTCCTGTTGAGGGCAGCTCGGGGGGAGGTAATACCGTGGAAGGAAGTCGGTCAAACTCGAGTAATAATAATAATAATAATAATAATAAATTATTTATACCCCGCCCATCTGGCTGGGTTTCCCCAGCCCCTCTGGGCAGCTTCCAACAAAACACTAAAATACAATAACCCATCAAACATTAAAAGCTTCCCTAAACAGGGCTGCCTTCAGATGTCTTCTAAAAGTTTGGTAGTTATTTTTCTCTTTGACATCTGGTGGGAGGGCGTTCCACAAGGCGGGTGCCACTACTGAGAAGGCTCTCTGCCTGGTTCCCTGTAACTTGGCTTCTCGCAGGGAGGGAAGTGCCAGAAGGCCCTCAGCGCTGGACCTCAGTGTCCGGGCAGAACGATGGAGGTGGCGACACTCCTTCAGGTATACTGGGCCGAGGCTGTTTAGGGCTTTAAAGGTCAGCACCAACACTTTGAATTGTGCTTGGAAACGTACTGGGAGCCAGTGTAGGTCTTTCAAGACCAGTGTTATATGGTCTTGGCGGCTGTTCCCAGTCACCAGTCTAGCTGCTGCATTCTGGATTAGTTGTAGTTTCTGCGTCACCTTCAAAGGTAGCCCCACATGGAGTGCATTGCAGTAGTCCAAGCGAGTGATAACTAGAGAATGCACCACTCTGGCGAGACAGTCTGTGGGCAGATAGGGTCTCAGCCTGCGTACCAGATGGAGCTGGTAAACAGCTGCCCTGGACACAGAATTGACCTGCGCCTCCATGGACAGCTGTGAGTCCAGAATGACTCCCAGGCTGTGCACCTGGTCCTTCAGGGGCACAGTTACCCCATTCAGGACCAGGGAGTCCTCCACACCTGCCCGTCTCCTGTCCCCCCAAAACAGTACTTCTGTCTTGTCAGGATTCAACCTCAATCTGTTAGCCGCCATCCATCATCTCCAGATGAGTAGCATCATCTCCAGAGTAGCAAGGAGGCCAGGCAGTTTGTTTGGTTTTCCCTGGTGGGTGGGGGGAATCGTAGAGTGGGAAGTAATCCCCGAGGGTCATCTAGTCCAACCCCCTTGCAAAGCAGGCATCCTACCCACAGCCATCCCTGAGTGGGCTCAAACCACCAACCTTACAGCCAGAGGCACTGACCTTATGTTTAGCGCTGCTATTTGGCGGGGTCTGGTTGTGTTAATGGCCATATGATACGGGGTTAAACTGTCGCCAGAACAGCAGTGGGCGACGGGACCTGTGGCTCTGCGGATGCTGAAGGGCAACAGGTGATCTCCATCCTTGAACTAGCTAAACTTTTGGTTTGCAAGCACCCGTTGTTGAAATGCTTTGAGGAGACAATCACAGGCAAAGTATAATAGTGTTCTCTTTTCTCTGTTTGTCCTGGCAAGGATCGGGTAGCTTAGTATGTCTTGTTATGTTTTTGCTGTTTTATTTATTTATTCATTATTTCACTTTATTTGTTTCGTAAAATCTACACACCACTTGATTGTAAGGAGAAGGAACTTCAAGGAGATGAAACAATAAAGTTGAGAAAAATCTAGACAGTACTTTTAAAATGTTGGTAGCTCAGCAGGTCTTGAGTTCTGAAGAGGTTGCGGATGTGCTGTTCATTTTGTTAAAGGAGTTGCCTAAGGCATATAACACTTTCAGTCAGATTGGGGTGGCTTGCAGGATGGATGAAACTTGAATTTTGGTCTTGCCAAAATCATGTATGTATTAATCTCCCTATGCTACAGTTTGAAACACACTAAATGTGTTTGTGTGAATGAGAGAGAGGAGATTGTAATGAACAAGTACTCCAAAGGCTCCAAAGTCCACTTTGTTCACATTTTAGGTGAAGTTGTATATGATTAAAGGGGGTAATAGCGCAAAAGTTATTAATTTTTGTTCCTTTGTAGATGAATAGGCTGGAAGTGTTATACTTTTAAGTGAGATACTCCTCAGAGGTTGACATAATGTAATTTGTTGTGGTTCGTGTGAATTAGCTGAATTCTGAGCTTTGGCTGTTTTGCATACTACCTGTCCTGAAAATATTAAAATATGCAAACTGAATCTGTTGGCTAATGCTACAGTGACCCCAAAGTGGGATGCACTCTGAACCCAAAGAGGAATGAACTGGTGGGAGTTATGTGCTATGAGAGAGTGACACATGCTCTCTGTTTTAAAATCTAGGGAACCTTCAGAAAATCAGTTCTTTGTGATATGAGGAAGCATGCATTTTCCAACAAAGTTGGCATTGCCCTAAAATTACTTCATCAGGTATAACACAAGGTGTTTGTTCAGATTCAGCCACATGTTATAGATGACACCACCACTACTTGAAAAATACATCGAAGATAATAAATCATGTAGTGTTGGTCCTGTGCCTATTAGCTGGGCATAGAAATGGATCCACTCACTGATAAGAAGTGTGTAGAAAAGTGGAAGCTCACCTAAAATACAGTATGAAGAGGACTTACCATGCTTTTTAGTGTGTGAGTAAATCTGTAAGCAAGTACTTTTGTCAGCTGAAGGGATTTTAAAATCTACAGTGAATATGCCTTCAATATGGAAAACCTGAATTAAGATCATTCAGAGCTCCTGTGATGACACCTGGTTATATTGGTGCCTTGATCATTTGGAGCTTGCATGTTGGGTTTTCCTCTCGCAAACATTCAACTAATGCAAAATTTTGTGTCTGCATAGTTGGAGACAAAAACCTGATCTAGGTTATGGATGTAGTTACATTTTCATAGCTGTTAGGTGGTTTTGCAATATTTTAATTTAAGAGGCAAACTATTGTGCTTATTTGGGAAACAGTTGGGCATAGATGTGGGCTTTTTGTTCAGTTCATAAACTGTGTGGTCTTGTAGGTGCTACTTAGTCTTTCTGTTAATCATCGTAAATAAAACAATAAATGATTAAGGATGCAAGGGAGGCCTTGCTAAATTGAGACCAAAGGTTCATTCTACCTCACATAGTGTGCAACAGAACTTCAGTTAGTTGGTAAATTTATATCCTGCCCTTCAAAAAAAAGTGCAGGGCAGCTTACAAAACTCCAAACTAATGTAACAGCACACAAAATTATAGCAAGGGGGGAAAACAGTAGAGAAGAAGTAGAAAACCAGATCAGATTGCAAGCTGAAGTATGTATGTGTGTTAAAAAACAACAAATGGGAAGATAAAGGGCTTCAGTTGGTTCACCTGTTGTGCCTGTTCCTGGACAGGGCTAGCCTAGCCCAGGGGTCAGCAGACTTTTTCAGCAGGGGGCCAGTCCACTGTCCCTCAGACCTTGTGGGGGGCCGGACTATATTTGGGGGGGGGGGATGAACGAATTCCTATGCCCCACAAATAACCCAGAGATGCATTTTGAATAAAAGCACACATTCTACTCAGGTAAAAACACGCTGATTCCTGGACCATCTGCGGGCCGGATTTAGAAAGCGATTGGGCCGGATCTGGGCCCCGGGCCTTAGTTTGCCTACCCATGGCCTAGCCACAGTGATCTGGTAACTTCATGCTTGATGTTTATTACGGGTTGAATCTATGTATATTTACTTAGAAATGAGCATCATTGAGTTTATTCTCAAGTATTGGAATCAAAATATGGAGTTGGAAACTGTTAGAAGTTAGGCTGTGTTCTATAATTGGAATACTGCAGTTTTCTCCCATTCATGCTCCCCCTTTGAACAGAGAGAGACTTTTACTCAGTTTTTTTTTAAAAAAACAAAAAACCCAACATAAAACCTTCTGGGTTTATGGAAGGGGTAATCAACTCTGACAGGCCATATGCATTTTTTATGTTGACAGATTTTGGATTTTTGGACTGTGGGCTGTATACAACAAAGCTGCTCAGTTAGTACTGTACAAAGATTTCCACCTTTGCAACAGGACTTTTCTGCCCATGCACTGTTGGGGGGGGGTTTCCCCTCTAGAGCAGATTTGGAGGGGATGCAAGGAGAGTAAGTCCTTGCACTAATGAGATAACTTCATTGGATACAACCATATCTATTAATAAGAAAGTGGCATCTGTATATTATAATTGAATGTTGTATTGGATCATTTCTCATGCATGCTGTTGAATGAGGAAACAAATAATCATTCTGAGTTCTTTATGAAGAAGCCTAGATGCCAAAAATCTGGTTTCATTATGAATTCCAGTTAAAAGTAAATAAAACCCAGTTTAGCTTTTCTCAACCCCAAATGATTGATATGATTGAATGACCCCATTGAGGGGGGGAAATGGCTTGGAAGAAGATGGTGGATAGTGACATTTTAGGCCAATCTCTCCAGCAGCCCTATGATACCCTTATAAAGAAAATATTTAATAAAAACAAATTAACAAAACCTTTCCTGAGGGCTGTGATATCCTCCTGAATTTGGTGGGCTGTTGCATAGGGTTGAAGAAGGAGAGGGGATCACCTCAAATTGGTGGGAGGCACCTTCCACGAACAGAGTACTGTACCCAAGAATGTTATTTGGTCATTGACAATGCTATAGACATAGCAAAAAAGAGTAATGAAGAAGCTTAAATAATACAACACATGGTTGGAGTACTCATTCATGCAAGTAAAACACATCAGTGTTCCAATAATAAAGTTGCTGAAATAGAAAGATATTTCCATGGCAACCATTTTGCTTACCTTCGCTGAAGAAAGCAGGAGGGCCAAACTAATTTTCCCCAAAGGTGACTAATGTTCAAAAGACTACAACCTAATTCCAATATATAATTATTATTTTTTATTTAACTATTTGTGAAGAAAATAATGATAAAATAGATGGAAACCTCTCAGCCAAAGTATTCAACATTGGCCTGGAGAGAAATGTAGAAAATACGCTCAGTATGCAGAACTTATTTCTACAGCCTGAAGTAGACAAACTGCATTGCCAGTGCTGAAATTTAGAAATAACTTTTAGATCTTGAAAAAAATACCTACAAACATAGTTAAATTACAGGAAGTAAAGTGAGTCAAGCACTAAATTGTATGAAATGCCTGTTAACAACCCTAAAGACAAAGTTACTTGTCTAGCTATGACAGGCGTCAGTTTTTAATTTCAACAGCTGAGTTTCCTCTTTCAACATTTCAGCCATTTTCAGGGATTTCCATGATATCATTTCTTTATAAACTACTTGCAGCCTCGTACTTGGTGTTGCTTTGAAATTATAAGAAAACAAAACATCAGTAGAATTTAAAACCAGTGCAGTTTGAAAGTTTCAGTCCACCATTTTGATTCAGAATGGTGCCAAACATAGATGAAAACCTGCTTCTTAATCTCAGAAACCATCTTAAGGATATCTTACAAGGTCCAAAAGCATAGTAGACAAACAGCTTTCCAAAATATATAGTAGATCTGGCTATCTTCCACTTTAGACTGAGTTGTTGAATCCATTAACATTAAGATAAATGATATTAAGCTATATTCACAAAAATTAGCAAACAGAATTTTTAATTACTTTCATTAGCTTTACAGTTAATCCTGTAATTGATTTAGATTTATAATTATTCCAAGATCCAAAGCTAGATTCCAGTATTTCTTAGTTTTCCTCTAATGTCTCACCCTCCTTCAGTATTACATTTTTAACAGTCTATTTCTGCCAGTAAATTGGAATTTAGTGCACTTTCTGTAATGGCTTAAATGTTTAAAAACATAGTATACATTGCAAGGTCAGAAGCATTTATTTCCATGGATAAAGCCAAGTTTGGAAACATGGGTTTGAGAATGTCATTCTTTATTACATAAAAGGGGTCAGCAGCACCTCAAATGCATTCCTTTTTCTGCAAGAAAGAAATTTAACTTTCCACTACAGTGTTGAGATTCAGGTCACAATCATAAGCATACTGACTGCAGAAAAAGTTCCTTGATATTTACTTCTGAGTAGATATACTAAGGATTGTGCAGTTACTCATCTACTTTTCCAATCTGTCTTTTTAACTTACAGTCTACAGTAATACCTCTGGTTACGAACCATCTTCCTTGTGAATGCTTTGGGTAACGAGCTCCTCTAACCCAGAAGTAGATGCTCCTGGAAGCAAACTTTGCCCCAGGATGTGAGTGGAAGTTGCACACCAGAGGCCCAGGCCTCATGTTAAGATGGTTTCAGGATAAGAACGGACCTCCAGAACGAATTAAGTTTGTAACTGGAGGTACCACTGTATAAAGATTAGTCTATTATAGAGCAACAGTTTGTTTACAAATAGCACAGTATGATTTTAAAGAAATAATGTTTGTTGTCATGAATGTGATTCACTTTCACGTAAAGATGTGACAGTTTTTTGACATAGTTGAGTAGTGCTAGCTCTGTTTGGTTTATGTCATTCAACTTAAACATGATTTGTGATGATGAAGAAGATGATTTATTAAATTTATATACTGCCCTTCGTCTGAAGATTTCAGAGTGGTTCACAAGATAATTAGGGCAGTTCACAAGATAAAGATCCCATCCCATAAGCATTTACACTTCAAATAACATCATAAAAGCTTGTCCCTACTTTGCTATATCATGGAATAAGCCCTATTGAACACAGGGAACTTGCATCTGTATAAGCATGAATTGGAGCATAGAGTTAATGTATCTGTGGATTTTATTCATTTGAAACTACATCTGTATTTTGCAGGAGGTTCCCAGGTGCCTTAAAGCTTGACTTTTCTGTGTCAGAATTCTTGTAAGACAAATAAATGAATATTGCTCAGTTTTCCTTTCTTGCACAAGCATATTGGTCTGCAGGCTTCCTGTATTTACAAAAGTTCTGGAAGTGTTTCTACTCTTGTTAGTTTATAGTTTTGTTAGTTTGCATCCTTGTTGAAGAAGAAATGTTGAGTTCTAAATGTTAACCAAAATAAACATTTGACACAACACAGTAGCTTTCCTTGTATGTACCAGTTACTTTTTATCAATGATATAAAGTGGAGTGTGGATTTTAAAACATGAAAAGCATTTCCTGAACAACATCATTCCAGCACAAAGCTGAACTGTTTCTCCCAGACCTACTGGAGACCTTGCAAAATTCTGCCTCTCTACACTGTTCAACAACTGCCAAACCTTCATTTATAGTCATTTCTGCATTATCTGTTCAATGTCACAAACATGAAAATGAATCCATTACATTTGTAAGGTTACATGTAATATTTCCCTAACGACCTACTAGAAAAAGCAAACAAAACTTCCTTGGAAGGTATACTTTGATTTCCATGCAGGCCTTAATTGTAGCTGTACATGAAACAGAGGAGTGGACGAGTATAGCTTTTCATGGGTCAGAAAGTTAATATTGTAGACCAGCAATTATAAGGAAAGCAATTATAAGGAAAGCAAGAAGAAGCATTTGTGTCCATCACTTTCTTAACAAGATACTGTTTTAAATGTTCCTTCCCCCACCCCAGAAAGTCAGTTTAGCCATATTACCATGTGTTCTAGGTTTCTTGCAATACTTTGCTTTTTTGTAAATAATGATTTTTTTGCATTGGAGTGCAAAGTTTATGTTGGCCATAAAGGAGGCGGGTGGTAGAGGAGCATAAGATTAATATATAGTATAGAGCAGAGGTCGGCAACCTAAGGCCCATGGGCCGGAAGCAGCCCATGAGAGTCGCTTAACTGGCCCATGAGCTACCCCCGAACCGAGCTGCCCACTTGGCGAATCCCCGTGTGTGTGCATCTGCGCGTGTCCGCGGTGCCGGAAATTGCTTCTGCACATGCCCAGACGCCGAAAATAGCTTCTGCGCAGGCACGATTTTCAGTGTCTGGGAATGCACAGAAGCAATTTCTGGCATTGCACTGTGCTGGTCCAGCCCACAGGATCTCCGCAGGAGTGATCCAGCCCATGCTTGCCGACCCCTGGTATACAGGGATCTTGTCTCAGCAGTGCTTAGTCTTGTCCTAAAAACAAAGATTTTTTTCTTTACATAGTTTCAGTCTTAGGATGACTGTGTTTTATTAAGATTATATAGTATACAAAGAAACTCATTTTAAAAATACAAAATCCTGCAGTCGGTCATGTCAGTTTCTAATAGTATATTGATGGGAACATTCAGGTTCTTTGTATAGTAGAAAATTGCTTTACTGACAAAACTGTGTATGATGAAATACATTTTACTTCATAGATGATGGATTTTTTGCAGTATAGAAGCTCAGAAATCTAATTTGTTCTCTGTCTGTGATCTAAAGCTAATCTGGCTGAAAGTACATTACAGGTTCCAATTCACTGAGGTCATCTGAGCAAGAGTAGACATGGAGAACAACTTCAAATGCAGATGCTTTAGTTTGTCTCACACTAACTGCCTTGGAGACACAAACACAACAGTAAACGCCCCAAAACCCTGTGGTACATAATCTTCCCAGGAAACTGGGAGTCCAGCTCCCATGCTTTCTGGTGTGCTCTACCAACACATCATTTCCTGTGAAGGGCTAGAGACACCTGGAAGGCTTGAAGGTAGCCGATTAGGCATCTTCATCTTCCACCTGAGAGATAAATCAAGGGAGCCATTAGAGGTAATAAGGATTCCTTCAGAAAATATCAGTCTTGTTCAAATGAGAACAAGAAGGAACACAAACTTAGCTAAAAGAAATACAAGCTGACAACAAGGAATGGAGAAGAAATTGAAGAGCACATTGCTAAAAACGTTAAGCTCTCTGGCCTGTTGGACAGCTCCCCAGTCTAGTTGGTAACAGAAAAATCAAAGCTACACATGAGTGGTGGCAGGAATGGGATAACATGAAATTTGATACTAGATACGTAACTAATTGCAGATTAAGCAATTCACTTTTTAACAGGAATTCAGTTTGAGCCCTCCCTTTATAACAAGTGGGTCTAGAATCTCAGCCATTGAGCAATTGACAGCCCTATAGGAGTATAAAAAGAGATGGTCCTTTTTCAACGCGTGCCGGGGCAGACTAATTTGTTTTCTGTGAAGGAGGATGGTCCTGAATACATTTCTGAGTTAATACTCATGGTTTGTGACCACAGATCTGCATCTCTGCAGCAGTGAAAACCTTGGGCCTAGTTGATATAATTGAGATTGCATTAAGTGTTGCCGCTCCTTTGGCATGTCTCTAATATATTACTTCACTTCCCCACTTCTGATTTATGCAGCACCTGGCATAGTGCATCTTCGGTGGTACATCATCACATATTCTGGTGATATATTTTTGCAAGACCTCTTACAATAACCCTGCCTTTTGCCCTAAACTGCAGGAACCACTTTGATGTAGTATTTAGAATGTTGGACTAGGGCTAGGCATACTTAGGTTCACATCGCCACTTGACCCTAAAGTTCACTGTGTGATCTTATTGGCCTAATGTACCCTTTATTTATTTACATAGTTATAAGGCCTATAAGCAGCTTCCAAATGTAAAAACCAATTGCGCAACATTGTTAAAATGCACCATAAAAATGCAAAATTGTTAAAATACACAGTGAAACAGTTCCATTAAAATATGCAGTAAAACAATCACATGAAAACAGCATAGCAATTTAAATAGGACTGGTTGAGAGATCAAGGGAATGCCTGGGTAAAAAGTGCTTTTTCAATACAATGGGACCTCTCATTTTTAATCTGGGCATATATTTCACAACATCAGTGCCAGCATTGAAAAAGCCCACCACAAACCAATAACTAACCAGGTTACTCTTCTTGATCTTAATGTCTTACTGGACAGTGAAGAGGAATCCAATCCGAACATGAAAATGGGATCTGGGAATCTGCCTTGTTTTTGCAGCATTATTTATGTAATTGCCAGCACAGCTTCACTGTAACCATACTGTAACACACCACCCAATAAACTTTCTAACTTCCCAATTACTTTTTGGCAAAACAAAACCAAAACCCCTTAATTTATATTCCATACTGCAGTTGTGAGATGTTTACTTGAACAGCTGGATTTGCAAAACAATTATTTTGACACTGGGCTGCTAATATGATTGCTTATATAACCGTTATTCTAGTACCTGCTGGCAGACAAACAAGCAGTCTAACACACAATCCTATATGTGATTATTCAGATATAAGTTGCATTGGGTTTGGTGGGACTTGTCTCATCACTATTGTTAATAGGGATCATTGAATGCATAAGAGACACAGACTATGTAATTAACTATATGACTGTAGTGCCTCTGTATATTCTTTGATAATGGATGAGCAGGCCATTGAATACGTATTTTGAAGGGTTTCCTGTAATTAGTGAAACAAGATATTGACACAGTGGCTGTAGATCTCTAGTGGAATAAACATATAGAATACAGTTGTACCTTGGTTCTGGAATGCCTTGCAACTTGAATGTTTTGGCTCCCAAACGCCGCAAACCCAGAAGTGAGTATTCTGGTTTGCAAATGTTTTTTGGAAGCTGAATGTCTGACGCAGCTTTCACTGCTTCCAGTTGAGTGCAGGAAGCTTCTGCAGCCAATCGGAAGCTGCGCCTTGGTTTTTGTCCATTGTCGGAAGTCGAGTAGACTTCCGGAATGGATTCTGTTCGAGGACCAAAGTATGACAGTACAATAAAAATAATGGATGTGGCAAATAAAAAGACATGTAAAAGTAGAAAAATAAAATACAGAGGCAAGGTAAAAACCTCAATAAGCTACAGAAAATAGCCAATTCAATCCCAGTAAACTACAGAAAATACAGTGCCACATTCAGTTGTTGCATATGAGAAGAAAAAGGTGGGCCAATTTAGTTCTCAGTAAAACCTCTCCACATACTTGTCTGTAGAGCAGGGAGTTTAGTGGGCTGTTCAGTTGAGTTAGCATAGGAGAGAAATCTATACCACATCGAGTAAAAAGGATCCATTTTCATTGAACCATTAAGGATTCTCCATTTATATGTCAGGTGTTCTGACAATGCAAAGCAAAGACTGTCTAGCTTAAAATCAAAATGCAGCCATGTGCTCTTATCGAGAAGAGAAGATGCTCAGACTAGTATTTAATATACATGGCCAACTGTTTACTGCAGATTGCATGGAACTAAGATGTGACCTTGTTACCATTCTTTAGCATTTAATGCCTCTAAAAAGTCAGTGGAAGGCAGCGTTTGATAAAATGTTCTGACAGCGAGTCATAATATCACATCAAAAGGTTTTGAAAAGGCGGTAATATGATGGTATTGGAAAGGCTTTACAAAGTAAAGACCTCAGCTTGATGTGTAGAGAAGTGGGAGAACTGTTCCAGGCTTTGGAAGTAGACTTGCCAGAAGGTGCAAAAGCCACAAATAGATTAACTGAGTGGAGGGGTGGAAATACAATAAGGGAAGATAGGGGCAAGAATGGAGAGGTGAAAAGCTTTAAGACATCAGTGTTGTTGTGAAAAGCAAGAGGAAACCTGAGTTGAAAGTTAAAGAGGTTAGTTTCGCGCGTACCTGCTGAACTGATCAAAAGGAGAAAGTGCCAAAGGAAGGCCGACTAGGTAGTGTTTTCCAGGGAAAGCACAACAAAGTGGTTCTCTCCCCACCCCAGTAGATAGTTAGGAAAAGGCAAATTTTGACAGTACTGAAGAGGAGGAAGCAGAGACAGGCTAGGATAGATGCACAAGCATAAGAAATGGAAAATGACCCTAACTAGTGTTGGGTAATATTGAATCAGTCTAGCTATTTTTTAGATCCAAATGTTTAAAGGCAAATGTAGTTTAGTGTACAGTCATACCTCGGGTTAAATATGCTTCAGGTTGAGCGTTTTCAGGTTACGCTCCACGGCGACCTGGAAGTAACTGAGCACGTTACTTCTGGGTTTCACTGCATGCGCAGACGCTCAAAATGACATCACGCGCATGCACAGAAGCGGTGAAACGCGACCTGCGCACAGTCACGTGTTACGTTTTACTGAGGATGCGAACAGGGCTCCGGAACGGATCCCATTCGCATCCAGAGGT
Organism: Podarcis erhardii; assembly: GCF_964252035.2. NCBI lineage: Eukaryota > Metazoa > Chordata > Lepidosauria > Squamata > Lacertidae > Podarcis > Podarcis erhardii. The sequence goes on along the minus strand of NC_138502.1, from coordinate 41,759,214 downwards.
ACCACTGTATTTGCAAGGAATGTAAAACATCTTTGTGTGATGTGTATTGGACTGAGAGAAGAAAGAAAGAAAGAAAGAAAGAAAGAAAGAAAGAAAGAAAGAAAGAAAGAAAGAAAGAAAGAAAGATCCCTCTCCATCCAAAAGTTGGCTGCTCAAAAGAATTCCTCATTTATTGTTACAGATGAACAGGAGGCCTTGAAATCTATCATGAAGGATTTGGTTGCACTCAAGATGAGCCGGCGCCCCAGATTGTCTGGTTTTGAAAGCATGAAAACCAAAGACTCTCCACATTCAAACAGACAGGTAGGTAGTATGTTCCTGAAAGCTGCTGCATTGCCTGCCTTGTAATTGGCTGTTATTAACATAATGCCTGCTGAGCCAAATAGATTTCACAATTTTATCCTAATAAAAACCAAGGCAGGTCAGAAGTTGGTGCCTTATGTTTGCCGTTTGTTGGGTGGTCTTGTTATTTAGAAATTAGAATGTTTGCTTTGGATTTTCTTCTCCTTTTCCCTGCCTCTGTTTTTAGCCTTCCAACTGCTTTTCTTATTATTGCACAGGTAATTTTAATTTTTCCTTCATCAGCAAGCGGGAGACCAGGGCAGCAAAGAATTATCTCCTACTCCCACAGATGGCAGTGCCAGCTACTGCTCCTGTGTTTTTATTAAGGTTTTGTTTTTCTTATTTAAATCGTATACCACCCTGGGAGTCTCACACTAAAGTGTATCTTATAAATAAGCAGTCTAACACACACAGAGAGAAAGTGCTTTCTCCTTTTGCCTTCAGAGAAACATTCCTGATTATTGCAATAATAAATGCTCCAAGCCTTCATGGTTAAACTCCTCTTTCATTGCTAAGCCCTTTGCTCAAAATGTAATCAGTGGCAGGAAAACTCATCTGCCCAACTCTTCTGAGATTTTTTGACCATAGTGAAAGTTCAACATAGCTATTCAAACTTAATTCCTTGGCCACTGCAGATGCCTTCTTTCATGGAGAGTCCTTCAGCTAATACTGTAAACCAGGGCTGACTAATGTGTGCCTCCAGATGTTGCTGAACCACAACTCCCATCAGCCTCAGCCAACATGATTACCGTATTTTTCGCTCTATAAGAAGCACCAGACCACAAGACGCACATAGTTTTTGGAGGAGGAAAACAAGAAAAAAAATATTCTGGATCTCAGAAGCCAGAACAGCAAGAGGGATTGCTTCACAGTGAAAGCAGCAATCCCTCTTGCTGTTCTGGCTTCTGGGATAGCTGCGCAGCCTGCATTCGCTCCATAAGACGCACACATATTTCCCCTTACTTTTTAGGATGGAAAAAGTGAGTCTTAATAGAGCAAAAAATACGGTAATGGCTAGGAGTGCTGGGAATTTTAGTTCAGCAGCATCTGGAGGCACACAGGTGAACCACCTGTGCTACAGCAACTATAATTCCTCTTATCCTAACTTGAGCGCTAAGCCTTATTTTGGACATTCTTTTGCTGCCTGCTTTTCTTGCTTCCAGACAGAGAACATGAGATTCTCTGGTCCGCAGGCTGGAGAGCAGGCAGCCTCACTCACACTGGGAAGACATGTGATAGGAGAGAGTTGTGCTTCTATGAGTGCAGTCCCAACCTCACCTAGGGACTAATTTGGATGCCTTTCTGTCCAAAGAGTTCTGTCTTTTTCATGTTTCACTCCTGTTTGTCATGGTGGGTTCTGTAGCTTTCCAGATGGCTTGAATTATTAGTAACATTGATTCTGCTGAAATTTAGATGGGTCTCTTCCTTGGAAATGAGGTCAAGTTTTTTTCTGCAGCTCCATCTTTTGGACGGGGTGCAGTTAATGCTTGCTGCCTCCTCTCCTGCTTGCTGACCAGAGGGGAACATAATTATAAGTCCAGCTTTCCCTTTTTTATTTACAAATGTAACATTGTCTTTTTTCTTCCCATTTAAGAAAAAGCACAGTACCAGCAACTCAGCTGTCCTGAGCAAACAGTGTGTGTGTGCAGCAGAGGACAAAAAGGCTCAGGTAAGCAAACCTTTTCTCTGTCCTGTACTGTTAGACATTGAGGAGACATTTATATTTTTAGGTGTGTGTAAAATATGTTAAGGTACACGGGTGGCGCTGTGGGTTAAACCACAGAGCCTAGGACTTGCTGATCAGAAGATCGGCAGTTCGAATCCCCGCGACGGGGTGAGCTCCCGTTGCTCGGTCCCTGCTCCTGCCAACCTAGCAGTTCGAAAGCACGTCAGAGTGCAAGTAGATAAATAGGTACCGCTCCAGTGGGAAGGTAAACGGCGTTTCCGTGCGCTGCTCTGGTTCGCCAGAAGCGCCTTAGTTATGCTGGCCACATGACCCGGAAGCTGTATGCCGGCTCCCCCGGCCAATAAAGCCAGATGAGCGCCGCAACCCCAGAGTCGGCCATGACTGGACCTAACGGTCAGGGGTCCCTTTACCTTTAAAGAATGTTAACAAAACAAGCAAACCTCCTACCATACCCAACATGAGGAGGCATGCATGAGATATACATTGAAAGGAACCTTGGGACACTTCGTTCAGTGGGGCTATAGGTTATGAGGAAGCTGTGGGGTTCATAATCCTTACTCACATGTGACCTCTGGCCAAGACAGTCCCAAGACTAGTTGCATGGTTGAGATGCATGGCTCACCTGTTGTGCTGCATTTCAGCTACAATTTTTCAGAGATGTAGCAATCTTTCTATGATACCAAAGAGGCTAAATGAATTTCCTCCACATTTATTCTAGTCCTCCTTGGAATGGAAGCCTTAGTAGCACACTCTCCAAAAGCCCCAAAGGTTTGAACATTCTGGGGTCTAGCCAGCAGCCACCTTGAGAACCCCCTTCTCCTTCCTTACAGGACAACACAGAAGAAGGTCTGGTGCTCCTCCTTCAAAAGCATTGGCCTCTGATTTCACCCCAATAAAACCATCCATATTCTGAAGATGTGGATGATATTTTTATTTTTTAAAAAAGCATGGTACACTTAGCATCAGATTTAGTTTGACCCACAATCTGGAGCGACATGCCTTTTCCCCCTTCAAAATCCCAAAGTGCCCAAGACTTAACCTCAGTTTTGCCATATAGTCTTAAGGCCTGTGTTGGAAATTACATTACAGCTTACCAAACAGGGTTAATGAAAGGAAAGAAATTAAAATTAACTGCACAGAGTAGTTACAGCAAATCCAAACAAATCCACAACTTCTGCTCTGTAGTTAACTCACTAATATATATTATTGTTTTATGGAAGGAAGGAAATGCCCAAACATGTAGCTGGTGAACTAACAATCTCTTCTTTGGCAGAATGACATCCGGATAAAGTTTGAATATAATGGGGAAAAGCGGTAAGTTTTTGTCTTCTTTTCACATACTTAACTATATTTTGGGCACATTTTGTGTGCTTATATAATTTGAATCTGGTTTTAATGAAGGGATTAGTTGCTTGCTAAAGAATCTTGATAACTGGTGATAAATTAGATAGGGATAAATTAGAGGAATCAACATGCTGTCTAATACAAGAAAGATCCTGTTGCATTCTTTATAAGGTAGTTGTATTTGGAATCCAGTAGAAATTGCAAATGTTTACGATACCCATTAGATAACCTGACTCAATTTGTTAGGAGAGCAATGAAAAATAATACAGAATGTACTGTTTGTTTGTGTGTATTTGATTTGTATTAAGTAACCATTTTTATTAACAATTAATAAGTAAAAATACATAAGTAGGGTACATTAGCTGGGGTAGTGCTGAACAGTAGCCTTTCTGTGGACTTCCAACTCCTGGAATTTCTCTCCTGCGTTACAATATGTTACCGAGTTTGGCTCCTACACGCAGTGACCTTAATGTATCCTTATTAGCCTGAGCTGTTTTAGTTGTTATTATTCACTGAATTTATATACCACCCTAATTAAATAAACAGGTGTCACTTACCCTCCCCTGAAATGTCACCTTAACTCACCTTGCCATTACAACACTAGATGTGGCTCCCTGTACCTCCCTGTCATACATAGTTAAAATTAAGTGATATTCGGAGAAGACACCTTGAAATCTGTAGCTGTCCATTGATTTCAGTAGGCCTTCTCTAAGGAAGAAACATTGGGTGGTATCCAGTCTTAAAGTTCTAACTAAGCAAGAAAAGGGTCGAAAAAGATCTTCCCACATTTTACATAAGAAATCAGGGTAGCTCACGCATTAATCCACAATCTTGAATATATGGCCCAAATGTGGATCCCTGTTCTTCTGTGGGGTTATGCGAGGGGAGTACAGAGTAACTGGGATGCAGACTGTTTACCTCCTGATCTGTGAACGCCAGCATTATAGCTTTAAGATGTTGGTTGTGCAGAGCCAACTTCAGTTCCTAGGCACAAACATTTTATGTGTGAGTCCTGTGCAGAAATATTCCAGATTTCTGGGGGCATTTGATATTCTTGACATAGGATGCCAGTAGACATTTCTGTTCAGAAGTCCCTGTGAATTTAATACATGTTTATTTGTCTTACCTTATGAGCTCAATACAGCTTATTCCCAAATATGGTGACCTCCAGGGGTTAGTCCAGTTCTCATCAGCCCCAGTCCACATGGCTAGTGGTCACAGATAATGGGAAATGTCGTCCAACCATATCTGGAGGGCACCATGTTGGTTTACAGTCAAATGTTTTGCAGGGATTATACATTTTGGGGCAGATGCTTTCTGTTTCAACCTTTAAACACCTGGTGAGGACTTTTCTATACTGCCAGGCTTATGCAGCCAATTAATAAAATACGTTTACATAATAGCTGATGGAGTCTGATTTTAAAAGTTAATGTGTTTTCATTAAATATAAATAAACTGTAAACTGCTTGGTGTTTTTTTAAAGATATGGTGGTACATAAATATTTTTAGGAATCAAAATAAGAGGCCAAATGAAATGAACATAACACAGTAAAAAAAAACCTTCCAAACCCTTTCCGTACCATAAATATAATTTTTAAGTTAAGTGGGATGGTGGTGGTTTTCTCTGAATATATATATATATATATATATATATATATATATATATATATATAACATAATTCCATTCAAACATAAATATTCAAAGAGATAATACAAAGATTGTGTGATTAAAAAAAGAGTTTGAGTTGTATCTAGGGTTGGTGATACTATGATTATAGCCACTGAAGTGATTGGCCGTGAATAGCTTAGGTAAATTAATTTCAGTGGATCTTGAAGTAAAACCTAGCTGAATGCAACCTTCACTTTGAAATTCAAAATCACAAATATGTACAAGCAGCCACACCCAGGAGATGCTACATTTCCAGTAACGTGGGGGCACTGGAAGTTCATCCTTGTCAACAACAGGAGCAGCCTGATCCACGATGCAACACAGCACAGTGCTGCAACTAACGTGGGAGTGAAACCCCAGCCCCCTTAGTGACCATCTTGTATGTTTTCCTGGTCAAGCAGGTGTCTTTGAAATGGCATGGGGGACTTGGTAGGGTATGGCTGTCTTACATACCCACTGAAAAGAAAAGCTCAATTGTATGCAAGCAGTAATTATGCAGCTATGTAAGATTTGCTCTCAAAATGCATTTCTATGTGTTTGATTTCAGCAAAGCTGCCAGATCTGACCACAAATATTTAAGTCGGGAATGGTCTGCCTAAAATTACCCCAATCCATCATGACTTTGCTGCTCTAAAAAAACCCAGTGGCGGGGTGGGGAAGCTCAAATGCTTATGCGTGTTTAATGAGCTATTTGCCTTTCATAAGGAGTTTCAGCGCAGATGTGAGCCAAGCTATGTGCACAGTGTCCAAGTATTATAATTTCAGTTTATTATTGGATTGGTTTCTCATTACTGTATAAAAAAAGTTGTAGACTACTGAGTTGTGTGTGGGTTTTTTTTTTAATAATGAAGACAGCATTTTTAGATGGTTGAACGTAGTAGGTTTTTAAGTTAACTTTGCTTTCCAACATGCATGTTATGGAGAGCTCAAGCAATATTCTTCGAATGCTTGGAAGATCAAGTACAAAGCGTAGATCTCAAAATAATAGTTAACTTACCAAAATCTGCAGTGCCAAAAATGGAGAGCTTGAGGTCCCACAACAATAGTAAACTGGTTTGGAAAAATCTGGACAATTATAAATATGATCAAATAAACATACTATCAAAGAACCCAAAATGAACAATAAAACAGATTTTTTGAACTGTGGTAACTATTTATTAGGCTTTAGAAAGTCAAATTTCACAATTAGTATACTGTACAGCCATATAATATTTTTGCATTACTGCAAGGGTATCACACACATGCTGTGTAGAGTAGCATATGTTTATTTTTCTTAATTCTGTTTGCTAGCTTTTTCGTGTTTGTAGGACAATATATTAATTTATATACTGTTTATATGCCAGAATATCTTCTAAATTGATATTTTGTCAATTCTCATGCACAGTTATCATGTGTGTGAAGCTGATGAGCACCTAAGAATTTCAGCACATGGTTGGGTAACAGTTTAGGGAAAACACTGCTGCTTATGTAATTGCTTTTGTTGCATGGATTGTTTAGAGCTCATTCTGTTTGTATTATCAGTATCTTTCTATCTCATTCAGAATTATCGCTTTTGCCCGGCCTGTCCACTATGAAGATGTGCAGCAGAAAGTGAAAACGGTTTTTGGGCAGCCGCTAGATCTCCATTACATGAATAATGAGGTACCAAAATACGCCCACATTTTGTTCTCAAACAGTGCTATTCAGATCCAAGGAGAAATTCCACCACACTGAAAAATCCAAACACCTTGGCAAGGGTGGGGGCATGAAAAGAGGCAAAAGTAGCTTTTCACATGGACAACTAACACACTTGCCCAGATCAAGGTAGTCCCATGAGGGGACAATATTACCAAAGAGTATGGGCAGTTTGCAAGTGTATTTGTGGGCTGAAGATATGAGCCCTTTATTGGCTCCCTTTTCAGGTGGCAGAGCAGATGGAAACCTTGCCCGTTCATTTGAACTACCGCAGTCTGCAATGTGGCAAATAGTTGTACTGTGTTGTATCCAAACTTAGTCTACTACACTACACTACACTACACTTGATCTTAGCCAAAAGGCCGAGAAGTCATGCTTACAGAATTGAGTTCATTGAGCCAACTCCAAGTATGACTAAGTCTGGATACAACCCACTGACTTACCCTTAACAGGAATGTTTTTTGTAAAGATTAGAACGAGATAATACATAGCATTTGAAACACTTGAAATCACTAAACAGATGTTAAGTACAGTCATACCTCGGGTTGAAGTAGCTTCGGGATAAGTATTTTCGGGTTGCGCGCTGTGGTGACCCAGAAGTAATGGAGCACATTACTTCCGGGTTCCGCCGCTCGCGCAGACGGTCAAAATGAGGTCATGCGCAAAAGCGGCGAATCACGGCGCACGGGCACAGGTTGCGTTTGCTTCTGGATGCGAACGGGGCTCCGGAACGGATCCCATTCGCGTCCAGAGGTACCACTGTATTGTATCTGCCTCAGGAGAGCGAGGAAAATTATTAGGGACGACTCATACCCCGGCCAGCACCTCTTTAATCTCCTACCTTCAGGCAGGTGATACAGAAGTATAGTCAGCTGCACCAACAGGTTAACACCCGTGGGCTGTTGGGCTGCTGAATGAAAAAAAAAATAGGGATGCAATTAACTTCCAACAAGCACACAGAGTGCTAACAAGACTGAGTGTATGGGGGGGGGGGGGCTCGTTTAAATGCACTGCACACAGGTGGTGTAGTGACAATAAAGGTCTGTTCTATTCTATTCTCTCCTCTCTCTGACCCCCACTCCACCCCTTCTGAGACGGTTTTGAGTTTTTTGCAGTCTGTATCAAGAAGATTGTGTGGGTGGAATATTACCTGCCCGCAAAAATAACACAACCAGAAATATATCCGGATATTCAGGGGTACTATAACTTGTTTACAGCCTTGAGCCTTTGTAAATTTAATTCAGAGTAAGTCTGTTAGTTCACTGGGCTTACTCTCAAGTAGGAATACATAATTCAACTTAAGAGCATTTAAATTTCTATCTTGCAGTTTCACTATTTCATCCCTTTGTTGCCTGGAGGATTTAAAATGTACTTTTTTTACTAACTGAGTGCCTGTTTTCTTGCATTGTAGTTATCTATTCCTTTGAAAAGTCAAGATGACCTTGATAAGGCAATAGATCTGTTAGACCGAAGTGCAAATGTGAAACGCCTTAGAATATTACTGCTGTCTCAGGACAGAAACCACGTAAGTAAAAATAACATAATGTGCTGCTGTCTCATTTTTGCTGTAAGCCCTTACCAGTCATTAAGCAAAACAGCGATGCCTAGTCCACAAGGTGGGTTTGGTCTCCTGTTCCTCTCAGAGCCTTGTTGCAATAAATTGAAAACCCAAGAATGGAAAGCAGGCTTTATCATCCCAGCTGGAAAGCAAAGGAAACATCTGTAGAGCCCACTGTTTTGTATAGACCACCAAACTACATGATCTGACCCCCCCCCCCCCAGAGCAAATGGGAATATATTTCAGACTGCATTTCTAGTTGCAACGATCCTTTTTCCCTACCTGGGCTGCTTGTCCTTGGAATTAAAATATTAAGTCCCTCCAAACTCAAATTGCTTATTTTTTTTGCTCCCTCCCCAACAGACCAGTTCATCATCCCATTCTGGAATGCCAAAGCAAGTCAGAATCAAAACTTCTCAGTCCATGGGAGATGTGAACACTGCCTTCCAGCCACCCGAAACCAGAAGCAGGCACTTGTCCATCAGTGAGTACTAGTGGCCTGGAAGCCAAAATTTTGACATTAATTTCAGTCTATACTAGCAACAATTCTGTTCTTCCAAACACTTTAGGCTGTGACTTACAGCCTCTAAAGTTTCCCTTTTTTATCAGATATTTGAACCGTCATTTTCAGTTGAGCACACATACATATACATGTGGAGAGAAACATTAAGAAATCATGAGAGGACAATTCAGTCTTCTAGGACAGTCTCTTGCTGCTGACTTGAAAGTCAACATTATTGGAACAAAAAACTTTAGGTTTTAGGTGTCAGGCCCCCATCCCCAAACCCAATGACAGCAACTATTATTTGAAAGTAAGGAAGAGGTCTTTATTCAGTCTAATAGCAGTACATGTCCACAAGCAAACATATGGTCCAGGAGTCAAGGTTCTAAGTTACATGAACAGGGCAAGTGGTTCATATCCTTAAAGGAAGCTGTGATGTTGTACCAGTGGCTGATATGCCCTTCCTGCCAAGCTTTTAAAGATGGGAGTGGTGCAATCTCACTTGCAAGACACTCTCTGCCTGTGGTTTTGCTATGCACACATATACGTGCTCTGTCAGAGTGGGTACATCTGATTCGCCTTCATAAGTGGCACCTGACTCTCAGTGACAATACTGTGTTGTCCAGCTCTGCTAGCACTTCTTCCTGTTCAGCCTCTCCCTCTGGCTGGCCGAAGTCCGTCCTTCTCACGGATAAGGTTCTGCAGCAGCAGCATGGGAGAGAACTAGCGGATCTTCTTCTCTCTTGAAACCACAAGAGGAGGACCTTCCAGCCCCCCCATCTGCTGCTTCTCCTTCCTCTTGAGCTTGGAGCTGTGTGTGCCAGATCCTGACCGAGCCAAGGGGCTCATGACATTAGGCTCTGATTCCAGTTTTTGTTCCAAATCAGTTTTATTCATCCATATTGGATTACTGCACTGTTCTCTGTGTTGGACTGCCTTCAAATATGGCCCAGAGTCTACACTTGTTCCCAAATGTGGCTAGTAGAATATTCTGGAAGCCAAAAATTGTACCATATGACACATCTGATATTAACTACATTGGTTACCTGCTTGTTTCTGAGCTCAATTTAAAGCACAGGTGCTTATTTTTGAAATCTTTAATAGATTATTGATTTTATTGATTATTTTATTTCTATAGAACTTAATATATTCAAAATATCTAAGCGGTGTACAAAATGCTGAAGCAACAGCAGTCAAACAAAATATTACAAATAAATAGTTACATATAAAAATGTTACATTAAAACATAGTTGCTAATATATGTATATAAATTAATATCAATTCATTTTCCTTCTGATGCACCCGCCCCTCTCAGCCTCCGGGTTCTCACTCAGGATCCAAAAAACTCTCAGCTCACTCACAAAAGTCCTGGAAACAGCCGGTCTCACCTTAGTCTCTCACTCCAGACTTGCTTTTTATGGGCAGGCCCAAGGTGGCTGATCCTTCCTTAGGCTGCCCACAGCTGTGTCCCATTCAGCTGTACTCTGTGCACTGAGTTCCAGATACAGCAGGTTTACTGAGTTTCCCACAGGGTCACATCTCTTCTGTCCTCTCCCTCCTCCTCCAGTTGCTTTAATAGCATTGAACCTGGTAATTTCAAGGGCACCTTTGTTGATATGACTCTCCCTGTCTACCCCCTGAGTCCACCCCCCCAAAGGCACACTCCTCCATTGTCTCCTGAGACAGATGGATGCCAGGAACCTAAGACTGGCCTTGGAGAACCTGCTCTCCAACCCCTTACCATTGGAAGTATGTTAGGCAGGCCTTTTCAGTGGTGGCACCAAGACTCTGGAATAGCCGTCTTCTGGGAGATGCAGCAGGCTTCCTTTCTTTCTGCATTTAGGTAGATTTAGAAGACTTGTTCACTCAGGCTAATACTGCTCTGCTATTTTTAAAGTTTTCTTGGTTTCATGCTGCTGCTTAGTTGTTAATGTAAGGAATATTTGTGTGTGTTTGTTTTGACATTTTATTTGCTTCTAGTGTAGGCTGTTGTAGAAAAACAAGAAAGAAGTAATAGTGGATTTACAAGCACAGTTTTAAAGGGCATGGGGAACTAACCCTTAAGCAGATAACGTGTCTGCCTTCAAACAATTAGTAAAGAAAAAATACTTATAAACCATATTTCATGGTTTGAAAAGGAGCTTACCCTTGATTCACAACACAATATCATAGCCTCCTGCTTCCTCCATTAGCCAGAAGATGGTGCTAGTGTATTGCAAGTTTTCATTGTAAGGAACAAAAAGAATTCTCTTTGAATACAGTGGTACCTCGGTTTACAAACTTAATACGTTCCGGAAGTCCATTCTTAAACCAAAGCCATTCTTAAACTGAGGTGTGCTTTCCCTAATGAGGCCTCCTGCCACCGGTGCCCTTCCACCATTCCATTCGTGAACCAAGGTAAAGTTTGCTAACCAGAACACTACTTCTGGTTTTGCGGAGTTTTTTTACCGAATAGTTCGTAAACAGGGCTGTTCTTAAACCAAGGTACCACTGTACATGCTAAATATATATTATCCTTTAAAATTTGGTAACCTGGAACTCTTTAAACCCAAAATTTTAAGAGAAATCTGCAGGCTTATTTTAAAATTTGAAACAGTCATACAGAGGCAGCTCTGCTTGAGGTTGGATATTTCAGCATACTGACAATATAAAGTCCGAAGATTCTCAGAACCAGCAAGGCATAGGTGATTTCTCACACAAAGTATGAGGTTGTCTCGGGTAGGGTGGAGAAGCTAGTGATGGCCCTAATCTTTTTAATTTTGAGTTACATTGTGCCCTCATGGCAGCCATTTTGTGACAGGCACCCCCAGCACACTCTTAAAATTCAAAATGTGCCTGCTGGTCCGAGAAGGTTGGCAATTCGTTACTTAAATTAATAGTTTCATCTAACTGCTTCCATGTGAATCAAGCAGAACTATAGAAAAGAAGCCAGAAGGGTTAAATTTGATCAGAGTCAATAGTCAAATGTGAGAATGGGAGGGGGGGGGGAGAGACTACTTTTAAACTGCAGAGCAGCATCCAAAACACACCCTGTAACAGAGAAAATACTTCTAAGGGATTTAGACAGCACGACTTCTAGTGTTCCTATGTTGGCAACAGCCCACATTTGAATTTCCATAAAATGATTGAACTAAGCATCAAGTGCAGCAGGTACAGTGGTGCCTCGCAAGACGAAAATAATCCGTTCCGCGAGTCTCTTCGTCTTGCGGTTTTTTCGTCTTGCGAAGCAAGCCCATTAGCGGCTTAGCGCTGATAAGCGGCTTAGCGGATCAGCTGATAAGCGGCTTAGCGGATCAGCTGTTAAGCGGCTTAGTGGCTTAGTGGCTTAGCTGATAAGCGGCTTAGTGGATCAGCTGATAAGCGGCTTAGCGGCTTAGAAAAAGGGGGGGGACCCGCAGGAACTCGCAAGGCATTTTGGTCTTGCGAAGCAAGCCCATAGGAAATTCGTTTTGCGAAGCACCTCCGAAACGGAAAACCCTTTCGTCTAGCGGGTTTTCCGTCTTGCGAGGCATTCGTCTTGCGGGGCACCACTGTATAAAGTGATGGCCTTGTGTTTAGAAGAAATGCACACTAAAGAATAGCCTTTTCTCTATTCCAGGGGTGGGGAAGTGAATCCAGCCAATGGACTGGACGCAGAACTGCCCCACCCTCCACAAACAAGCCACTTTTGACAGGTGGATGGGGCTGCCAACATGTCAATTATCTGATATCATAGGATACACTCTGAGGCTCTCGGTTGTCTCTTTGCAGTTACTCTGAATAACATTGTCCCTGAGTCTTTCAAAAATGCAGGAGAGAACAATTCTGTTCCCCTCCCCTCAGGTGCTCTTGACCTTGTGCATCCTTTTAATAAGTGTTTCAAAATCTTCAGGTTCTCAGACCACAGGTCGAAGTTCACCACCTCCAGGGTATGTTCCAGAGAGGCAGCAACGAATCGCTCGTCAGGGGTCCTACACCAGCATCAACAGCGAAGGAGAATTCATTCCAGAGACCAATGAACAATGTGTGAGTTCAGTAAAGTGCTCCTCAGCTTTGAGAAGCTGCCTTTATACCATGTCATGCCTCTGGTCCACCTAGCTCAGTATTTTCTACCCTGTCAGCAGTTTCTTGTGGTCTCAAACAAGAGTCTCTTCCAGCTTTATCAGGAAATGCCATGGATTGAACCTGAGACCATCTGCATGTGTAGCACATGCTCTGTCTGAGCCTCAGCCCTTTCCCAACTTTCTTGGTAGAGTTCTCCATTCTGTCTTTTTGTATTGTATTGTGTCTTAGATTATATTCAGTTTGACTTTCTGTGATCTCTCATAGATGCTGGATCCTTTAAGCAGCGCTGAAAACTCTATATCTGGCAGTTGTCAGTCGTTGAGCCAGTCAGGAGACAGGTATGGACCTTAATGGGTTTGGAATCGATTTTGCTGTCGTCCAATTTCTCCTCCGCATGTTTGGGTTGCTAATGAATTTTCCTTCATGTGAGATTGACAGGGAACCTTGGGGTGTTTCTCTCTCCAGCATTATTTGTCTTGTCTTATTTGTGTTGGAAGGGGCCACAAGGGTCATCTAGTCCAACCCCCTGCAATGCAGGAATCATTTGCCCAACGTGGGGCTCAAACTCACGATCCTAAGATTAAGAGTCTCATGCTCTACCGACTGAGCTATCCAGATGAATTCAGTTACATCTATTTTTTTGCTTCTGGCATTTGTGGGTGAATTGTAGATACTCAAGGACCCTTAGGAGGTACAGTGGTACCTCAGGTTACATACACTTCAGATTACATATGCTTCAGGTTACAGACTCCACTAACCCAGAAATAGTACCTTGGGTTAAGTACTTTGCTTCAGGATGAGAACAGAAATCGTGCTCCAGTGGCGTGGCAGCAGCAGGAGGCCCCATTAGCTAAAGTGGTGCTTCAGGTTAAGAACAGTTTCAGGTTAAGAACAGATCTCCGGAACAAATTAAGTACTTAACCCAAGGTACCACTGTTCAGAGATTGTTAGTCTGTTCCTGGCATAGACCCTGTAGTAAAGTCAAAACAGATTTAGTTTACCACTGAATTCATTTTATTGGCCTCCATACAGTCCCTTACTGTTGTAAGCATGGGTTCAGCACCTCTACCATTTCACTTGAATATGATGAGAGAAATACTAGTCACTGGTATACTGATGACACCTTACTTCAGAGCCCTAGATGACCTGGTCGGCAGTTTCATGTAGATGTTAAAAAGTATGGGAGATGAGATGGAACCCTGCAGGACCCTATAAGCACAGGTGCCTTGAGGACAAGCAGTATTCTTCCAGCACTACCTTCTGGAATTTAAGTAGGAATGGAACCACATTGCCCCTTGTGGTGATCACACAGGGTCACCGGACATTTGACGGTCTATTGATCCCTGTGCCACCACTGTGATTGCTTACTTTGCTGCCACCACCCCGCTTTTCACGGGGACACACGGAGTCCAGACGGAGTCCAGACAGTTGTTAACATTAACAAAAAAGCAAGTTTATTTTATAGGCATGAACAAGTTTATGGTTTCAGTTAATTTTCTTGGCAGTTTCTTAATCTTAGTTCCTTAACTGTCCTATACGTTCCTAACAACTTCAAACTGATTATCCCAATTATCTATCTGACTCCACCTAACAGTTCCTCTCACTCTCTCACCACACAGCTTGACCAACCCACAGTCTTTTCCTCCCTCTTCCTTCTCCAACTCCCAACTCTCAACTGACTTCCACACAACTCCGACTCTAACACTAACTCCTCCCCTAGGTTTCCCACTGGCCAATCACTTCCCACTCATTTAACCCTTTCCTTATGACCCACCTAGGAGGCAAACGCCACACCCCTAAACCTGTCGTGCCTCAGAATCCAATTCTGATTCCAGAGGAGATAGCTTTCCCCTCTCTTTGGTGCTGGATAACTCTTCCCCATAACTACTAGCAGACTAAGAAGGGAGCCAGTCTTCCACTTTTCCATTTTTGGGGGACACAGGAAACATTCCACCCTTCTGCAGCACATGCCTATGTCATAGAATACAGCCTCCTTAAAGCACGATCAGGTTTTCTTCTACGAAACAGGGCTTCACCACTCTCTGCCATACTATATAAAAGACCAGTGCTGAAGCAACACTTGCTGATCTTTCTTTCCAGTATCCAGCTTAGGTGAATCTGATATCCAGCCACATCCCAAAGCTTGCTCCATATGAGCTTTCCGTGTTCCTGACTCTTGGCTACCTGCCCTATACCTTGCCACACCTGAACAGAATGCCCCCGCTCTATGGTATCTGATATTGAAAACTGCCAAGAGGTCCTGGATAACTAGTAGCGTTTCAGTCCCCTTGTCATAGGTTATCACATTGCATCAGAGTAACCAAATCAGGTTCTTTGATGACAAAAACCAAATGGGAATAGATCCAGATTGTTTAGCTGGATAACTTGCATTACTATAATGAGGAAAGCTGTATTTTGCCCAACGAGGGAGGAAACTGGATCATATATTTTTAAAAATGTAAAAGATACATTAAAATTTAAAATATATGCTAAAAAATTGATTGCATCTTTGGGGTGGGAATTTTTCAGTTAGCTATGTGCCCTGGCTGAATTTTTCTGAAAGTGATACCCAGTTTGTAGATGGGGGAACCCAACAGATTGTGTAAATTCTCTGTTCAGTTATGCGTATGTTTATATGCAGAAATCCCACAATACTGCATTGGATGTGAATAAATTATTGTAATTTATTCAGGTTTAGGCTATCCAGCTTCTTCCTAAGTCGTGAGAGGGGGCATCACATTAAGTTGTAACACAGGCCATTCTTAGCCCAGTTTATAGGTACAAATCTTGATTCTTTCTCCCTCCAAACAGTCTTTCCTACAGAAAATCCTGCATGTCCAGGGCCCAGAGTTTCCCAGACAACAGGCAGGATTTTTCAGGTATGTCTGTATAGTTTTTAAAATAATTATTTGAGCTGATGGTTGTTGACAGATAACAGGAGAAAGAAACTCCTACCTTGTTGTTTCTCTGTTGTGTGTTGCCTGCTCCTAGTCAAGATTCTATATTCTCTTTTCTGATTGCAGAAGAAAGACATTTTGAAATGTGCAGACAACTGCTCTGTCACTTGCCAGCAGTTACCTGGCTTCCAGTCTAATCAGGGTGGAAGATACTGCTGTGGAGCCACATCTCGTTTGCCTCTCCCATTCCTTTGCCACTGATTGGTTGAAGGTTGCTGGGTCAGGGAGAGAATTAACAGTTTTCAGGATACGTGCTTATGCATTGGTTTCTCTTCCCTCCTGAAACCACCTGTAAGGAGGAGGTTGACTGAAACTAAGAAACTTTAACTACCAGAAGGGCAAATATGAAAATAAGCTAATAAGTTATTCTGTGGGCTGCATTTTTCAGACAAAGTGCTGTGTGCCAAGTGCCCTGCCATCTCAGTGGAAAAGGAGCTGGATTTCAGTGATCTGCATAGTTCAATGGGTTCTAGAATTTAAGCTTTAAACATATTTAGTGAACCTTTTCTTCCAGTCATGGGATTCGTGGATTTCCCTCCCCTTTGGGTCATTCATCTGTGCATGTTCCATAAGTTAACTTGTTTTGCTTTGTCTCCCTCTATCCAGATCGCGAGAATCAAATCTATGACAAAGCAGAGAAAGGAGGGACCTACCCTCGGCGTTACCATGTCTCCATGCAGCACAAAGATTATAATGACGGTGGGTGTGCTTGCACTGCAAGAAAGCACCCTGCTTTTTATCTTAATGATAGGGTTGCCGTTAGACATCTCTCCCAAGGGGAACTATCTGCTTTTTCCTGGTGGCTAGGCCTCTCTCTGCTTCTCTGACTCACTTTTCTTGAAATTGCTTCGGAGAACTCACTGGAAGCAGGAGAAGTGACAAATGCAAGCGAGAATATGACTTTCCTTCCTTCTCTTTTCCTGTAGTTGAATAGCTCAAGAAGAACAGAGAGAAACTCTGTTTCTTGCATGCGAACCACTGGTGAAGCAAGTTGTTGGCCTGTGCACTACAAGATTAATCCAGAGCAGAGTTGTCCAGAGCTTAGGTTTTTGCTAACTCAGAAGTCATGCCTGCAAAGGCTTCTTGCTCTGTCCCCAGCCCTGATTCCCCACCCTGTATCCAGGCAGTTTTATTGGCAAACTTTTCTTTCATAACGTTTTCTAACAGGACGGAGGACCTTCCCACGTATTCGACGTCACCAGGGTAACCTCTTCACACTAGTGCCATCAAGCCGCTCCTTGAGCACCAATGGGGAGAACCTTGGCCTAGCAGTGCAGTATCTGGACCCCCGGGGGCGCCTGCGGAGTGCGGACAGTGAGAATGCCCTCACCGTGCAAGAGAGGAACATTCCAACCAAATGTAAGCAGGCTGTTCCAGATAGCGAAATGCAGCACTATTGTGCTTTCCAGTGCATTCAAGATGGACAAAAGGAAGCACTTGTTCAAATTGATACAGGGTTTTGTGGTGGCCACTAACACAGGTGGCTTTTTAACAGATAAAATTGACTGTCAGTGGCTCTACACCCTGAGGGTTTGGAATAAAGCTTCTGTTTACCAGGTACTAAGAATGAACAATAATATGAGATGCTGTGTCTTGTCATACTTATGAATTTTCCTGGGGCTACTGATGAGATAGGGCGCGACGCTACATCAAACTATTTGATGTTTAATATCAGGTCTTATAAACTGCAGAAGGACGAAGAGAAATGTGTGAAAAGCTGATGTTGTGGTCCTAAAGGCCCATCAAGCAGAAGTCAAGTTTTAAAAACTCTTATCAGAGCCAAACATTATATGCCACACCTTGAATCTTTGATAGGTGGCATCTCTAGCTTGGAGACTGGAATTATCTCCCCTGCATTTAGTAATGCAGGTATAAATAGCCTCTGTTGACGGGTGTAGAAGACTATTCTTGAGGATGACATTATAAACTGAGAATTCCTTCTGTATTTGGCAGCTCCAAGTGCCCCAGTTAATTGGCGGCGAGGGAAACTCCTGGGGCAAGGTGCATTTGGCCGTGTGTACTTGTGCTACGATGTGGATACAGCCAGAGAACTTGCAGCGAAACAGGTCCAGTTTGACCCAGACAGTCCTGAAACAAGCAAGGTACTTGAACGATACCACTGGGAACACTGTCTAAAGTAAATGTTCGTATTTGGAAATACCATGCTAAGTAACAGACATTCAACGAAGCATGGTTTGTAAAGAGATATCATGGTTCGTTCTTTCCCTTAGAATCCCCAAATGCAATCCCACTGCACTCAAGACTGCCAAATTATTTACAAAACTTCACCACGTCACCTTTCCCTTTACCATTGGCTGGCACAAGTAACCAACACCTTTCCCCAAGTAGGCTGGAGAAGCTAAGCACCTGCCTCTTTACTGGTCTTTGACCCTTAGTAATCAGCTAATAGTAACCATTTTGTTAATCTGGTTGCCACCCTAATAGAAATAATTCAAAGTGGAAATTGTTAATAACATCAAATAGTGGGAAAACTAATTTCTAGGCAAGTTCTTGCTGAGAACTTGTCACTGCTGCCAAGTTCAAATGTGGTTCAGTAGTCAGCTGTCTGGTATGAAAAAGTGCTTTATCCTACAGTTTTTCCCAGTTTGGACATAATGGGAAACTGATTTAACAAACCACAACATCTTCCTCAGTGGGGGAGCATGCAGGCACACACATTCTTAGTGCAATGAACTAACTGGCTCTCTCCATGCCTGCAGGAAGTGAGTGCTTTGGAGTGTGAAATTCAGCTGTTGAAGAACCTTCAGCATGAGCGCATTGTCCAGTATTATGGGTGCTTGAGGGACCGAGCAGAGAAGACCCTGAGCATATTCATGGAGTACATGCCAGGGGTAAGAATTGAGCTAGTCCTCTAGAAAGTGATTGCCGTCTGCTTCTGACCTGCAGTGGATTTGCAAGATTATTTCCTTGTTGTTGAAGTCCTCTTCAATACCTTTCCTGCTTTTCCTGTGAAGGGTTCTGTCAAAGACCAGCTGAAGGCCTATGGTGCACTGACGGAAAATGTGACCCGGAAGTACACTCGGCAGATTCTTGAAGGAGTCTGTTACCTTCACAGCAACATGATTGTACATAGGGATATAAAGGGTAAGAGATGTCCATGTGACTTGAGCCAGCTCCCTCAACCTGGTCTCTCTTCCTCTTCTTGGCTCCCCTCTTCATGTATTGACTGCTAATACCCTGCAAGGTAGAGTTAGTGACAGACTTTGAATCACTGCTGCTTCCCTCTTCTTCTCCCTCCCCATCTCCCTCCTTCCTTCCCCCTTCTCAGGAGCCAATATTCTCCGGGACTCTGCTGGCAATGTGAAGCTTGGGGACTTTGGGGCCAGCAAACGGCTGCAGACAATCTGCATGTCTGGGACCGGCATCCGTTCTGTCACTGGCACGCCCTACTGGATGAGTCCAGAGGTGATCAGTGGCGAGGGTTACGGAAGAAAAGCCGACGTCTGGTGAGAAGTTGCTTTGTTCTGTTTGCTTGGTGCATAGTTCTAGCCAGGATTTCTGTGTACCTGAAGTCCATAAGCTTTTAACCTTCTTATCAGGAGTACAAGGAACATTTCTGGAAAAGGAAAGTGACATTTTTGTCCAGAATACCCCTGACTCAAATGACATACTTCGTTAGTCTTGCAGCTGCTCTGTGTTTGGGCAGGGACTGAGTTCACTTCCTAGCAAGGATTAATTTTATGTTGTAAAAGGTGGCTGACCCTCTGACCACTAGCTAGGCGTGTAAGGGTAGCTATTCAGTGATAAGGGGCTGAACTTTTAGAACCAAGAGCAGTTTTTCCATCATTATCATTATCATTATGTACAAGCCATCCTTTCTTCAATTAATTCTGCCTTGAGAAGTGTTCTTCATGCTCAATTCTTGTCTCTCCTCCTAAGAAGCCAAACACTTGAGTGTCTACAAATGTGTCCTTGACACATTTCTGAGTGTGTCCTTTATTGCATATCTGCAAGGCTGGCATTTGGGCTGCCTCTTACATTTTTTTAATAAAAGAAATTAAAGCTCCTGCCAAGGCCACATCTGGAAGAGCTTCAAGCCATTCTTCTGTGGCCTTTTCTTTGAATTTCCAGGGCTGAACTCTGATGATAATAATAATATATCCTTTATTAGGCATAGCAAACCACACATTATCAAACTCTAATAGAATTAACTTCTGTACATGTGTACTGTAGGAATAAAATGAGTTGTGTGAGTTCAGTGGATCTCCAGACAAAGCTATTTCTCCAGTTGAGTTATGTTGTAAGAACATTTGTCATTTTCTCTCGCTTTGTTCAGAATTGAAAGTTGGATCTGGCGTAGTTTGACTTGGCCAAAGAGATGAAGAATTTTTAAATTATCTGGCTTCTGAGTCACTTTCTTTTTCAGCTTTGTTTGATATTGGTTATCTATTCAGCCCTCTATGTCCTGATCCTCCTAAATGATCCACAAAAGCTTATGCCCCAATATATTTGTTAGTAAGGTGCCACACGCTTCCTTGGTGTTGTTTTTAGGTTGCAACAGGCTAATTCCACTTCTCCTCCTTAATTTATCTCGGTTGTGCCCATTGTGTGGGTGTCACGGGAACTGCCACAAGAAACTCCAGCACTGCCTTTCGTTTTCTAATACAGATAATTGAATTCTATGTTTTCCCATTCCCAGGAGCCTTGCCTGTACTGTTGTGGAGATGCTAACAGAGAAGCCACCCTGGGCAGAGTATGAAGCCATGGCAGCCATTTTCAAGATTGCCACACAGCCAACTAACCCCCAGCTGCCTTCCCACATTTCAGAAACTTGCCGGGACTTTATAAAGCAGATCTTTGTCGAAGCCCGGCAGAGACCCTCAGCTGAAGAGCTGCTCCAGCATCCCTTTGCACAGCTCCCATACTGAATTGCCCTCCCCAGAAACAGTACTTCTTCCTTGGCTTTTAGCATTTTCTCCTTGGGAGGATGCTGTGCTGTGGCCCTTATCCGAGCAGCAGCTCCAAATAAATGCTGGCACAGCTGTCTTATTTGCCTAGAGAGGCGGTCGGTGTTTGAGGAGCAAGGCAGGGACGTCAGTTGCTTTTATTTGGATAGATTCTTCTTTGGATTGATGCTTCTAGTAGCTGTGCAACCTACATCTGCATCTCTGTCCTTACCTGTGCTGCTGCCATGGAATGTTTGGTGGCACGCTTCCCACAAGCACATGAGCTGGGAGCGGCTTAGGAACCACCTCACTTGAATGTAGCTGTGTATCAGAAGCTGGTCCAAAGTGGAAGGGGGCTTGTGGTGTCAGAACTTGTGAAAGCTTCTAAAAGCTACAAAAATGTGTGTTGGCTAGCATTCTGTGTTTCGCAGTTCCCCAGGACTATTGTCAAGTGCCACAGAGAACATGGACTCAGTTATTATATATAATAATTATTATATATTTTATTAAGTATTCAGCATCTGAAAGTGTTCAGAAAATATTGATTTAGAAGAATATGTGAATAGTGTTGTTTTTTTATATAATGACAAACCCAAGGAGCTGGAGGCAGAGTTGTACTTTCTTTCTGTTTGCCTTTTAACTCTCTCCTATCCACATTTCTGGATGATGAGATGGGGGGTTACAGTGGAACACAAGCACAACGAGGCCTACACAACAGTGGCCCCTGAATGAAACGAGGGAATCGAGCTTCATTTTGACAGGGCTGTCTGAAGGTGCAATTCAGGACTGTGTCTATGCAATAACTGTGCTAACGCAGGATTTATTATCTGGCACAAAAATCTGCATCCTAAGATTCAGTATTTCTAACTTTTATTTATTTTAATTTAATTCTTTTCAAAAACAAGTTTCTGGTCTTCATGGCTGCAGAGAAACTCTAATAAACGTGGAGGGTTTGAGAGGTGCCTAGAGACTTCTTAGAAGTCACAGGGGGCTGAGCAGGATACAGCGGTTGTGGCATGTGCTTAGTGCCCTTGCACAAAGAGCAAAAGCCAAATAAATCATCAAAAACAAGAATATATACAGATTTTTACTTTATTTGCATAATTTATTGAGATCATGGAATGTGACATTTTTATGGATTGTTTTAGCACAGAGTATCACATGCTGGATATAGACAGGGGTTGCCATAGGATAGCTATTGCTTGCAGCTGATGAGATAGAGCCCCGTATTGGGAGTTTCATACAGCTGGCCTATCATGCAGCAGTTAATAGCTTTCCTATGAAAATGCTGTTCCTTTGAAACTTCAGGCTCTTCTATATCTATTAGATGTCTTCTTCCACCCAGGTATTTTCTGCAGAACAGCCGCCGGTGCCATACTCAGTTTTTTGCCAGTCCTTCAAACCAAAGACATTTCCAGTGCTGCCAACGTCTTATTTCAGGGAAAGGTGAAAGACTGCTGCTAAGCCTAATAAAGACATTTCTTTTGAGGTTTTCATGTGATCTTGGATAAAAATAGTTTTTATAAATGGAAGACACGTGCCTGAGCAGCAGAGGCGAGGGAGATATTTATGCATAAGCTGTACTTGTGATTGTGTTTTCATAGAGTCATCTAATCTAGCAGTTGTGTGAAACAAAGGGACAAGGCCTGATTTCAAATGCTGCATTATCTTTTGGCTAGGAATCCTGGGGATTTTTAAAGGGGAAGTCATGACAAGTCATTGCAGGCAATCTAAGCAGTATCCTCTTTCAACTAACTGTTTAGCGGCAAAGGGAAATTTGATTGTTTTGCTGTATAAAACCTCGGACTGGGAACCAGATGCAGTCAGACAGGGCTCGTGTAACGTACGGACCTGCTCACATTCCAGAAATATTCGCTTCAAAAAATGCACTTCCTAGGATAGCTGAACAATTTGACCAATGTGTTGTGCTGCAAAAAGAATGTGTACTTCTGTTGTGTCATGCTTCCAATCACCTGTTCTTAGCCTTTAAAAGAGGTAAAATTTATCCCTCCTCTTTCCAGCCAAGAGTCATTTACGACAGGCACATTGGCACAGTCTTAGGGTAGCCAGCTGTTTTCGTCTCTGCAGAGTTGAGGATTGCTACCATCCCTCAGCTTTTTAACAGGGCTACAGACGTTTACTTAAATCACAAGCTGGCAGCCTACCAGCTTGACATGTTGGTTAACAGCCAGTACTAGGCAATGCTTCCAGTGGACCTGCAGCAGTATATTTGAAGCAGAATGCAGTCATCATGTGAATAAAATGTAGCAAAGGTAAGACTTCTTTCCTTGTAGCAGTGATAAGGTGTTAATGTAGCTTCTCTGCTCTGTTTAAGGCAGGCATGACCCTGACTACTGGTCCTGTTAGCTAGGGATGATGGGAGTTGTTGTCCCAAAACAGCTGAAGGGCCAAGTTTGGCCATGCCTGGTTTAAGGCTTCCACAATGCTACTTTTAAGACTGGATGCTGTTTTCTGAGGGGAGAATGCAGGATTTAAGGAAGTACGCAGTGTGAGTTGTTCCTTTCAGGTAACAGAGGCTCAAAAAACCTGCAGTGATTCTCTCCCCCACCCCCTTTATCTCACCTGCCAACATGTTTGAAGGACTTGAAGAGAGGCCTGAAATGTTTGTTGTCTTGAAACATGTCTACCCTCAGCCCAAACTGTGGTCTGTGTTGCCCGGCAGCAGGCTTTCCCTCCACCTGTCTCCAATAATGTGATTATGTTCGCTGGGCTCCCCCTTTGTATGATACACTCCAGAACCCAGACCCAGAGCCTCTGATTAAGCCTAAGAAATAAGCCAAAGCATTACTTGTATGGTCAGCAATGCACTTTTACAAATGTGTGTATATCATTCCCTATTTGTTATGCTTTTTACATCATGTAAACAAATGATGGTGCCTCTTTATCTTTTTTATTTAAGCTGTATTTGTTGATTTTTATAGATATGTATAGCAACTGTTATGGGATGGGAAAGAAATTGACACCTTCATGAATTTTAAAAGTGGGGAGAGAAGCAGCTGGTTTTGCAGAAAATTTGAATATAGTTTTATAACAAAATGTGTTAAGCCAAAATACCTCTTTGTTTCCTCATGCACCCATTGGGGCAGTGGGAATGTTGAATTCGTTTCATAGAAATAGCATAGATCCCAATAATAAAATATCTGGAATGGGTTGTTTTATGAGCAATCTATCCATAGGCTTTGTCCAGGAGTCCTGGTTAGGTTTATTACAAATCTGATTAAATTGTTGCAGCGCACAGTATCACCAGTGTAAATCTTACTTAAGTTACTGGATGGGCACATCCATTTGCATAACCTTTATTGGATGTCTTCAACCTGGATTTGACATTGACTTGTTGCATATGGATTGATTTACTAAGGATTGATTTGTCCCTAAAATTGCAGCTAAATCAATTACCAAAAAATGGCCAGTAACTTACCCCCCCCCCTTCAACCATTTCCAGTAAGAAAGTACCGTAAATTCCTTCTGTAGTATAAAGCCCCATTAATCTGTTCATACTCATTTTCAAGCACTTTGTGCCCCCCTGATACTTTCATTTGCACTTTTGCTTTCAGTAAGTTTCTTGTCCCCATGGGTGCAGATGAGAAAACAGGTTGCTGAAGGATAAATTGCAAATTTTCCCAGATGGAACTGTAACCATATGTGAGGAAAGAAAATAACGGTGTTTTGGACTTGGCGTGACGATTCTGTATCCTCCAGGTTCACCCTCTTAATGTTCTGCTAAACAGGATTATTCTGTCTTGGTTACTGTGGGTGTTAATGATTCAAACACATCTTAAAATAGCTTTTTGCATTGGAGAAAGCTACCCTTGCCAGACAGCCTTTATTTCTTCTCTTATTGGCCTTTAGAAGAACAGCTGCATTCCTGGATGTGTGATATGGGGGCTGTTCTAATATCTGATTTCAGGGTAAAGCTTTAGAGAAGAATATACCTTTATTACATTATAGTCCAAAGCAGTTGAAAGGAAGTCCCACTGACTATTGCAGTTTGCTTCTACCAAGATTGCTGCCTCTACAGCACAGCAGCATGATTATGAAATTGCTATGTGGAAACTAGAAGATTGCACATTTTGCTTCTCAATCTGCTGATCTGTAATCCAGAGTATTACCTATAGATTTAAATTGTCTGTATTGGAATAAGTGGTTTGATTTATTGAAACCTAAATGGGGGGAACTTAAGTATTTTTAACAAGTGGACCATGTGTGCCTCATAAGCCAGCAGTAGCATTGTGAAGTTTATCAACTGAACCTGGAGTGTACAGAAGACCTTGAACCACTTGTGTCTTTCTGTTTTTATAAATATCTATACTGACCGGGGCTTGCAGTGCAAAGCCGGGCCAAAGTATAACTTTTATTTACAATAAAATAACATTTTTGGCTAGTACTGTTTTGTAAGTACCTCTGTTGTTTGGATTAGAGGCAGCTAAAAGGTCTCTGCTCTTGTCAATATGGCAAGGAGTTCCCTCCACCATCAACCTTCCTCACACCTCCCAACTTTATCATGGTATATGCTATTCCCTTTCTGCAAAGTGGAGTGGACTGCAATTTAGGAGTGTCTCAACACTAGAAGTCTCTGTAATATCTGATGCCTTATAGACTAACTGGATTGTGGTGGCAGCTCTTGTGGGCGTCTACCTTTCTGTCTGCTGTGGAATGCAGACACAGTTAAGTTACTTCATCTACCTTATATCTTCCTCTCTCTGCTCCAGCAGCCACTGCAAAATTTGTCAATGCTGGGTCACCTCCATATTGCAGTCTGTGTTGCATCATAGCTTTCCTTACAACAGGAAACAACTGAGTTGTTTTTTTTAATATATATAAAACAAAATGGCGGCTTTGTTCTCCTGTGCATAATTCATGCCAGTATTTGAATAGGGAAACTTGCATGTAATGGGATAAGTTGTAAATTTCACCACCTCAAACTGTTTCACAGAACAACATGAAGCAAGAAAGGTTCAAAAAACTTATATTACAAAAATAAGACAGCAGACAGCGCAACTCTGGACACAACACCACGAGTTTGTGCTTCAGCTTAACCACGTACCACTGAAAAAGGCAAATATAAAAGATAGACATTGAATGCTTCCCCAGGATTTAAGGCTAAATGTTTGGGCAGAACCGAGCTGATGAAAATGAAGGTGCAAGGTTTGGAATCCCATCCAATTCCTGTTTCGTGTTCAAAACTGGATCGGTATGCACATTTCAGTCATTGTTGCATTATCTCCACACTCGCCCTCTGTTTCTCCAGGATTGCTTCTCCCGCCCTTTCGTCACAATAGAAAACTAGTTGCTCTGGAAAGCAGCATGTTCTCTTTCCATGCTTTCTTAGCAGGACTATCTATGAGTGTGATCTCTGCAGCAGAAGCACACAGTCTCCCAGCAGGAAAAGAAGTACAGGCTAATCTGGGAGTGTTTTAAATAAAGGGAGAGGTAGAAATGAATTCTGGCCAAATTAATATTCAGCATTTACTGTGTGCCCTGCCCCATCATAAAATTTCCTTTAAAAGCGGGATTTGTGTTTATCCAGACAACCAGATATTTTAATAGAGCCATTCCTCCTTTGCCACTCCATAGCTGGATGGGATGGGATTGGATTGTAAACATAAGGTGTAGTAGGCATTAACTAAAGCCTGCTGGAAAAGTTTCTCTGGCCCAAGGTTCTATGACAAAGGAAATTGTAACCTGGCAATTTCCCCAATCTAGGCTGTTTCATGGGATCTGTAGTTGAGTTTGCAAGATGTGTGACAAGTGAGGGGAGAGTTTGCATTCCACATGGTAGTGCACAGGAGAAGGTGTGGTAAACATGGATCTCTCCTGCTCAGGAGCTTATATCACAGATGCAATCACATTAAAGAAGTGTGGAAATACAAGCCCCAATATCTGTTGCTTCATTCATGCAACCCCTGTCCCCCACCAGCATGCTGGTGTGCCTGCTCTTACATGATTTGTTCAAGATCCTCCACTCTCACCCCTCCATGGGCACAGTGTCGGGTTCCCAGATACGCAGGTAGCATTGCTCCCACAACACTGGAACCATCCTCTTGTTCTGCCTGGCTTTCCCTGCTCCCAGCAACCCTTGCAAGCTCCACTGCTTTCCATCAGCTCAGTTCATCCCCATACCAGGGCTCTCAAAGTGGGGAAATTGGGGCCTGCTTCGTCATGCTGTATCGGTCCCGTTCTCCACCTCTTTCTGCAGCCAGAGTTGCTTGTGTTGCTTGCGCCCAAAGCCCTCGTCATAGTTGCCTTTGCTCTTGAATAGCTGCTGGAAGTGTGGCTTGCAGTAGAATTCCCCGTGTAGAGCTGCATAACTACCCAAACTGGAAGGAAGGGAAAGCACATGTTAAAGCCCACCTTGGAAAAAGACTGAAGAAACACAACAGAAGAGAACAGAAGAGAATGAGGCATGAAGCCTAGTTTGTCCCTGCTACTGCCCCTTCTTTGTTAAAAGGCTGAGCTTACACCAGCCTTTTTGTTTTACATGGAACTCTCCTCAGAATGAGAGCTCCCCTTAACTCTTAAGGTTACCAGCTCTTTAAAATGTGGGCAAAATGAATTGGTCCAAGCAAGTCACATTTGCAAGAACAGGCAACCTCAGAAGAATTTATAGAAATTGATTGCATTGAGGCAAGGTTTTCATAATTTAAAAAGATTCCTTCCAACTAATCTCAAAGTGATGACTTCTGTTCTCCTAACTGTAAGACATAAAGGGTGTCTAGTTGCATAAACTTGGCATTTAGTCTACAATCCTATATCTACATACCTGAGAGTAAACCCTACTGGACTGAATGGTACTTTTCAACAGACAGGTACAGTGGTGCCTCGCAAGACGAAATTAATCCGTTCCGTGAGTCTAGCGGTTTTTTCGTCTTGCGAAGCACGGCTATTAGCGGCTTAGCGGCTTTTTAAAAAAGGAAAAAACTCGCAAGAACTCGCAAGATGTTTCATCTTGCGAAGCAAGCCCATAGGGAAATTCGTCTTGCGGAACGACTCAAAAAACGGAAAACCCTTTTGTCTAGCGAGTTTTTCGTCTTGCGGGGCACCACTGTATGTTTAATTCCTTAATTTGCCCTAATCACCTTGGCAGAGCAGGAAAGGAAGGAGTAGTGCCCTCTCACCCTACTCTTTAAATCTGTGTCAATATTCACAACTGCATAAAGCTGAAAGGAAAAAGTGTGGTCTTATGTATGTGCCTTTCAGACCAAACCTCTTGCCCTCTTCTGATCAAGGTTCAAACTTCAGAGCAGTTGTCACTGCCGAAAGAAAAATTGTCCTCTACCTCAATCCCACATTGTGGGCAGACTGCTGTGTACCTCAGTACAGAATCTGGAGAACATGAAATTTCATAAAGGAACTAAATGGGTTTCTTATTCAACATTTCTGGTTCGTCTTGTGCTTGTCCCCAGTTCCTCATTGGTTTTCTGGGGTGCGAGTAGGCCTACCATAAAGATAAGATTGGTGGGGAGAGTGTGACATGAACCCAACCACCTAGCCTCCCATCCCCCAAATCCTCTTCACCTTCCCCAATAGCAAAGTTTTCCTTCCCCTGCCCTTCTCACCTGAGCTTGGTGTGGCAGTGCTTGCAACAGAAACAGCTGTTGTGGAAGACAAATTTATCGGCCACGAGGCGCTCCATGGGATAGACAGTTTTCTGGCACGCACTGCATGTCTCCTTCACCTGGGCCTTCAAGCTGAAAGACTGAGTGACAGCAGCAAAAGCACAATGTAATCTCACAGTATATCCAAATTTATAAAGAGAGTTAAAACAACTACGCATTTAAAAACATCTAGAAACAACAACTGCTAAAATAAGTTTTAAATCCAATACAAATACCAGCCAGGATAACAAACTCCACTTAGGCTTGTTGAGAGAGGAAAGTCTTCAATCCTAACCTAAATGACAATAGAGATGATCCGTGAGTGATATATAACGGGAGGGAGTTCTGCCAAACTGAAGGCTTGCTTCCAAAGTAAGGTGAAGCGGACCTCCTAAGAAGATGTATTCTTTTATGTATCCTGGTTCCATGCTTTAGAAGGGTTCTGTATACCAGTACTTGCACCATCAATTTAGCCCAGTAGCTAATAGGCAGCTGGTGTAATTCTTTCAGCACTGGTGTAATATGGTAATTTCTGCCCCATCCAGCAGCTGAGTCATCACATTTTGCACTAGCTTCTGGGTCAGCCTCAAGGACAGCCCCACACAGAATGCACTGCAGCAATCCAATGTGGAGGGGACCAGCATGTAGAGATCGCTGGTCAGGCTATACCAGTCCAGGAATGGCTGCAGCATCTGTCACTAACCAAAGCTGGTAAGCTCTCCTAGTCAATGAGATCGCCAAATGCTCTAGCAGCAGAGATGGATCCAGAGCATACCCAGACTGAATCTGCTCCTTCAGAGGAATATGACCCCATCCAAAGCAGGCATTTGGCCAATTATCAGCAGATAAAAAATAATGAAAAGGAGAAAAAGTCACAAAAACCTAATATATGAATGCACACTAAAAATCAAAGACAGTTCGGCTGGTTCTTTCCACCTTGTCAATTGTTTATCTATTGCTGCCACACTGCAGCTCAAACAGTATTAGAAGCTGCCTTATGCAGGGTGAGGCCATTGGTCCACCACATCAAGGCAGCGGCTCTCTTAAGGTGTCAGGCAGGAGTCCCACGCAGCCCTGCCTGGAGATAGTGGGGAATGAACCTAGCACCTTCTGCATACCTAGATCAACAGCCCTTCCCTCTCTGTTATAACTGAAGTTCTGTGTTTCTATTGAGGGGGGAGGAGCTTCAAACCCAAAGCAGCCTGTGCCAGCGGAAGCTTCCTCCTGGGATCAACTTTGGAAAGAGGGATGAGCTTTAATTGGGAGTGTAGCATGCAAGGGAATAGTTAGACCTCTCCTCCCACCCCTATATGGCATGGTTTTGATGCCAATCTCCACCAGTGGTAGCTGTATGTCAAATGCATTTACGCGTTTCACATATCCTCTCTAGTTTGTCCCTGAGGGGGTGCAATTACAATCTGAGCAAGGACCAGAGAGGAAAGGCAAAGGCAGCCCCCTTTCTCCATGCACCCTCCCCTTCCCTCCCTCGAGCTGCGTTACATTCTCGGCAGACTACATAATGTGTAATTTGAGCCTGGAGCTGAATTATTTTGCATATGGTGTGCATCCTTTGAAGATCCATAAACAAAGTTACCCCAACAACAGGGCGCAGGAACATGAGCTACAGCGATGGAGCCGTTTGCCTTTAAAAAGAACTATGAGGTGATGGGAAAGCTTTAAAGATCCAACTGAGTCAGCAGCTGAGATAAGAACTATAAAGCAATTTATATACTAATAAGTGCCTTAGAAGCCTCTGAAAAGGATAATCAATAACAGTTGTTTTTTGTTTGTTTGTTTGTTTTTGCTTCTTTAAAGCAAGTTCAAAAAGAATTGCATATTCACTTAACAAGTTCCAAGGATGCTGAGGCCAGTAAAATTGTCATTTTCTACAGCGATGGTACAAGGCTGCTTCTGAAGCAAAGAGGAGTTGCAGGGGTTGTGGTGCCGTGTTTTTATTTGACTGTCCCCACACCTTCTGGGGAAACATTCATGCCCAAA
Organism: Podarcis erhardii; assembly: GCF_964252035.2. Taxonomy (NCBI): domain Eukaryota; kingdom Metazoa; phylum Chordata; class Lepidosauria; order Squamata; family Lacertidae; genus Podarcis; species Podarcis erhardii. The sequence goes on along the minus strand of NC_138502.1, from coordinate 41,728,916 downwards.
GGTAAAAACTGGGGTGGTAATTACCTTGGATCTCTGCACGGTGGATGCCCCTGAGTTGCTCTTTGCCTCCTAAAGGAAGAGGGGAGGGAAAATGCAATTGATAATTATACAGAGTAGAGAGCATCATGTTATGATCTGCATTAAGAAACAATGGGGAATAGAAAGAGATCGCAGATCGCACAGAATCACAATTGTAAGCTTTGATACTGCAACTTTTTAAGGAGTTTTGGAATTTCATATTTATGTCCCATTTCACACTTTCTTCCTAGACCATTATGTAATGCACTGTTTGGGCAGACAACTACCATAAGCAAGTTCTCAATAACCCCCTTAAAGGGAGATTATTTCTTAGAGTTGGAACGTAACCATGCGAGTCCTGTTTAACTCACATTGATTTTCCAAAGAATACAGTGGTGCCTCGCAAGACGAAATTAATCCGTTCCGCGATTCTCTTCGTCTAGCGGTTTTTTCGTCTTGCGAAGCAAGCCCATTGACGGCTTAGCGGATTAGCGCTATTAGCGGCTTTTATCGGCTTAGCGGATCAGCTGATAAGCGGCTTAGAAAAAGGGGGGGGAAAGGGGGGGGGAAACCGCAGGAACTCGCAAGACATTTTCGTCTTGCGAAGCAAGCCCATAGGGAAATTCGTCTTGCGAAGCGCCTCCAAAACGGAAAACCCTTTCGTCTAAGCGGGTTTCCCGTCTTGCGAGGCGTTCGTCTTGCGGGGCACCACTGTACAAGAATTTAAGAACAGATAATTGCTTCCACAAACTACAATCCACAGGATTCACTGGAAGGATAAGTGAACATAAATTTTGAAAACAATAGTGCCTTCTGGCACCTTAAAGGCTGACAGTGCAATATTCTACATGTCTACTCAGAAGTAAGTCCCACTGAGTTTGAATTCAATGGGCTGACTCCCCAGTAAAAGATACAGGATTTCAGCCTGATGAATTTATTATGACATCAACTTTTGTGTAAAAACAACCACAGATCTTGGATAGTATCACTAACTGGCAAAGGAAGAAAAGTGGAGTGGGGAGGACTCCAGGGAACAGAAATGCAATTTATTGTAAGGCCAGTGCATTTCAGAAAATTCCTTCTTCAAGGGCACTGCAAGTATATGAACAGAATGAATAGGATAGTTTTAAGACATTAATAGCCATATTAAGGTAGTTTTTCTGTTTCTAGGATGAATTTTAATTGTTATCATTATTTGTATCTTTTTTCAAATTATTTAGAAATAGAATAAATAAATACAAGAAAATATATCAAATTCACATTAAGTAAAACTTATTTCTTTTTGTAAAGTTTTCTGTAATATTTTAACATCAATAAAAATGTCAAACATGCCGAATGAAAAACAGACTCCTTAGAAAGAGAGGAACCCCACAAAAATATTGATGTAACAAAAATCAGTTATCCTGATTAGTAAAACATAAAAAACATACCCAAATATGGTGAACAGACATGAGAAATTGAACTAATAATTTTTAACGATTCTCACATCCAAGGTATACTATTCCTATTGCAAGAAGCATCCAAAATGGAAGATTACATCAACTTGAGCCAAGTGTCTATGCAGTCAAGTGCTACAAATAAAGCAGAATTCTAAAATGAAAAACTTTCACCAGGTACAATGCTTAAGGTTAATCAACTGGAATGAAAAGAGGAAATGACCATAAAATGTAAAAAGAACAGTCTGAGGCTTAAATGAATTCAAAATACGCATAATGACCGTTCACAACAGCAGTTATCCTAGTACTGCTAACATGCCCAAATAGCTAAAAACTGCAATTTGACACTTCTGTGCATGTGCAAAGTGCGATTTAGCGCTTCTGCGCAGGCGCAGAAACCCAGAAGTAACCTGTTCCGGTACTTCCGGGTTCGGCACGGTGCGTAACCCAAAATCACATAACATGAAGTTCTGTAACCCGAGGTACCACTGTAGTGAGTTCCTGTCCCAAGCAAGTGTTCATTAAGCAAGCAAGCAATGCATAGCTTGTGCTATTATCAATTAACACTGCTGCTGCTGCTGCAAATGGTCACTGTGATTGTTTTGCATACGTTTAAGTTTTAATTACATTGTCCCAGACATATAGCCCTTGCGTGGGAGTCTACAACTGCTATCTGTGAGAAACTTTCCATTTGTTCTGATGAAGTGAGAAACAGGATGCAAAGCAAGCAATCTCATTATCGTAACTTGAAGTGTTTGGAGAAATTGTTACGCAACAGTGGCTTTGTCTGCTTATATTTGTATATGGCTTTATCTGCTTATATTTGTATATGTTCACTTTGCATGTTGCTTTGTTTTGTCAATTTGTAAATCACTTTTATACCTTTTTACGGTTCTTCTGATTTTGTTTGTTTTTACTTATATCCTTGGGGCCCTTCTCCTTTGTTCTGGTTAAATATTATTTCCAACGGAAGATTACTTTCCATGCATCTGATGAAGTAAGATTCTAGTCTGTGAATGCTTATGCCATAATAATTTGCTAGACTTTAAAGTGCCATCTTTTGGGTGCTTTTGCTGCAACAGACTGGCATGTTAGTTTTATATTTGAGTAACTAAAGGTGCAGTCCCTTACACACTTACCTGGGAGTAAATCTCATGGAACTCAGGGGTACCTACTTCGAAGCAGACATGCATAGGATTGGACTGTGAGGCACATGTTATCTCCCCTCAACCCATTCCCCAGGAAGTAGCAGCAACCTCTTCAATCTGAAATCTTGATTACAATACATACATTAGCGGAGGCTGTACTGGCTGGTCCCTTGGCTTGGAACATAACTCTACGTTTCTCCCACACAGGTCTGCAGCTTCACTCCCTTGAGTTGGCCAATTCTATCCTGCTGTATGGCTTAAGTTGGCACCTCACGATACCTAGGAGGGGGAAAAAACAGCTAATGCAGCCTCTTGCATTGGAACAATACTTCTGATCCTGAGCGGCAAAACCCAGGAATCTGGTTCACCTTGACATTCCTACGAAAGCTCTGCAGTTCACACACTGCCATTTATTTATTTTCCGAGTTTTAATGCATTTTGTCTGAAATAGAGCAATAGAATACATAAAGCAGAGTCATCAGTATCTATGCAAACATATGAGCATTCAAATACATATCTATCAATATGTAAAAACAAAAAAATTCCTTCCAGTAGCACCTTAAAGACCAACTAAGTCAGTTCTTGGTATGAGCTTTCGTGTGCATGCACACTTCTTCAGACCAACACGGCTACCTATCTGTAACTGGAACTATCAATATGTAAGTAATCTAATTTTAGTTCATTCATTAATAAATTACTCCTACAAAAACATATCATAAAATAGTAACCATCCAAACATGAGCAGTAAAATTTCCTAAACTGAATTATCACGCCTATTAATGAGCAAAGTTGGATGGTATCCTGTACTTCATTATTCAAAAACAGCATTTCCCAAAATCCCATTTCTACGCCTTCGACCACATAAACAGAACAGAGCTCCTCTCTGTCTCCTCATTTTGTTAAGCCTCTTCCCTTTCCAGTAAAACTGTTGCTGAAGCATCCTACCTAGTTTCACACTGCCTGCATCTTACTTGCCATTTGACTCTCTACTACTGACTGGTCCATCACAGGTACATGTAAGGAGGTATACTGTCATACCTGATGACACTCCAGTCTTCACAAGCAGATTATCAAGGCCTCCTTTCTTTGCCACCTGGGCCCTCACAATATAGCACTGTTCTGCAAGACTTTCAGGCTGCTTGAGAAATCTGATTCATTTCCGCTCCCTTCTGTGGTTGGCTTGTTGTTTCCTGCTCTCTCTGCTGAGCCGCATGGCTCAAACGTCACACGATAAGTCATGACAAGATCAAAGGTCTCAGGGTTAGACACCACATGGGCAAAAGAGAGGCCAAACTAAAGTCCCCTGCATTTTGCCAATCAAGTAAGGTCCAGAGCAAAAGAGGCTCATAACAAGGCCAGTGACTACTGCCATCACAATTAAAGCTTTCTTAAGGATTAGCGACAGACCACCATGTACAGCTGTACCTCTACTTATGTATCCCTCTGGATACGGAATCTTCGAGTTGCAGCCATGCACCGCGCGCACATGCGCAGAAGCGCTCAATCGCGTCGCATGCATGCGCAGAAGTGTTCAAGCGCACTGTGCATGTGCACAGAAGCGTGCCTCTATTTACGTAATTTTTGGGGTGCGAACAGACCCCCAGAATGAATTAAGTTTGTATCCAAACTTAGAGGGTCCACTGTACTAATTTAGGAAGGACAGAGGCAGTACTAAGACTGTGTCAGAGGACCAACCCACATTCAAAATGAAGGAGGCAAACTTTCAAGCTACACCAACCCTCTCTGTTAAGAACTTCCATTTTTTCTCAAACAGACATATCCGAAACCTTCCTCTCCGCACAGCTGTTCCATTCTCACACATGTGCCGCATTAGCTTATCTTTCACACATCCTAGCATCTCCACATATGGCAGCATATCCTCTTAAATATTGTAGAGATGCAAAAAAGCAAGGAAACATTGGAAGAGGAGGTGGAGCAATTGGTGAAATGTTTCAGACAAGCATTTATTTAGATCCTATATTTAAATTGTTGAATTGTGTTAAGAAAAACATTTCTGCTGACAAGCAAGAACCAGTATTATATATTCTAACTGTCTTTGCTAAATCGTGGGAAAAGGCGACTGAAAAGAACACATTTATGGCCATACATAACAGAGTTTTTATTTTTATGTTGCTTTTCCACAGCTCAAACCATGCTCAAGGCAGCTTACACCATGAAAAAACACACTTTGCAACATAACAAAAGTAGTCATAAACAAAAAATAAAACATTAAAACACACACAATCAAACTGAAGTATTTCCACATAAATCACAAGATCTAAAATATACAAAACAACAGCTACACCTCCCAAAAAAAATAACTCTCTCTCTCTAAATATTATTATTGTATAGCTCTCAAACTGTCCTCTGACTGTCCCTGCAATACACAAATGCTTCTCTTCCACATGATTAAATACCCCTGACACTTCTGGGATTTCCTCTTATTGCATAGTCAGAATAACCTGCTGGGGGGGGGGCGGGGAATCCAAGATTATCAGCAGGGAGCATGCAGAGATGCTGGTAAAGAAGCCCAAGGGCAGCAATGGTCGCTCTAGGAGTGACTGACCAGGAGAAAGAGGCAGTCCACCCGGGCAGAGGAGGTGGTGGAGGCAGGCAGGCGAACCGAGCCTGAGTAAGTTCTGGGCGAGCGCCTTCTCAGGTTCTTTCTGCCTGCGCCTTTGCCATCTGCAAGCAATTTGAGCTGGCAATACATTGCAGCTCCCCAACTGCCCCCAGCACAGCAAAGGTAGGCAGTCGGATGGGAGTGAGGTGAGGTGTGCTGTGCTGTCAGCAGCTGGGGAGCCAGCCGCGATGTATTGCCAGCTCAAAAAGTCTGAAACCTGTATCACAATCTGATCATCACACTGGTTTCAGACAATTTATCAAAATATCGCCCAGCTATAGACACGGCATACAATCTATTGTATTCTTACAGAGATTCTGACAGCTTCAACAATATAATTCCCTATTTGGTTTCCTATATGATATATACAGTATCAACAAAAAAAATCTACTGAAGATGTACTTAAGGCCTGCAAGAATTTGGAAAAATCATTGCTACACAATGGAAACAAAGGTATTAATGCTGAAGATCTGTGCTGTGAACTTATAGCAATAGCTCAAAGATTTCCACAAGAAGTATTTCTTTTCATATTACAACAAAAACTCCTGGATAATGTGTCTAACGTTTCTGTTGTTCTAAGGATCCTTCTCATACTTCCAGTGTCAGTGGCAAGTGTTGTACAGTGGTACCTCGGTTTACGTACTTAATTCGTTCCTGAAGTCCGTTCTTAAACCGAATCCATTCTAAAACCGAGGCCCGCTTTCCCTAATGAGGCCTCCCACCGTCGGTGCCCTTCCACCGTTCGGTTTCTGTTTGTAGACCAAGGTAAAGTTTGAAAACCGGAACACTACTTCCGGTTTCGTGGAGTTTGTAAATTGAATCATTCGTAAACAGGACTGTTCTTAAACCGAGGTACCACTGTACACTGTTTCTCAAAGCTCAAACTTGTATCAGCTGAACATGCCCAGGCATCAGCACTTGACGTGAAGGAACTGATGACAAAATCCTCAAAGGAAAAGTCATGCAAAGTGAGATTCTGATGTGCTTGAAACTGAAACTTTAAAGAGACTTAACTTTTAATGTCACAATTCACAAGGCTATTCACAATGATTTGTGTGCTAAAACATTTTCTTTTGTATTGGAGAAAGATAATCAAAGGTCGCTGTTATTACTAATTCTTGCAATTTAAAATAAATGTAGCAGTTTCAAGTTTTGTGCTTTTCATTTTTTCTACAATACATCTGTTTTTGAAAATTGAAGTTAGCATTTGGGTGGGGGGGAGGTGCAAGTAGTAAGCCCTGCCTGGGGCGCAAAATAACCTGGCGCAACCACTGCTCATAGCCCATTAACTGTTAGCTTAAAAGAAAAAACGCGTTCCTCCTCGGGTTCATGCAAGGGTGATAGCAATCAAAGGCTGTTCAACATTCTTAATTCTTATGAAACAAAAGACATACCTGCTATTCAGGTCAAGTTTTCCTTAACTCATTTTCTGTTGCACTTCACTTTCATAGAGGCTGCTTATCCTTTTTAACACAAGGGGTTTATTACAAGTAAAAGCTTCTGAACGTTCACTGTTCTTTTCCAGGTTACCGGTATAGATTTCTTATATCAATATTTAACCATTAATAGGCACTAAAGTTCAAATCCTGCACGACAGTAACAGTACTGTGTTTAAAGGAGTATATGGGGCAAAGGAATACGCCTGGTTTACCTCTCTACAGCCTGTTCCCTAACAGTACAAGAAGAGTCTAGCTGAAAAAGGTGCCTAGGACAGAGGTTCTGAAGAGTTAAGTAGCAGTTAGAGGATTGCACCTCACTCTTCACTCCTTTTGGCTCCTTTTATTCTTCAAAACAAACTCTCCACTTTATACATGATTGGTGCAGACCTTAAGAACTAACTGGTAAGGAGGTTTGGGTTTAAGGCAAGGGTGAGGAACCTGCGGTCTTCCAGGTGTTGTTGGACTCTCACTACCCCTGAATATTAGCCATGCTGGCTGGGTCTAGGAAAATAGGAACCTGTCTTATACTGAGTCAAACTATTGACCCAACTAGTTCACAATTTTCTTCTCTGACTGGTAGTGGCTCTCCAAGGTTTCGGACAAGGGTGTCTCCCAGCCATGCCTGGAGATACTGAGAACTAAACTGGGACCTTCTGTATGTAAAGCATATGAACTTCCACTAAAACACAGCTCTTCCATTCTTAGAATTAGACTCCAACAAAACCTAGCGAACCACAAATTAACCATCCCTAGTTTAAAGAGTTTATATGAGTTTGACCAAACTGCGGGAGGCAGTGGAGGACAGAGGTGCCTGGCGTTCTCTGGTCCATGGGGTCACGAAGAGTCGGACACGACTAAACGACTAAACAACAACAACAACAACAGTTTAAAGACTGTATTGCAGTTTGGGTCCTAAAGACACAAAGGCGTTTAGTCTTGGCAACCGTGTTATAAAGCAACTGGATACAAGCATATAATACTGATTTAGATAAGATGCACTCAAGTTTCTTGAGAAGTATCCTGGGGCTCCAAGTGCAATCAAGTATGAGACGATGTGCGCATAACTAAGTACACACACGAAGGAATACTGGGTATGGGCTAGCAATATATTTATCGTAATATTCAAATCAGATTAAGGAACATTGAAAAACAATACATTGAGTCAGCTGTAAATAAATTTTGCTCCCCCAAGTTTTATGGTTTAAATGCAACAGATAACAGGGTCACTTATATTTCAAAATTAATAATTCCAGTCCAATGCAGGGCCTTTATGTTAGCCCAACTGAACCTTTTCCCCTCAGCTTTTGTCATGGGCAGGTATTTAAACATCCCCAGAAACAATAGACATTGCAGAGGTTTTTGAATGTGCCGGACACAGTAAAACATATTATTTTCTACTGTTCATTGTACAACCAGCTACGCAAACGTGTACTATCCCCGTTTTTTGGATAGTCTAACATAATGGCACAATGAAAATATCAGATTCTATCTGACATTAACCCGGAAGTAATTGCAAGGGTGGCTAAGTTTTTATCAATAAATAGTATCTCTCAGAGTGGTGAATGGCACTATGTAGCAGGAGATACTCCAGTGAAAATCCTCGTTATTACATATTTTTATATGGCTGCTTATTTGTATATATTTTAAATTTTTATATATGGATGTTTCATGATGGCCTATATTTGTAATGCCTAATAAAGGTTTGGTGAAGAAACTAAGTTATAAAACAACAAAGAGTCCCGTGGAAGCTTAAAGACTTGACACATTTATTATGACATTATCAGTGTTAGAAACTGAGATATGAAAGCTAGGAGCTAAATGACACCCTAAACCTAGGTTATGGGCGCAACAACAGAATGTCTAGGAGCACTTTTTTTTATAACAAGAACACAAAGCTGAAAATGAATGAATTGCAGCTAAAATATTATGTTCATTTTTCACATGGTTTAGTCCTTCCTCTGCCCACGCCCCTAATATTCTTCAGAAAGTAGCCGGAAGTGGGGAGGCAGAAAAAGGTCCTCCTTTCCTTCCACTGTGCAGTTTTAATCTGAAATCTTAGGTGCAGTACTGTACCCAGAGCTCAGAAACTGCTTGTGCTAATAAAATTCCCTGTCGCAAAATGCGCCTAGAACAATGGGGATTTTGAACACCGGGCATTATCTTTTGTGAACTACAGTCCATTTCACCAAATGCATGACATGTTATTCGGAGTGTGTGTCTGTGAATAGGGTGATGTTTTCAATGAGGTCAGAAGGAAATGTAGAAAATTACAGAGGGTGATAACTGCGTTTTAGCAGTGCCATTAACACAAAAAACTGTTGTGTTGATAACACAGATACCCTGCCATTGGTAAGCCAATTAACCCACACAGAATCCTAGAATCGTACAGCTGTAAGGTACCCCAATGGTCATCTAGTCCAGCCCCAGTACTGTATAATAAAAATCTGTTGCATCAGTTTAGTCCATGTGAAAGCATTTAACCTCTTGATGAACTATAATTCAGCAGCTTCCCTTTGATTTTCCATTATGGCCACCTGGAGGTCCATTGCAGTGTCCTGTCGTTGAAATGTTTCCTCCCCGACTCAACTTAAGAAAGTGAACTGTAATTGCTTGTGGTCCAAATGGCACCTAGAAGCCCAAAGGCAAAGCTGCTCTCGGAAAGACCTGCCACTTAATAAGTTTCAAAGTGTAGCCATTTGTAAGTAAGACACAACTATTGTGTCTGAGAGCTACTGGGAAAGCCACAAAGTTTGATGAAGTGACACAGCGAGACTGGGATTTGCTCAATAATTAGTATACTAACTCACCAAATACTGAGCTACAGTAGCAAGACCCAAGCACATTCAACTAAATGGGTTTCGTTCCAAGCAAGGTGTACAAAATGAATGGTTTGGGGGCAAAGGAAGATGGGACTATTTGCCACATAAAGAGAACAGAAGAAAGCATTTCATTATGTACTTAAAAGGAAACAAGATGTTGCTACACATCCTCCTTTCTGGCAGAGGAAAGGGTGTGCTGAAGAGAGAAGAAATCATGCATGCAAAGAGGATCAGAAACCAAGAAGGTTCTTCTTAAGAACTGCCCTGCTATCGGTAAACTAGTTTAGCATTTTGTTCCCAAAGTAGCCAGCCAGTTGCCTATGGAATCCCACAAACAGGGCATGAAGGTGATGGAGATACCTGCTGTTTGTCCCCAGCATCTAGTATGCTGAGATGCACTATGCTCTATGAGGGATGAGGCACGTGTGACCTTCCAGATGCTCTTTGACTCTAGTTCCCAGCCAACGTGGTCCAGAATGAGTGGAAGTGTAGTTCAACAAACAACTGGAGAGCCACGGGTTTCCCATTCCTGCAGTAGGCTATCACGACTAATAATTCCATCCATTCTGCAATCAGGGTGATAGTTATTGATAGACCAAACCTCCTTCACCACAGCTTTATCAATACAGTTTCATAAGCCAGCATGGTAACAAGATAGCCACCGATAGATTCAGCAAACGTTGCAGAGAAATGCTGGTCAATTTCCAAAACTCTTTAAGAAACCATTCTCGGCGTCTGCAATGCAAGTGTTCCACATTGCACATTATCTAGACAAAGATGATAGTTTTGTTAATATGGGCAGAGTGCCCATTGACCATAGTCATTGCTCACAGTCTGCCTATATTTTTTGAGAGCTTTTTAAGAGATCTGTGTCTTTTAGAACATACCGTCATACCTCCGTTCCACTTCCAAAACATTGGGAAACCAAGGTGCGGCTTCCAATTGGCTGCAGGAGCAACTGCAAGCCGCATAAGCCGCGTCGGACATTCAGGTTCCAAAGAATGTTCGCAAAGTGGAACATTCGCTTATGGGTTTGCGGTGTTCGGAAGCCAAAACGTTCGACTTGCAAGGTGTTCGGGATGCAAGGTACGACTGTGTAAGGATAGCTCCCTGTTGGTGCATAAATGTAAAGGGACCCCTGACCATTAGGTCCAGTCATGACCGACTCTGGGGTTGCGGCGCTCATCTCGCTTTATTGGCCAAGGGAGCCGGTGTACAGCTTCCGGGTCATGTGGCCAGAATGACTAAGCCGCTTCTGGCAAACCAGAGCAGCGCACAGAAACGCCGTTTAACTTCCCGCCGGAGCAGTACCTATTTATCTACTTGCACTTTGACGCGCTTTCGAACTGCTAGGTTGGCAGGAGCTGGGACCGAGCAACGGGAGCTCACCCTGTCGCAGGTATTCGAACCGCCAACCTTCTGATCGACAAGTCCTAGGCTCTGTGGTTTAACCCACAGTGCCACCCACATAGCAGCACTGAAAACAAAGAGTTGGATACCAAGATACCTGCAGCCCAACCCTTCAACATCAAAATAGTATTACTGACAGGTACCTGTCCAACCTTGTGTTAAACCCTCCAAGGAAGAAGATCTTGCTACCTCCTTGTCTATGCAGTTTCTTGCACTACATTTTTTTCTATTACTGAACCAAGATCAAAGCCACTTCTTCTTGCCTAAAGTTAGGCTGGAAACTTAAATATTTGAAAACTGTTAGCATATTGTTTTTGTCAGTTTTTCTCTATATTCTACTCTTTCAGCCTCTCCTCATCATATCTGCCCTTTAAAATCAAATTGTGTGCAAGCTTTTTCTGACCTGCAATATCCAGAACTGAACACTCCAAATAAGGTCTTGCCAGGACTCATTCCTCAACTCTTAGAACGGTTTACCATGTTGATAGAAGCTTGAGAACATGTCCAAGTGTATTTGCAAATTGCATTCCACTTTCCAGCTGGAATCCCCAAAGCTGCCCACAACATTCATAAAATCTAAGTCAGGCTTCCTCAACCTCAGCCCTCCAGATGTTTTTGGCCTGTAACTCCCATGATCCCTAGCTAGCAGGACCAGTGGTCAAGGATGATGGGAATTGTAGTCTCAAAACATCTGGAGGGCCGAGGTTGAGGAAGCCTGATCTAAGTCAACTGTTAAATTAGGATACCCATCCCTGGGTTACTCCCCCTCCGATCAGTTTGTTTTCAATCTCTGTTTTGCAGAAGCAAAAAAGCAACTCTTAGAGGAGTTTGTGCACTAAAATTCATCCAACCTGGTGCTAGTGGTCTTCACCACCCAGGTTCCATCATGCACTTGCAAATAAGTTGCAGCTTTGCATATTTGTGCCTTTAAAAATGGGTGTGAGACAGTCCTAATTAATTCAACTTTTGAACCAGCTTCCACCGCTGGAGCATGTGATGATAAAGAACCACGCTCCTCTTTGCATATACAAATGTGTCTTCCTCCTCTCGCTCAAAATTCACCAGACAGAGGCTCGAGGAGCTACTTCATCAAGCAATATGGAAAACAGAAACAGAATGAGCATTGCTGATGCTGCGTCTGTAGCGAGCATCAAAGACCGAAGGTCAAAGGCTAAACCCACCCAAAGGAGACCAGTGGTTTCTCTCTGAATCATTACCCTGCTCCCTTTATCTTCAACGCCTCCATCCTCTCCTTGCACTGGGCAGTTCCCCGGGATCCCAGGTGCAGCACCCAGCACTTTCCTATGGCACTCAGTGCACAGAAAGGTGCAGCAGGGATGCCCCCCCCCAAACGCCATCTCTTGGCGTTCAGGCGCAGAGGAGCCACCTCCCCATCTTTTGCAAGGGGGAGGCAAAGCACCCCACCCTACCTGCATACACACCCCATCTCAGGTGTGCCAACTTGGGGGGGGGGGAGACACACCAGGTAAGCCCCACCCTGCATCATCAATCCCATGAGGTAGCGCACCCATGCCATTTGGATGGGAATTCCCCCTCAACTTTTTTTTTTGGGGGGGGACCCCCTCGAATATTTTATTGAGGTGGTCGAAGATGGACCTCATTCCCTAGGAGCTGGATCCTCTCTGCCCCATCCTCATCCCAGAAATAACAGTTATATTATGGGCAGGCGGTCCTCTCCCATGAAAAGCCCCCTCCAGCCGAGGCTGGGCAGGGCCGGCCCTGCTGTGAGGCAGGAGTGAGGCGGCGGCCAACGTCCCTTCATCACGTTGAAACCGTTGAGATTTCCCCACAGAATGGGAGAAGCGCCTGTGGTGGGGAGGGGTGCTTTGTTTCCCTCCCCCCCCTTCCCTTTGAGGTGCCGAAATGGGCGCTGGCTTCGGGGAGGGAAGAGAAAGGCGCCCTTTGGCCGCTCCGCCTCAGGCGGCCAAAGCTCTCGGTCGGCCCGCCCGCCGTGAGGGGGAAAAGACGAGGGACTCACGGACTCACCCACCCAGGGGCTCCCCGAGGAGGGGCTTCTCTCTCTCTCACGCCCGCCGAGGAGGAGGAGGAGGAGGAAGGTAGGTAGGCGCAGCGCGGCCCAAGCCGGGTACGGGTGTCCGTGTGAATGCGCGCGCGCGTGTCTGCTGCCTGTGGCGGCTTCCCTTCCAGAGGTCTCCGGCGCACAAAGCGCGGCGCTCCTCCTCCTCCTCCTCCTCCTCTCGGCGTCTCCTTTGTGCTCCGCGTGCGCGCGCAGCAGCGAAACCCCCCCCCCCTCCGCTTCACTTTCTCCGCCCCCGACGCCCACCCCCCTTTCATCTCCCTTCTTGCCGCCGCCTCCATCAACGCGGGGCGGGGGGGTTGGGGGGCTGCTGCTCTTGCTCTGTGGGGTAGGACTAGCCATGGGGAGGGGGAGCAAAGTCTCTCCCCCCCCCTTCTATGGGGACAAAAGGTGGCCCCCCCCAAAGGATGCCCCCGCCCCCCAACACTAAGAGAAGGTCTGTCTCCCTCCCACCCACACTGCATCAGTGGGGTGGCTGGGTGCCTGCAAGCAAACTGTTCTATTTGGGGGCTGCAATATAATATATATATATATTGCAACCCCCAAATAGAACAGTTTGCTTGCAGTTTGTTTGCTATATATATATATATAGGGTGACAGGCGGAGTGATTTGCAAACCGCCTCCCGCGCCGTCAAGGTGCGCGAGGCGGCGCGCGCAAATTGAAACGCCGAGCGAAAGAATAGCAAGCCCTAATGAGATTACCCTCCGTCTAGACGCGCGGATGCTCTGGCTCCTCTCTCCAGCCCACAGATGCCCCTTTGCAACCGATTTCTCTCCACCGCTGGGTGCGGAGTGTGGCCATCGCGACACCCAGCGGCGATTCCGTTGTTCCATGTGTGCGAATAAGCCTCCTCTACCCCCCCTGTCCTAAGCATTTGTTTAGCCAACTTTCTGGGTGAGACTGAATTCTCCATGTTTTTCGAAAAGGCAGGAAATGTGGGCTTTTTGCATATTCGCCTCACTTTTAAAGTGAACGGATATGGATTTTTATTATACTGGACTAGATGAATCTCAGGATCCCTTACAACTCTGCAACGCAATAGTAACAAAATAACAACAACAACAACAACAACAACAACAACAACAACAACAACAACAACAACAACAACAACAACAATTATATATATTCCACCCATCTGGCTGGGTTTCCCTAGCCACTCTGGCTAGCTTACAGCATATATAAAAACACAACAAAACATTGAACATTAAAAAACAGGATATCCCATACAGGCAACAAACCAACCAATAAATCAATAGAAACCAAAAATAATGATGAGTATGATAATAATAATAACAGCAAACAGCTTACACTTATACCCAAATTTAAATAACCGCCAAACCCAACCAAACATTTAAACAACCCCCACCCAACAAAAACAAAATAGAGGAACCAAAATTAGAACCGTTTAGAACATTGTAAAACTTTTTAGCCAGTTGCCCCAACCCAAGAGTTGTTCCATCAATGTCCCTCCGGCCTCCCAGGAGCCTCTTTTATCACCATCCCGTTAAAAGTACACCTTTTAAAAGTCACTATTGTTGTGCAGTGAAATGGAATTTTTGCATTTTGTCGCCTTCAACGATTGGAGAGCATCGGAGGAGAAATCTGCAAGACTTCCAAATATCTCTGAAATGCAAGAGAATAATAGAGAAGGCAGGCTCATTAAATACCATCATCATTACTGTATTTATTTAGTGACATCACTGATCATGGCACTTTGCAGAGTACAAAAGGGCAGGTCCTTGCCCTGAGGAGCTTACAATCATTATAAGTCATGGAAGGAAAAGGATGTGTGTGTCAGAGTTAATAGGAAAGTATTTGTGGATGTTTCCGTTTAAATTGTGTAGCCTTAGATATTGGCTGAAGTTACAATAAGGCATGGAAACAATATCACATGGAACAAGGCTGCAGCCCAGTTGTGATGTTATCGAGCTGTTCTACTGTGCTTTTTTTCTGGGCTGACGCAGGGGTACGCATACCCCTAAACATTTTGTGAATCTAAGTTTGGCCTCATTGAGGGGCAGTATTTCAATATGAGTCGGAAAATGAGAGTATCCCTAAACATTTTTTTAGAAAAAAAGCACTGGCTGATGGGATATAATATCCTCTAACATGCAAAATATTTAGAGCAATTTCGCAAACAGGACACTGTGAGTTTTCTCTTGCAGGAACCCAACACCCCTTGCTTTCCTCCCCTTGGGTTAGTAACAAACGGATATAGTTACTACTGCTGCACACTTTCATTGGCATAATCAGTTGCAACTTTTAATTTATTTATGAACAGAAGCAAAGGTGAATAAGGGGAACTGAGTTAGCTGTGGCACACAGATTTAGGCTATTATTGTGTTCTAGTATACTGTATTCCTTTTGAATTATGGTGCTGGAGGAGACTCTTGAGAGTCCCATGGACTGCAAGAAGATCAAACCTATCCATTCTGAAGGAAATCAGCCCTGAGTGCTCACTGGAAGGACAGATTGTGAAGCTGAGGCTCCAATACTTTGGCCACCTCATGAGAAGAGAAGACTCCCTGGAAAAGACCCTGATGTTGGGAAAGATGGAGGGCACAAGGAGAAGGGGACAACAGAGGACGAGATGGTTAGACAGTGTTCTTGAAGCTACCAGCATGAGTTTGACCAAAATGCGGGAGGCAGTGGAAGACAGGAGTGCCTGGCCTGCTCTGGTCCATGGGGATCACGAAGAGTCGGACACGACTAAACGACTAAACAACAACAACAATACTGTATTACCATAACAGGGTGTTGTTATTTTTAAGCTGGCCTTCTAACGCTGCATGTAAATCTTTCTTTAATGGATTTATGTTATCTAAAGCTTCCATCAGTATCACAAAAGGCTATGTTGAGGTTTTGGTATTGTGCAGATTTATTTAAATTCAGTTCAGTTAACGAATTTCCTTCCACTTTACCATGCAGTTCTGTCAAGGAGTTAACCTGCATCAAAACAGGATTACGACAGCAGGGCAAACCTATTCGCCAACGCGCTCCATTTCCTTGCAATGTTATGGAGAGAGCCTGGTGGTGCAAAGTGCCCTTTCTCCATAGTTCTGCTTGGAGAATCCATTGTGTGTGTTGCGTGCACAACCTAAGACCATCCATGAAAATATAGCCCAATGCTGTAGTACATCCTATCACCAAAGTTGAAGACTTCCTGTGTGGAGGTTTATACCCTGGTGGTGTGCTGTGATTAGGTTCTAATTTATACTATATCCTATTCTCTGTCATGGGGATGTAGATAGGGCAATCATTGGAAGACAGCAACGCTTCTTAAAATTTGCTTTTCCTCTCGTTGAACTCAATGGTGCCAGCTCTGAGGTCAGTGCAGTGGTACCTCTGGTTGTGCACAGCAACATCATAACAGTCAAGATGTTAAGGCTGTGTAACAACTACAGTGCCAACACAAGGGCTTTGGAAAGAGGCAGATTTGTGGCTGTGGTGGGAAGGGTTGGAGAGCCTATTCAGAATCTTATCCTCCCCTGCCACTGAAAAGTTATTACAGAGATGGGAGAGATGTTGTAAGTAGCTACATCCCATAGGAGTCAATACAAGCCCAAGCTGACTTCCCAGTATCACCACCCAGCCACACACAGACTAGACTATCAGCTTAGGAGCCAATCATGGCACAGCAAGGACACATTGCTCATTTTGCAATGTCCATCTGCTTTCATATTTTATTTTATTTTAAAGGCCAATAACAATCATTGAAAAAAGTGCAAGTACAGTGGTACCTCGTGTTAAGAACTTAATTTGTTCCGGAGGTCCATTCTTAACCTGAAACTGTTCTTAACCTGAGGTACCTTTTAGCTAATGGGGCCTCCCGCTGCTGCCACCGCGCGATTTCTGTTCTCATCCTGAAGCAAAGTTCTTAACCCGAGGTACTATTTCTGGGTTAGCAGAGTCTGTAACCTGAATCGTCTGTAACCTAAGGTACCACTGTAATCACTGGACACAAGATCAACCTGTTGTTTAATACAGTGGTACCTCGTGTTAAGAACTTAATGCATTCTGGAGGTCCGTTCTTAACCTGAAACTGTTCTTAACCTGAGGTACTACTTTAGCTAATGAGGCCTCCCACTGCCACCGCACCACCGGAGCACGATTTCTGTTCTCATCCTGAAGCAAAGTTTTTAACCCATTCCATGCGCTGCTCTGGTTCGCCAGAAGCGGCTTAGTCATGCTGGCCACATGACCTGGAAGCTGTACGCCGGCTCCCTCGGCCAATAAAGCGAGATGAGCGCCACAACCCCAGAGTCGGCCATGACTGGACCTAATGGTCAGGGGTCCCCTTTACCTTTACTATTTCTGGGTTAGCGGAGTCTGTAACCTGAAGCGTCTGTAACCTGAAGCGTCTGTAACCTGAGGTACCCCTGTAATCCAAACTGTGTCCCGAGCTTCTCAACTAGGTCTATGCAGGTAGTTAGAAATAAAATTAAGGCACATGTCAATTTTACTAACACCATAAATACAGGAAGTAGCTGAGAAGGAAAACATCAGGAGTACCAGATGGTTTACAGCAAACCGTTTTCTATATTAATAAGTTCCTTGGTCTGTAAATAGCAAACACTTTTGACACTTTAATAGGAACATGCTGCACTATTTAAACTGTGAAGGCAGGGGTCTGATTCATACAGCTGTCTTCCACATTTTGCTGCATGGAATAAGCCTCCCCCGACAGGCAGAGGAGTATTCCATCCCGTGACAAGCCTATGAGTTCCTGAATTCAGACCTTCATGAATTCTGCCCTCAAATATTCCACCCCTTGCACTTACATCCGCTTTCCTATTCCGCACAGCCACTGGTTCCAATTTGTGAAATATACTGGCATTGTCTTCAGCTCTCTTACTCCACCATTAAGCAGAGGTTGGACGGCCATCTATCATGGATGCCTTGGTTGAGCTCCCTGCATTGCAGGGGTTTGGCAGAGATGACCCTGCAGGTCCCTTCCAAGTCTATAATGCTTATTAAAGGAGAGAGCAGGCACTATACAAATCTTCTTGAGGACTTGTAAGTGTTCCACAAAAGGCTAGTCACATATAGAGTTAGATATGGGAATATTGTCATGGAAACAGTTTATCTGAGCTAGTGAGGTGGGGAGAGGAGTGTTAAAAAGTGCAAATTTCAAATGTCTCCTTTCCTTTTTATCTGTTCTCTCTCTTCTTTGTAGGATATATTTGCTCTTTCTCTGCAGTTAGTGTTGCTGCTAGGTAATGTTAAGACTCTGGGACTTAACGTTCGAATGCCCCCGCCCCGCTACTTTTAGATAATAACATTAATTCATTGACTTACTTAATTCAAATCATTATCAGCCAGTGCTGCCATGCTTTGGAGACACTGCTGCGTCTCATTCGGTTTATTGCATATTGCTGTATTTGGTATAAGTTGTTTATTTTAAAGTTATTATGACTTTTTATATAGGATCTTATTGTTACTATTAAAGTATGATGATGATGATGATGATGATGATGTGTATGTTGGAAGCCGCCTAGAGTGGCTGGGGCAACCCAGCCTGATGGGCGGGGTAATAATAATAATAATAATAATAATAATAATAATAATAATAATAATAAAGTGGGGCCCTTACCAGCCCCAATATCTGTCCCGAGGGCACTAGTGTCTGCAATCCTACTTTCAAAGGCAGATCCATCGCTCAATTCTTCGTTTACAAAACCAGAGGGTGAAGAAAAGTTAGGAATGGTACCATACCTGCTTCCCCATGTTTCTGTTATTTGTCCACTTTGCGTTTCAGAGGTTTCATAGAGTTTTCAGAATTGCAAAGACATTTATTCTCCTGTGGTACCGGTTGGGATGGGTGATTCTAGTAAAGGAGGAAATGGGCCTGCACTCCTGTTATGCTAAATCTGCCCAAACTTTTGCCTTCTTTTCTTTGAGGCATGGCTCATCTTTTTATTTTTGAAGCAGGCCGATGAGATGGGTGGAAAGGCAAGTGAGCTTTTAACTAGGAGGTTGTCTCAAAAAGTGAATCCAGATAACTTCCAGCCTAAATCTAGCATTCAACTGCATTCAGAAGCCCCATGTTCCATTAATGTGCATGCAGCCAAATTGTGTTTTTTAAAAGTGTTTTAAAAACACATATTAAAACAAATCAAATATTTCATATAACATAAGATCTAAGTTAGAAAAAGCTGGAACACCTGTGTTTATGCTGCAGCCTGCATCTACATGGAAGTACATGCTGGTGTCCACACTGGTTTAAAATCCGACATTCCTCCACTGATTCCTATGGACAACTCTCATTTCTGCCCCAGTGGCCGGAAAAAAGAGAGAGTAATATAGATCTATTGAAACTGGTTCCACAAAGTCTCTTTATTATAAGTCCAGAGTTTATTGCAACAGCGTATTCCCCCAAGGTAAGCATCAAAGACAGGAGTTCATGTCCATTCTTCATACAGAAATCTGAAAATATTTAAATGGTTGAAATATAATTTGAGAAAATGAAAAATTGTGCTCTGAGAACCAAAACAGTCAATCACTACCATAGTTTGCACATAGATATATAATATACAACCTTTCTGAGCTTGCCCCCACATTTAAAACACTCTTACATGCCACTTGAACTCCAAGTGGGGCAAATTTCCAGGGAATTCAGGCACTTACCCAGGGTTCAATTTCCTTTGGAATGAGGCACATAAAGACTGCAGTGTCTTTAGAATATATGGTTTATTGACACATCCTAACAACCTGAGCCTAAGATGGAGGGGTTCACAGCATTAACATGCAAAGAGGTCTTGCTTCTAGCATAGTCACAGGCTTGGATTCTAGCAGAAATCAGGCATGACTCTGACCCCCCAGCTTCTGCCTGCTCTCACCTCTCTCACACACTAGATTATTTCCTTTCTCACTACCAGACAGGCAGAGGAGGGAGGCCCACCCATTTGTCAGAGGGCGCCATCACTTATTTTGTTATACTAATGGTTTTCTTCTCTGGAGATCACTCGTAGCCGAGTAAGATTGTCTTCCATGAACAGCTCTTCCTGACAGTAAGAGCTGTTTGACAGTGGAATTTGCTGCCAAAGAGTGTGGTGGAGTCTCCTTCTTTGGAGGTCTTTCAGCAGAGGCTTGACGACCATATGTCAGGAGTGCTCTGATGGTGTTTCCTGCTTGGCAGGGGGTTGGACTCGATGGCCCTTGTGGTCTCTTCCAACTCTATGATTCTATGATTCTATGAACACGGTTTTAACAGTGAGTCTGTAAGTGACTGTGGAGGCCAATTCTGGATCCACACATCCTTCCACAGTGGGGACGTAGGTTTCCAGGTGTTGATCACGGTGAGGGTGTGCCAAACGTGTCTTCCTCTTGGTATATTTCTCCCTTTCGTTCTGAGTTCTAACGGTGGTCCTTAATTGGCAACTTCCCGCGGCAGCTAGACTGGGGACTGGGAGTGGCCGCCGAGACCACATAACACGGGTCTTGAAAGACCTACATTGGCTCCCAGTACATTTCCAGGCACAATTCAAAGTGTTGGTGCTGACCTTTAAAGCCCTAAATGGCCTCGGCCCAGTATACCTGAAGGAGTGTCTCCACTCCCATCGTTTCTGCCCGGACACGGAGGTCCAGCTCCGAGGGCCTTCTGGTGGTTCCCTCACTGCAAGAAGCGAAGTTACAGGGAACCAGGCAGAGGGCCTTCTTGGTAGTGGCGCCTGCCCTCTGGAACGCCCTCCCATCAGATGTCAAAGAGATAAAAAACTATCTAACTTTTAGAAGACATCTGAAGGCAGCCCTGTTTAGGGAAGCTTTTAATGTTTGATGCTTTATCATGTTTTTAATAATCTGTTGGGAGCTGCCAGGAGTGGCTGGGGAAGCCTGGTCAGATGGGCGGGGTACAAGTAATATTATTATTATTATTATTATTATTATTATTATTATTATTACAACTATGGCCATTTTGTCACAAACAAACTTGCCCAACCAGTTGAACAATGGAATCCCCCATTAGATTTTAACCCTTGCTGGATCCAGGAACCCAGAGGTTCAGGCATCATACTGACTAACCTCCCAAACTCACAGCAATATTTCAAAGAAGCAAATGTTATAAAAGTAGAACAGTGTGTTATCTCGAGCTGCTCAAGGGTCCTTTCAGGAACAAATAGCAGGAGCACTTCTTGCTGAGCTTCCTCGCTTCTGCCTCCCCTCTGAGCTCACAGGGCAGGTTGGGGTTGGGAGGTGGCTGAGAGTGGGGCACGTAAACAGAAGCGGTTTTAGGGTAGTGCAACCGGTTTGGCTGCACTGGGCACTAGTGCCACTGGGTGTGCTGCACCATTGACATAGAATGGAGTGCGAGAGGAGGGGGGTGCCAAATTTTAGCATCGCACAGGTTGCTGCTAATATTTGAGAGCCCAAAGTCCACCTGTGATTTACAGCAGCCCTGTAAGGTAGTCTGTTGTTACTGTTGCAAACTATTAAGAGGGAGCACAGGCTGGTTTGGATTTCCATCCATCTTCCCCACGAAATAAAGAATTCAGCAGTCTACTTATAATTGTCTGCCCTGCCCTGATCCAGGACTCAGTTGCATGTCAGAAAGCTTTTGCTCCATCAATCAGTATGTGGTGTGTTGCATAATCATAATCATAGTAAAAATAATTGTTGTCCCACCTTTTCCCCTGACGGGACTCAAGGCGGCTTCCAGATAAAAATAGGAACAGCTAAAAACATAGAAAAAAAGATAATAAAAAAGCATTGATAGAATTAAAACTATAGATACTGTTGACTTGGATAGTTCAGTCGGTAGAGCATGAGACTCTTAATATCAGGGGTAAAGGTAAAGGTAAAGGGATCCCTGACCATTAGGTCCAGTTGTGGCCGACTCTGGAGTTGCGGCGCTCATCTCGCTTTATTGGCCGAGGACGCCAGCGTACAGTTCATGTGGCCAGCATGACTAAGCCGCTTCCAGCAAACCAGAGCAGCGCACGGATACGCCGTTTACCTTCCCGCCAGAGTTGTACCTATTTATCTACTTGCATTCTGACGTGCTTTCGATCTGCTAGGTTGGCAGGAGCAGGGACTGGGCAACGGGAGCTCACCCCGTCGCGGGGATTCGAACCGCCGACCTTCCGATCGGCAAGTCCTAGGCTCAGTGGTTTAACCCACAGCGCCACCTGCGTCCCAATATCAGGGTTAAAGATCTGTTAAAAACCCAACCATAAAAATAATTACAATAAAAACATGTTTAAATGTTCGAAAACATCAGAACGACTACATTTCTCCCACACGACCCATAGTTTAAAGGAGCAGGGAATCGTGTATTTATTGCTATATTCTTCTCTTTTTTTCTTTTTAAGTGAGGGGCAAGCCTTGAAATCCTTGACAAGGCAGAGGAGAGGCGGGAAGGATCCCGAAGCGAACCCGGAAGCTCTCAGTTACGTGCGAGTCTATTTAAAAAATCATAACAATCACATTCCACTACGTCACAACGATAGAGCTGACGAACACTAGAGGGTCGCCTCACTGTCCGTACGCCCAGGTAGAATTTGTTCCGATTGGCCGCTGTCCGGGAGGGAGGTGGATAGAGAGGGGATAGAGAGGTATATCAGCTCTTCCGCTTCCGGTGAGGCTTCGTACTTGCCATGGCGGCCCCTCAGCCCGTTTGCAGCTTCCTCTTCAAGAAGCGTCGCCCCGCGCCCGGGAGGGGCCAGCGGAAAAGGCCGGGCAGCGACCCGGAGCCCGGTGAGAGACGCAGCCGGCCCGAGCTGGGGGTGGGTGGACCAAGGGGCGGCAGTTAGGCTAAGCTTCCTTGTTGTCATGATGGGGCTGCCATTGAAAAGCGCTCGGAAAACTGTTTTTATTGCAATTATTTGCATGGTTTATACGTGTGTCACACACGCACACAATTTTTGTCAGTGCTTGCCTTTTTAATGACTCCCTTGTTTTTTTACTTGTTGAATTCTTTTATCTTTCCCGGGGCAGCCCAAAGCGACTTAACAACCGACCAAAACAAAGGGACAACCCCCCCCCAAACACATATACTGTACAAATACATTAAAAACCAAGGGGGAAATGTAATATGTTAAGAAAAACACCTGGCCGGCTTCTAAATAGTGTTTTGTAGGTTGTAATTGTCTTGTTTAACCACTATGTCCATGTTAAAAATAGTTCTAGTCCCTGCCTTCCACACATCCATGTACCTGTGGTTCATTTATTTTGGTTTTATTTTATGTCTCTTGTTTGTTCAACAGTGATCTATAATTGTATATGGACTATGTATATTGTCACCAGATCCTATTGGATAACATTGCTATTTGCATAATCTCAAAAATGAAAAATATATGTAGCCATAGGAAAGAGAGCTAGCAGGCTTCTTCTGAACCTGTTGTTTAGGAACAAAAGTAAGCCATTGTCTCTTGAATAAAGCAGCTGGCTACCTTTGTTCATAGGAACATAAACATATTGCAGTGGGAGGACTGTAGCCAAACAACGGATGTCTTTCATGGGAGATGCAGCCTGCCAGTATTCATCTGTTTTAGTACTTTGATAATGCTTATGTCCATCCACCCAACAGGGAGCAGCAGTGATGAAGGCAGCACGGTGGTCAGGAAGGAGAGACGCAAGGAAGTTTCCAACCCCATGATTCAGAAGGTGATGCAGTTTCCCCAAGTGCCCATGAACACGTCCCCTCTTGAATGTTTCTTAGTTAACTCCTACTGATTTTTCCATCTTCTAGACCAAGAAAAGTGTGAAAGACCACACCTCATACGCGTCCAGCAGTAGCGATGACGAGGGCAAGTCTAAAAGAATTGGAGTTGCATATAAGTCTACAAGATCTGCGGTACGAGTGTTTAAAGTGTGAGAAACCAACATTAGGTGATGCACATCTTATTGGCAAGAGCTTCTGATGCCAAGCACTTGAATACAGTGGTGCCCCGCAAGACGGAAAACCCGCTAGACGAAAGGGTTTTCCGTTTTGGAGACGCTTCGCAAAACGAATTTCCCTATGGGCTTGCTTCGCAAGACGAAATGTCTTGCGAGTTCCTGCGGGTTTTTCCCCCTTTTCCTAAGCCCTAAGCCGCTTATCAGCTGATCCGCTAAAAACCGCTAATAGCGCTAATCCGCTAAGCTGTCAATGGGCTTGCTTTGCAAGATGAAAAAACCACTATACGAAGAGCCTCACGGAACGGATTAATTCCGTCTTGTGAGGCACCACTGTAATAGCAAGTAAAATTGCAAGGGTGTGTGTGTGTGAATCTCTGCCATGGCTTCCCTGCTGGCATTTGTCCTTTTTGACAGTGGAGTGCCTCTTTGGGAGTGAGGTCAAGCTCTTGGAAGGTTGCGGCACCTGTTGTGGCTGTAGAGACTGATGCGGGAGAGACATGTTTTGTTGCAGCTGGGGCAGGTGAAGGTGTCCAATTATGCTGCTACAGATGGACGCACCAGGGCATTTCTTCTCTCTGCGCTTTTCCCAGCGGTCATTCCTCCTGTGCCAGTAGCTGATTTCACAGCTTCCATTTTCCTTAACTGCAATATATAGCTATTAACTGGTGGCCTTTGTACACATCTGTGGACCATTTTTATAGTTCTATGAAGTAACCCAGGGATGGTATGTACTTGCCTTTGTAGGTTATCCCAGTGACAGGCTCATAAGGTGCAGCAGCAATTGGCTCCACCCTCTCCCAAGCACTACTTTACTCTGGTTAGGGGTGCTTGGGTTAATAATAATAATAATAATAATAATAATAATAATAATAATAGCACGTCCTCCAAGTCTGAAGTCTGGCAACCCCTGCATTAGAGAGAGCATGCATCTGTTTGAATGAATCACTAGAATAACTGCTAATTCCAGTAACAGTCTAATGCTAGCTTAATATTGTTCACTTCTCATGCTGCCCTACTGACAACATTCTTGTATCTTAGAAACCTGTGGGTCCGGAGGACATGGGCGCAACAGCTATATATGAGCTGGACACAGAGAAAGAGAAAGATGCACAAGCCATTTTTGAACGCAGCCAGCAAATACAGAAGGTGAATATCTTTACCGTTTAAAGGTTCCTTCCTTTACTACAAGTTTTCATACACCTTCAAGAAATGGACAAGAGTTTCTTAGTGGCATTTCTCATTTTTATTTGCACCTCTTCCTTATTTCCCCCCAAAAGACTGCTGCTAGCATAATCTTTCTGGCCACTTGTATCACAGCCATCCTCTTCCTATTCCCTTCACAGATTTCCTCCTCCAGGTACATCACATTTTTATTTTTGCAATATTCAGTACTATTCTTGTTTCTGTTTTCTGCTGCTGTCTGGCCTCATCTCTGTTGTTCTGTATTTCACCAGTGCTCTTCTTAGCCACTGCTTCATTGTACCATTATGTGGGAATTGAGCTGGTTTCATGTGAGCAAGCTGCTGCTCTGGTGTCAACCAAGCTGTTTTGCTGATGTGGTTTTTCCTCCCTGTTTCTGTTCAGGAACTTGAAGGGAAGGAAGACGATAAGATTTACCGTGGGATCAATAATTACCAAAAGTATGTGAAGCCAAAGGATACGTCCATGGGGAATGCTTCCTCAGGCATGGTAAGGTAAGGCAGGAAAGCATGAAACTTATCCTCAAAGAAAAACATTTTTGCAGCACGGTGGCTCTATGTGAATTTTGTGCCTCAGAAAAATCCAGCTGGCTGATTTTTCTAACATTGCATTTTTTCAATTACAAATCCTGCTCCTATTTCTAAGTTGCTTACAGTGTTGAGAAGTTCTCAGCTTACATTGCACATACATGATTTAATTTGTATGGCATTTTTCCATTGTTAAAATGATGCTCAGGGCAGCTTACAACATGAAAAAATTACTTAATTACAAATAACAAAAACAGTCATAATAAATAAAATACAGAAAAAAGTACGCAACCAAATTGAAGTGTTTCCACATTAAATCATAAGATCTAAAAATAGAGATACAAAAAAATAATAACAGCAACAACCCCGCTCCCATCAAAGCCCAACTAAACAGTTCCTCAACCCAAGAATCTGATCAACACCTCAGCTTATGTAGCTGAAGTCAGTCAGGGCCCCACCCTCCCAGGACAGGTGGGAAAATAATAATAATAATAATAATAATAATAATAATAATAATAATAATAATAATAATAATAATTTATTATTTATACCCCGCCCATCTGGCTGAGTTTCCCCAGCCACTCTGGGCGGCTCCCAATCAGTATTAAAAACAATACAGCATTACATATTAAAAACATCCCTGAACAGGGCTGCCTTAAGATGTCTTCTGAACGTCAGGTAATTCTTTATCTCTTTGACATCTGATGGGAGGGTGTTCCACAGGGCGGGCGCCACTACCGAGAAGGCCCTCTGTCTGGTTCCCTGTAGCCTCACTTCTCGCAATGAGGGAACCGCCAGAAGGCCCTCGGCGCTGGATCTCAGTGTCCGGGCTGAACGATGGGGGTGGAGACGCTCCTTCAGGTATACTGGGCCGAGGCCTGCAAGGTATGCAAGGCAGGGAGCAGGTCTCCCAGGACTCACAGCTAAGATGTATACAGTGGTACTTCGGGTTAAGTACTTAATTCGTTCCGGAGGTCCGTTCTTAACCTGAAACTGTTCTTAACCTGAAGCACCACTTTAGCTAATGGGGCCTCCTGCTGCCGCTGCGCCGCCGGAGCATGATTTCTGTTCTCACCCTGAAGCAAAGTTCTTAACCCGAGGTACTATTTCTGGGTTAGTGGAGTCTGTAACCTGAAGCGTATGTAACCTGAAGCGTATGTAACCCGAGGTACCACTGTAGTTGTTCTTCATAGATTTGCAGTATTGTGGTGAGTCAACATGCATATCTCTATGCATCCCAGAATGCTCTCTTTGTTGTAAGGAGTACATGCAGTTGACATGCCAGCAATAAATACCACCAAAATATAGGAGGATGACCGAAATAGATTTCCTGAAAATTCCAAATTTTTAAAAAAGCCAGTGTTAAACAGGTTTTGAAATATCATGTAAAGCCACCTTTCTCTTTATCAAATTTGTTCTTCAAATCTTCCTACTTAAAAAAACCTCTCCATTCCCCATCTAACTACCACTTGAACCTCTCCTTGCTCCTTCATCACAACTTATTATCTCCTTCTGCTGTTTTAAGGCTTTTCTTCTTCTTCATTTCAGGAAGGGACCCATACGAGCCCCGGAGCATCTCAGGGCCACTGTGCGATGGGACTACCAACCTGACATCTGCAAGGATTACAAGGAAACTGGGTTTTGTGGATTTGGAGGTGAATGGCTGTTTCATATACTTTCCTAATAGCGGATCTGTGTGATACCTGTTTAAGATTGTGCATCTTCATAAACGTAGGGGAAGTTGGCAGCAAGACAGAAATCACTGACAAATGCTCACACATTGTATTGGTTTGCTTTTCCGATAGACAGCTGCAAATTCCTCCATGACCGATCGGACTACAAGCATGGCTGGCAGATTGAACGAGAATTGGATGAGGGACGCTATGGAGTTAATGGTATGTTGAGCAATCCTTGTTCTCTTGCCTGCAGTTGCTCAGCTTAAGATGTTTGAATGAGGGACTAGGAAATAGGCCTTTCAGATTTGCATGGCACAAAATTTATAGGTGTAGAGGGCAAGATCGATACTACCTTTGGGCTGCATTGGAGAATAAACTGGGTGCATGACTTAAGAGACAAATTTTGAAGCTTTATCATTAAATGCTATCAAGTATGCTTACGTGTTTTGTCTACCTTCGATACTGATTTTGAGGACATCGGGAAAATTATCCCTCGGGGCTCAGCCTTCCTGACCTGTTTTGTCCTCAGCACCTGCTTGCTTTCCTCCTAGAACTTTGGTATAAAACAAGGCTGGGGAACCTGATGGCTGGCCATGGTGCCTGGGTTTGATGGGAAGTTGGGTGCCATTCCAGGTCACCCAAGCACTGCCACAGTGTCCTTTCTCTTGGCAGATCAAGATGAGCAGATGACAGCAAAGGTTGCAAGGTTTTTAGCTGGGGCAATCGGAATAAGATCCACTATTTGACTATTGATTCAAAAACCTAAAATGTATTTTATATAATTCACTTTTTATTCCTTTTCTTTGTATATGGTATTGTTTTATTGCTATGGCTGATGGCTGACGTGAATAAAGATTCATTCATTCAAGTTGGGTGCCCAACACCAGGAGAAAGCCTAACAGAATAGCCCCTTCTAGTTCAAAAGCTCCTCAAAAGATTAAAAAGTAAATGGATAATTGAGGGTCAGGCAGCCTTTTAACTTGTTTGGGTGATTTAGCATACGTTAAGTGTTGCTATGCAGAGAGGTGGATAAGTCACTTTGAAGGAGTGTTTAGGGGTATCTGTGACAAGTGATATTTGCTAATCAGAATTAGCAAGCAATACCAGCCTACAAACAAAGTATGATATAAGTATTTGTTTTTCTCCTTTTGATCTGCAAGCTTTTCAGTCACCGCTCAAGTTTTAAGTAATGCTTTTCTGATGTTTCAAACTGCATGTGAGAGATTAAATCGGAAAAAGTGAGGAACAATCCATGTATTGTAGTAGCAGCTATTTTTCTTCTTTGAATGAAAAGATTATAGCAGTTGTTTTGAGCTGGTGTTTCTTGTAAGATCATTTAGTTGATTAAAAATGCAAAGACTGCAATACGAGCTGGCTTCCTTTCTGTGTTGCCTTCTTGTTGGTACTTACGTCATGGCAGTGGTGCTGTTCAGATGGGCAATTTGCAGAGTTCTCCTTAAGATTTCATGCATTAAGGCTCATGTGTCACGGGTTGCCTTCTCTTTGTACAAAGATCCCTTAGATCTTTGTGGGGCCTCTTCTGTTGTAAAAACTTGGAAGATATTCAGTAGCATTGTGCTTTTACGATAGCCTGTGAGAGTACTGAGAACCAGGCATCTGCCTAGTTAAACGGCTGGAGCAAAGGCACCCCTCCTTTCTCTGTCTGTTAATAGAAAAGGGTGGGCGGGAGGCAGGGGGGAGAATAGGAGCAGATGGTTTGAGTGGGCAGTTTAATAAGCTCATTAAACCTAATATTTTCATCCTATGTGCTGGTGGCTTCAAAGGAGCCTAGATGTTGAAGGCTTGCCTATTCTTGGCAATACAGCTTCCTACACAGGGTGGGCAGGAGTTAAGTCACATCCCGTTATAGTTAGCAGCAGAACCAAGCAAATACTTCTTTCTTTTGAGCAGATGATGAAAACTACGAGGTGAGCAGTGACGACGAGGAACTGCCTTTCAAATGCTTCATTTGCAGAAGCTCCTTCAAGAATCCTGTGGTGACCAAGTAAGATGGCTGGAGGATCCAGACACTCTCTTTGTTTAAACTTGGAAGCTTTCCACATAGATCTATGCGGGGGTCTTTAAAAATAAAATGAGAAATGTGGCGATGATGCACAGTGAGGATCTTGGCTGGAGTGCCAGCATTCTGCAATTCTATAAAAGTGCAGAAAAAAACACACTTCTTTGTATTGGGGCATGGAGTGAAAAGGTAAAGGGACCCCTGACCATTAGGTCCAGTCGTGGCCGACTCTGGGGTTGTGGCGCTCATCTCGCTTTATTGGCCGAGGGAGCCGGCGTACAGCTTCCGGGTCATGTGGCCAGCATGACTAAGCCGCTTCTGGCGAACCAGAGCAGTGCACGGAAATGCCGTTTACCTTCCCGCCGGAGCGGTACCTATTTATCTACTTGCACTTTGACGTGCTTTCGAACTGCTAGGTTGGCAGGAGCTGGGACTGAGCAACGGGAGCTCACCCCGTCACGGGGATTCGAACTGCCAACCTTCTGATTGGCAAGTCCTAGGCTCTGTGGTTTAACCCACAGCGCCACCCGCGTCCCTAGGGGCATGGAGTTAACATCCTGCAAACTCCGTTGGCATCAACCAGTCACAATAGCGGTGTTCTCAGTGTACGGCTGTTTGAAGTTGAGACAAAATCAACCTCAAAAAGTGGGGCAAAAATATAAAATAAGACATTCTGCTAGAAAGCTGCTGGAGCTGACTATCTTTGCTTTATGCTTTTTCAGGTGTAAACATTACTTCTGTGAGAGATGTGCCCTGCAGCATTATCGGAAGTCTCAGCGATGTTACGTATGTGACAAGCAAACAAATGGTGTCTTCAACCCAGCCAAAGGTACTCCAGCGTGTGCTGGATTATGTCACATTGTTGGTGCGCGCAGGGTAGAAAGGTGTATTATTCTGACCGTGCTACAGCGAAATTACATGTTGGATGAATAGAGGCCATTTAGAAGTTTTGTAATGGATAGGCATTATGCAAAATTTCCCAGGTAATGGCAGAGGCGTCCACATTAATCCCTCAACAGAAAATATACAGGTTAGCAGCCCCTCAGGTTCCCTGGTTCTAAGCCGAAAGTCTGACTGCAGGGCCCGATTTCAAAGGGGCCACCCTTCTGTGATCCACTTTGATAGATGGGTGGCCTCCCCCATCTTTCAGTCCCTTGGCATCAGGGGTTTTCAACTTCAAGCTGCACTTTGCAAAGAAAAAAAAATCAGGAATGCATTCCCGAGTCGTGCTTTGCAACCATGGCTTTAATTTGGCACATTTCAAATTTGGGGCCATTCTCTGCTGCCATGCAGGGTGCCAGATTCAAAAAGCACCAAATTCCGGCTGCAAAGCGTGATTATTCCTTTGCAGCCATGACTTAAGGTTTTCTGCACTTTGTGTGATTTGGGAAAAGTGTGGTTTGCCTAAAACAGAATTGTGGGCCTAATTAGGTTCTCTACCACCGCCATGAGTTATCCCTTTAAATGTTGTTGTTGCAACTAAAGTGAGACGTTTTTCAACATTGCTGCCACCTGCCTCACACTTAAATGATCTTTCCTGATCCAGAGGGAATTGATGACAGAACTGGGAAGGTCAGATGGAAATTCTCTAAAAAACCAATCTGTCCTGAGCAAGTAACCTTTGAAGGCAGACCAGTGTTCCAAGTGGGGTGGTGCATGTACTGGCCTTGGCTATTTGTCCACTTCAAAGGGGAACTTTATCCCAAAGTAGGATTTCATAATATGCTCTTCCCTTTAGAAGGAAGTTGTTTCTCAACAAGTTCTACAAACTTCTTAAGAGGTAGCTCCCCCACCACAGTAGTTTGTCTTGGCACTAAGTGTTTTTCAACAGATGCCTCACCCTGAAGGGTGGAGGTGAAAAGAAACCAGAGGCTCTTACTGTAAATTTTACCCTTAACTCAAATGAATTTAAATATTTGTAACTAATTAAAATAAGGCCTCTAGGGCTGAGGAAAACTTGCCTATCCTGTTGGAAGCAAAAGAGCACTTTAGTTAGTGTTGCTTCTCCCGTCTGTCTTGTCATCCTGTGGGCTGGAATTATTTATATTCAGTGTGTGAACACCAAAGAAAGGGGTTTTCCACTCGTTTTTTGTGACTTGGACCTTTTGTGTTATGAATCTTCACCCATATTTGGTCTTTTGTTTTTTTAGAGCTGATAACAAAGCTGGAAAAACGCAAGACTGAAGAGGGACTCCCAGATGATGTGGAAGAGCCAGTGACATTGCTCAGCCCTCATTCTCCACCCCCCTCCCTGCCTTCAGAAACTAGTTCTGTGGCTGAATAAATAACTTATACACAAATGAGTTAGCTTATCAGGCATTGTTCTTCCAGGTAAACTGAATCTGTGTGATAGCGACTAGCTTGCTTCTCTACACACTGCTCCTGGCAATTTGTTAAACAAAACAATTCGGGGGGGGGGGGGAGAGCACTGTTTCTATCCCACCAGCCTTCACATTTTGAAATCATTGTATAGCTAGCAAAGAATGTATGCCATTATTCTGCTTTTGTAGTCTGGAGAGTTTTAGCCTCCAATATTGGGCTTCTCCTGTACCGCACAACATCCAGCCTAAGTTCATGATACTCTAGTTGGTCCTAATAAATGTATTATCTTTAAAAAGCCAGTTTATACTTTATAGGACCTATTTATTATAATAAAAAGCAAGGTCATTGCTTTAGTGAATCACCTTTTCCATCTTACCTCCATTCTGCTTCAATAACTGAGCTTTGTCTCAGCAGAAACAAGAAGGAAAAGTTCACTGGTTAAGTTAGCAAGACCAGGCTTTAGAATTCATTGGTTTAGTCTGCTAGGCATGACACCCATTCTATATATCCCCAGAAGCTGTGCTTCCAATTACAGGTGCATAAATCTCCTTTGCAGAGCAAAAATAGGAAGACAGCTATGTTACACAAAAGCTCTACCATTTAAGAGTGCATAAAATTTTAATTGGCAACAAAACTAGAAGAGCAAACATGGACTGGGGTTCAAGTACAGTGTAAGACACACAGGCATACATAAAAGTCCTGCATCAGCTCCAACCAGACAGATGCAGCATTGGCTCAGTGCTTGATTGAGTGAAAATGATTAAGAAGAAAACAGCTCCCCTGGGGGTGGGAGAGAAATGGAAAGAAAAGGCTTCACTACACCATTTGGGGAAACTTCAGAACAGCAAGGTGTGTAGTAGACAGGAATACAGGGGGAAAGTGTTCAAGGTTCTGCAAGTTTTGTCATCAACCAGCACTTGTCCTAGGTGGAAACTAAAACTGGAGTGGCAAAGCATTTTTAGAATGAAAAGCTACAGTGAACAATGAACACTCATGCCCCTAAGAAAAAGAGGATAGAATTTTGGCAGAGATACAGAGGAGTTTTTTAAATACGTTCAATCTGTGTTGGAGAGACAGCTAGGAGCAACATCCCTTAAACTCCTTACCCATCTCTTCCAGCAGAGTACATTTTAAGTGTTTCTTTTTTAAAAAAAACAGGAGTGCACAGCACTCAGATCCACAGATGGAGGTGAGCCATTACAGCAATACTTACACTAGGGGAAAATGCTGGCTTTGCTAGAAAAGTGACTTGAGTCCTGCCTTTCTGGTTTGCTGTTGGAAACTTTTAGCACCATAGGGTTAAGTCTACCATTCCCATCATACTTTGATTATCTAGTGGGTAGGGAAAGTGGGGAATACATTCAGCATGGAATGCAGCTGTTGCAAATACTACCTTCACTTTTGTCTTGCAAAGCCGAGTTTTCCATTGGGTAAGAATGCTTTGCAAGTAATATATGAACATCCAAGCTGATTCCCAGCTCTCTCAAAGGCAACCCTTGACTAGGAAGCTACAGCAAGGAACACCCAAACATCCTCCCTAAACCTGGAGCTTTTGCAACAGCACAGATATGGCAGGGGGAAACTGGTTCAACGGGCCATCATTTTGAATGCAAACCTACCAAAAGCTGAGCTAGAAGTCACTAGCACCACATCCTTACTGCACTCACTGCACTCCCACAGTCTATACTCCCTGGGTCTGGCTCCAGTGTGTCATCTAGACCACCTTCCTAAGGAAGACGTAAACTGCAGTATAACATCACGACTCGGTGAGAAAGGGAAGTGGTGTTACATAAGTAAACCATGCCTGAAGAAAGCTTGCTTTCTCTCAAGAACTTCTACACTTTATATGCTTCCTTCTGTTGGAGGTCTAGAACTCCCAGTCATCCATCTCAAGCTGCTCCAGATGGGAAACTAGTCCAAAAATAAGACTAGGATCTTGTGCCTGCATGCCTTCAAAGCTGGTGATAGGTGTGACAGGATACAGCAGTTCAGGAAGCGCTTCAGAGGCACGGCGTTTGATCTGGAAGACATGGGGAGAAGGGGAAATGCTAAATTGAGCAGAATTAAGAATTCCAAGCCAGAGTGAAGAGGTTAAGTGTAACTTACACCCGTCTTATTATAGTCATGGGGTATGGTATACAACTGCACTTTGAATATTTGGACATTCTCTGCACGTGCTGTTAATTTAGTTTCATTGACTATTGTGGTCTCCACTGAAATAATAAAATAGAATTCTGGCTTTCATTAGTTTCATAGCTGCTGGGAACAAACAGAGCTTGGCTGTTGCCTTCATGCCCTGTTTGTAAGTGTCTCTGGGGCATTTGACTGCCCACTGTTGGAAATAGGACAGTGGACTAGATAGATCACCCAGGGCCCTCTCCTGTTAGGGGACGAGGAGGTGGCATTTGTGGAAAAGTCAAGCCAGGTTGAATTTTGTATTGGGTGTTCTATCCAAACACAACTGCTCTTATTTCCTCCAATATACCCTCATATTCATACATTTCCCACCTTTTGCAGCATTTCTGAATGACAGCCTCACTGGGGGGGATCCCAACAGTTCCCTGACTTCCTGGTAATCTGGTTTCACAGTGTAATCCAAAATAAATCCAACAAGTCATTAGTATAGGGGGTGGCTAATGTCTGGGCTGGAGCCAAGCAAATTTCTCCCCTCCCCTCCCCAGAATGTCAGCAGTGTCAGCAAAAATTAAAACCAGTGCTGTGGTGTGCAGGGTGGTTTAAACCCATCCACTCCTTCCAGAAGCCCGATGGGGATGCAAATCACCCTCTTCTCATTCATCAGATTAAACATCTGATGAGTGGGGAGAAAGCAGTAGAACACCCCTTCCTAGCGGATCAACACAGATGTGTGCAAGTGAAGAGAGTGGGGTGGTCACATACATCACTGAGGGCTGACCAATGTAGCCCTTGAGCCAAAGAATTGGTTAACCACGCCTGCATTAGAAAAATTGGGAAAATTACCAAATTTTGTATAGCTACAGGCTCAGCACAATACAACAAAATAAACTCTTAAAAAAAAACCCCACCCCACCCACCCCCATCATGCATTGGTATCACTGATAAATTGTATACAGCCTGAGTGATATAACTGGCAAGGGATATTACCAAAGGACACTGCTATTTGTTTCAGGCTAGTGGCCAGCAGCAAGGCCATTGCAATCACATAAGCAGGATTGCATGCATTTTCTCAACAGGCAGACAAAACTTGAAAAACAAAAATTTCCTAACCTTCAGAGTAGGATTGGGCCAGTGCTTTTACTAAGGGGTAGATACTTTAGCCTCAGCAAGGCTGGGGGAGAGACAGAATAGTGTTGGAGCAACTCACAGCCAGTGAGGAAGGGAGAAAAAAAGCCCCAAAAATCCTGAGTTGCAGGAACAATCTCCTTGGCTCACTGGACATATGTAGCAAGGTGTGCTTTGTGTTCCTTGCAATCCCTTGGCCCTCTTGCCCACCACCAGATCAAAGTACCCTCATTCACCCAATGGTTGTAATAAAAACCAAGAGCAGCTTCCAAGTTTCAAAACCCTAGAGAAGTCCCATTATCACAGGAGAAAGTTCCAATAGCAACGGGGTCCCCCCACCCCCGGTTTCTGGAGGCCTACTTTCTGCTACAGCATGATGGGGGAAAAGGAAGAATATTACTGGGGCAAAAGTGTTACCTGTTTGAAAAAGGAATGGTTGAGCAGTGTACTTGCGCTTGGCCTGTTCAAGAGAATAACAAGAAGGGGTGGCGTATCAATACAAGAAGGAATAAGGATGGAGAGAGAGCAGTAAATATTATATTTTACAGCTTCAGGATGGTGAAGCTATAAGAAACACTTGCCCACTGTTTGTGGCTTTCCTATCTGCCCCAAGCGAGAAAAAGCTTCAGAATGTCTATATCCAGGTTAATGAAAGAACAGTGGGGAATAGGAACTGCAAGGGACATACAATCCCTGTTCCAACTACATTTGATAACACCTGAAAGCCACCATCCTCTATCAACCTGGGCTAGTAGTTCATCTAAGAAGTTTCTTGCTGTGGCTACATCAACGGCTATCCTGACTGTATCAACACTGATCACAAAAGCCATTCTACGTCTGCACATTTGGAACAGGTGAATACATTCAAGCAGAGAGGACATTTGCATACTTTGTTATTGCTTTGCACCTTCTGAGAGCAGATCTGTTTGATAAAGACTTTGAATGTCCCCCTTTTACCAGCCAACACCGTGAGAATCTGCTTTATAGGGATACGCAAACAGCTGCTTTGATATATCCATTCATCAAGCCCTGAGGGATGTTTTAGCTCAGTCTCCCCCACCAGTCACTTTACAATTATCAAGTGTATCCCCTGTGCACCCTAATCAGGGAGTTTCCAGGCCTTCCACGTTCTGGTGACAGAACCTAGGTTAGAGAACATGGATCCTACCAAGTGATGTTCTTCCTTCTTCTACCATCCCACTAGCATACTATTAGAAAAAGGGCTTCAATGTATACCAAGCATAACATAGGTCTCCCACATCACCAGAGGGGATGCACCTTTTCAAACCTTCCTCAGTCAGTGAGATTTCTTTGTTTTTGCTATACCTCAGGTCTGGGTTCCTTTGTAGGCATTGCTCCACAAAGTGGTGGAAGGAGGGCGAGAAGGTACGGTGGTATGGATGTGGTGCTGCCTCGCCATTAGAGGCCCTGGCACTGCTGGCTGCCATGCCTTCCCCCAGCCCAGTGCTAACCCCTGAGCGTGATGGCTTCATGGTCAGCTCCTCTGGAGGAATAGTAGTTGTGTCCAGCAGGCAAGGGACAGTGCCATTTAGCTTCTCCAAAAGCATCTGAAGTACAAGAGGGGGAAAGCAGGTGCATTTGGTTTACCAGAAAAGCTCGCCTTACAGTAACACGGCTAGTGCCAGTGGTGTAGCGTGGGGGGTGCAGGGGGGGCCAGCCGCACCGGGCGCAACATCTGGGGGTTAGGGTTAGGGGGTGCAAATCCACGGGTTAGGGGGCGCAAATCCACGGGTTAGGGGGCGCAAATTACTTGCCTTGCCCCGGGTGCTGACAACCCACGCTACACCACTGGCTAGTGCTGCAATACTTTTAGCTCTGATAATAGTATAGGCAGGGGCTGAAGTAGAGCAGAAAATTCCCTACCTGAGTTGCAGGCATATCCTTGAATGGGACATGGCCATTTGCCAGCTCACAGGCTGTTATTCCTACACTGTAGATGTCAGATTTTGCATCATAGCCTTGGAGATTCTAAAAGGATAAAATGAAAATGTGCTTAATCCATTGTGACTCCTGTTTAAATTGTGGTGGAAATTAATTAAACAAAGAATCTATCACTGCTACCTACAAAAAGACAGTATTTTAGGAACAGAGGAAGCTGCCTCATACTGAGTCAGATCACTGGGTCCTTCTAGCTTAGTCCTGTTTACACTAGGAGTTGTCAACCTGGTCCCTACCGCCCACCAGTGGGCGTTTCAGGATTCTAGGTGGGCGGAAGGGGGTTCTGCAGCACAAGCTGAATCCTCCTTTCATCAAGCACTGGTGGGCGGTAAGGAAATTTTACCATCAAGAAAGATGTATTAGCAGGCGGTAGGTATAAAAAGGCTGACTATCTCTGGTCTACACTGACTGGCAGCCGCTCTCCAGGGTTTCAGATACAAGTTCTCTCCCTGGAGACATGGGTGTAGCCAGGACTTTTGTTGGGGGGGGGCAGAACTGACATGATTGGTCAGTTAGTTAAGTATTTCTATTGTTTTACATGATTGAGGGGGGCAGCTGCCCCCCCACCCTGGCTACACCCATTCCTAGGGAGGCCAGGGATTGAATCTGGCATCTTCTGCATGCAAAGCAGATGTTCTACCCCCGAGCTGTGGCCCTTGTACCAATTTTATATGTGCTTTCAGTGCTATTTCCACGTTACACAAAAAGACCCCCCAGGATCTGCTCAACAGAGGAGGAGGAGGTGACACCCCTAATCTGTGGCTTAAGCTCAAGCCCCTCAGTGTAAGAGTTCACTTTTTTTTTTTTAGAAAAGTAGAGTCAGTGAGGTGGGAGGTTTACCTGAACAGCTACCTTAAGGCTACATAGTTGGGGTATTACACAGAACAATATGTTTTATCAATGAGGCACATTTGGCAAAAGTTGGTCCTGTACACTCGAGGGCTAAGTAAACGAGACTAAGAAAGACTCTAACATACCTGCTGCAAGACCTCTGGGCTTAGCCATGGCAGAACCTTGATGCTATACTTGGGGAAATCATGAACTACTTTGAGACGCTGACCATGACTGATCATGCTTAGGTTACTGCGCAGGCCGGAGAGGTACACCTTCCCATCTGCAGAAATCAGGACATGACTGGCCTTCACGCTCCTGAATACAAAGAGGATAGAGAGAAAGCTGCCACAAACCCCCCACCCAACCCCTCCATCCAACCCTACTCAATTTTATATGTAGGAAATCTAAAGCTGGGATCCAAGTATATGCAAGTGTATACTGTAACACTACATACTATATGCAAATAGGAAGTCATGTATCACACTCAGCAACCATTTGATTGCTGAGTCAAGGCAAGACTTAAACATCTCTGCTTATTTCTTAGCAAGAGGGAGAAGCCTTGAAACTTTCCTTCTCCCTACCAAACTTAGTAAGACTAGCTGAGCACACTTGTTGTTCACGTTTCAGTCCATGCTTCTAATGCGGAGTAGCAAATGAAAACATGGCAATCTAGACTGTACCTATGTACCAGACGTGAGAGAGAGGCTACCTGGTTCACAATTTATTTATTTTATTTTTTTTAAATACTTTTTTATTCAATTTAATAGAGTAACCCTAATAAAAAAGGTAAAATTAAAGGGACAAAACGACTGACAACTAATTCTTACGGGGACATTTCTTTGCAAGCAGTAAGGGTAGAATGTCAGCATGCACACATGCTGTTTTTACATTGAGAGCTAAGCTCTCAGCTCAGCTCAGATTCCGTATGATAGATTCTATACTGATGTGGCAAACACACAGTAAACCCCAGTTGTAGTTTGCGTTGTGCCCTCCGACAAGAAGCAGGAGCAAGACAACTTCAATTCTCCTTTTGCCTAATTATGTTTCCAGTCCCATGACATTTTAACATTTCTTATTGTTGTTTACACCACAAACTCAAACCAGCTTCAACTCCATTTGACTGTACAGTGGTACCTCGGGTTAAGTACTTAATTTGTTGTGGAGGTCTGTTCTTAACCTGAAACTGTTCTTAACCTGGAGCACCACTTTAGCTAATGGGGCCTCCCTCTGCTGCTGCACCGCTGCTGCAGGATTTCTGTTCTTATCCTGAAGCAAAGTTCTTAACCCGAGGTAAAATTTCTGGGTTAGTGGAGTCTGTAACCTGAAGCATATGTAACCCGAGGTACCACTGTAATGCCTACCAAACAAGCAGTCCAGGAAACTACAGCTCTACCAATGGACTATGGTTTTTTAAGAAATTACACTCAAATGACTACAACTTCCTAAATCTTTGTGGGAAGCTGAGATACTAGGCCTCATTTCAGAAGAGTTAAATTTTGCTTTCTAATGCTTAAAGGGCTTACCTGTGAACATATCCCATATGGTGAATGTAATCAAGGGCCTTCAAAACACCTTGGAGGATATAAGCCATAGCTAGCTCACTCATCCCATCCATAAAATGTGTACAGATTAAATCTTTAGCAGAACCTACAAAAAGGAGAAAAAACACAAGGTGCTTCAAAGGTTCCAGAAAAACTAAACCCAGTTGTTTAAACAATTGCTCCTCTCATTATTTGTAGAAGACGGACACATGCATAGACCTGCCTTCAGATGCCAGAGGGAATAAGTTCAAGCACATATAACTACACTTGAGAAGACTAAAGTAATTTCTGGTCCAATTTTCTCTAATAGTACCCCACCCCAAACAAAACTTCCTCCCTTGTAGAGACGACATTAGCAGAGAGAAAGGTTAAATTTGATTGAACCAAAGGCTGGTTACAAGTACAAAAGCTAAATTCTATCATTACAAAATTCTCTTTTTCCTCAAACAGGGAATTTTTATCGCAGAAGATGCTTTGAAACCTTCATTTGCTTTTAAAAGGCTTTCAAGTTTCCCTTCCTGAGGGTTTGCTTACCTCAAAATGACTGAGAGACAGAGAGGGAAGGGCCTCACTTGGAATTTCACCCCCCACAGCCTAACAGAATACTCTGTCTCTGAGGTTAACGTAAAACTTTCCTGGAAAGATGACATGCAGAGCAAATACTGAAAAAAAGGAAGCTGCCTCACCTCATTTACAGCGCCGTAAGTGCATAGGATCATTGTGGGTGTCTGAATGTGTCCTCACATCAAACCTATATCCTGTCAAATGGTGGAGGAAGGTTCATGTTTTACTTACCATAGGCCATGAAAGATGTAACAACCCACAGTTCGTTGTCGGCTATGAAGGCTGCTTTATATGGCACAAGATTTGGGTGGCTGAAGAACTTTGAGACATGAAGCTCACCCTGAAAGCAAAAAATGATAAGACAACAATTATTTTTTTAACAAATGAGTAAAGGAAACTTGAAGAGGTATGGATACTCTAGGGGGAAAAAAATTGGCCAATTGGACCCTTTCACAACTTATATCATGGCTTATTGCTTCTTTTGCCAGTTAAGGGTACAATCAGAATTTGGATACTTAATCCGCATGAATTACTGAGACAAATAAAATAATAAAAACACCATTGCACTGTAACAGGAGTAAACCAAACCAAAGGGTCAGCAATAAAACAGCATTTTGCTAGTAATTTTATTTGCTTAGCTATTTATACAGCAGGTAATATTTGGAAACAAGCTAATCAAGGTTTCTTATTGTTTAATCTTACAAATTGCTTGACAGCTTTGACTGTTTTTAAATAACTAGCTCTGCTGGCCAGGTGTTTTCTAAATTTGGGGTACAGCTCAGTAAAACATATTATGTGAATCAAAAGATACCAGCTTCAAATGAAGGTGCCCTCTCTTTTTACAGGAAAATACATACATACACACATACACTATATACTTTGGCAAGTTTCTCGCTCGACTGTTCACTATGCATTTGGACACTTGTTAAGATATTGTAACCCAATTCTTCATAATGGATCTTGAAATTAAACAGTGGGTTTTCATCTATGTTTGGATACAACTGGACACCATTTTGAATCAAGATGGTGGACTGAACCTTTCAAAATCGTCCTCATTCTAACCACTTCTTTCAAAACTATCAAATTTTTGGTTTCTTGGAAAAGTACACTGGGTATGAGGCTACTAGCAGATAATAATTGTGAGGGGGGTTTGTTTCCTCATAATTTATTCAGACTTGCAGCCTGTATTACTTTTGAGTGCTCAAAGATAACGTTTACAGGTACTTAAAAAAACCCAAACTCCTTGATTTCAGTGGGTAAGACTTACATTGGCTATCACCTTTAAACATTTAAAAGTAATAAAATTCTATTCCAAATCAGTGCTTATGAACAATCTGAAACTAAATCCATGTAAGTCATAGTTGTCAATGATGGATTATCTATGTGTTCTCAGCATTAACAGGATCCCAGTATCTTGAAAGAACATATTTGCAGTCCGTGGTGTCTTCGTGACCCAATTTTGCTCCTGGATTGTCATGAAAGCTTTTTTTATCAGCTACAACTAGCAAATGCCCCTACTTGTTAGATAGGTCACTGTTAATCTCAAAGATTAATTACTGTTATATACTATCCATGGAGTTGCCCTTGAAGACCACTTGACATTTCAGATGACAGAGAATACAGTGCAATTCATAATGCATTACTACATTATAAGCAACCAATAAACTACAATATAAAATGAACAAATATATTGAGTCTTTCTGTGGTGCTTAGGACCTAATGATTCATTCTACTAATTCTTCCCCTCTACATCATGAAGTCATTTTTATCTTACCAGGGACTTATGTCTGAGCAGACATGCATAGGATTATACTATAAAGAAGCCATTTAAAGCTCCAAATCTTCCAACTGTAAGAGCAATTTAGCAGTGGAAGATGTTATGGAAATGCCTTTCTTGTAAGTTCAGGAGGACAGGAATTTGTTGTCTATCTCTGTTTCCCAACTGGGAGTCTTAGGCAGGATATTCCAAGGGGGCCACAGGTGAAAATCACATAAATGGGGGGCCACAGCACGAGGCTAGGGAGCCACAGAGGGTCATGAGAAGTGAAGGGGAAAAAGCATTTAAAAACCCCTGATCGGCTGGCTATCACAAGAGGGTAAGGGGGCAACCTACCAGGGCCTAGCGCATCTTTTTGCCACATGTGGTTTCTTGGAGCTGTCCTGGTTTGTTTCTGGCGGGAGAGGGCGATCACTGAGGCTCCAGTTTGGCCAGCAGAGCCTGTGACCCAGAACCTCCAGGTCAGGTAAGTCTGGGCGAGCCAGAGTTGCTTGTTGCTGCCGCCAGTGCTGGTCCTGGGGGCAGCCTGGGCCTGACTCTGCAAGGTGCAGGGTACAATCCACTGCAGCACCTAGAGGATCAGGGCCTTCAGATGTTGTCGAGGGGCGTAGGGCCCGTCAGCAGCGTCTGTCCAGCTCTGCAAGGCGTGGGGTGAAATTCACCCCAGAGCCTAGCTGAGTGGGTCATCTGGTGCTGCTGACTTGCATCTAGTAAATAACTATCTACTCACAAGAACGCTGCACTGAGTTCAGTAGGCCTTACTCCCAGGTAAAGGTGTGTGGAGCTACAGTGTTTTATCTAAGCAGCCAGGTTCCTCCAGATGACAAGATCTTTTTGCAGCAGGTCAGTGAGGACCACTTGCTTTTTAAAATTTTCCCATATATACCAAACTCCCTGTGTGCCTTTGGGACTGTATCTACTGTAGGTTTCCCCTACTGTATCAAATAACTCGGGTTAAATAAGTGTTGTTTACTTTTTATAATACATGGAAGATGGATCTCCCTCAGAAGGTTCTAGACTCTCCTTCCTTGGAGATTTCTAAGTAGAGGTTGGATGGCCATCTGTCATGGATGCTTCAGCTGAGATTTCTACATTGCAGGGAGTTGCACTAGAAAGATGATCCTTGGGGTCCCTTCCAGCTCCATGAGTCTATGTTATTGTGCTTCAACAATATTTCATTACAGTGGTACCTCGGGTTACATACGCTTCAGGTTACACACGCTTCCGGTCACAGACTCCACTAACCCAGAAATACCACCTCGGGTTAAGAACTTTGCTTCAGGATGAGAACAGAAATTGTGCTCCGGCGGTGTGGCAGCAGCAGGAGGCCCCATTAGCTAAAGTGGTGCTTCAGGTTAAGAACAGTTTCAGGTTAAGAATGGACCTCCAGAACAAATTAAGTACTTAACCCAAAGTACCACTGTATGTTTTTATCATTTTATGCAATTGTATTTTGTATAAATTATAAAAATTATAAAAATGTTCTATTTACAAACAAAACGTTTAAATAGCTACCTTTCTACCGGTAGGACGGGGGTGGGGGCATGAGTGTAGCCAGGATTTTTGTTAGGGGGCAGAATCTCAGATTTTTATTGATTTTCACTTATTGGGAGGGGCAGTTGCCCCCCTCCCCCATCTAGGCTACGCCCATGGGGGGCATAGAAAGGAAACAAGTTTGGAAGGGGGCTACGGGGATAAAGGTTGGGAACACTGGTCTATCTAGTCTTAAGACAGAGACTTTGTCAGTTGTTCAGTTCTACAACCCAGCCACTAACAGATGAAACAACACTATATAGAATCATAGGGGCCTAAGAAAGTGGAATGTCAGCAAAGGAGTGCCATTTGCCACAGTAATTCAGACTGAATCAAGGTAAGCATCTCCAACTAAGGACAAAGCAAAGTAACAGCACAAGATTGTTACCTCTACCTGCAAAAATGCCACCATCTCATTGGTGCAGGCCTCTAAGTTGATCCTCCGTACAGTGACAAACTCTCCTGTTGGTTTATACCGTGCAAGATTCACTATCATTAGCTCCTCAAAGCCCTTGCCTGAAAAGATAAGAGGCATTTTTGTCACAATAACACTTTCCATAAAATCTTAACTGAAGCATTTTCCTGCTGGGAGTTATCTATTTTTGAAATTATGGTAGAATTCAGATAAAACCTATCTTAATCTAGGTTCTAAAGCTGAATTTATCAGTTTTCTTCCTACTTATTTCATTTTGTTAATATGTTATAGTATTCATTTATATACAGCTTACTCATTTTCTTTTTGACTCTTGTTATATTATAAATCAAACCAAG
The DNA here is from genome assembly GCF_964252035.2 of Podarcis erhardii. Taxonomy (NCBI): domain Eukaryota; kingdom Metazoa; phylum Chordata; class Lepidosauria; order Squamata; family Lacertidae; genus Podarcis; species Podarcis erhardii. Next base: position 41,685,141 of record NC_138502.1, on the reverse strand, counting down.
AAACAGCTAGCAGAAAACAAAGTAAATGACCAGCTTGTTATAACTTCCCTCCGTTAAATGAAATGGAAATGCTAAACTTCTACAACACAAATTTTCAAACAAACAAAATGCGTACCACAGTGGAATACCTGCCAGTAAACAATGTCTGGAAACAATAAAAATCATTCATTCTATCACAATGTTCTTTTATCAGTGGGACTTAAGTCCTGGCAAACTTTTCACACTGATTTTAATGGATTCTATGTGTGACTAACTTAGCCCTGCTCTAGCTCACTTTTTTATGATTTAGAGTTAGACTGCATGATAAATCATCATTAGATAAAAAACAATGATGAAGGATGTTACCCATCACAAGGTATGATCTGAATATTCAGGAGGCCATCTTCTTGCTAAAGCTTAGTAGGTCTGGATACTACTACTACAACAACAACAACAACAACAACAACAACAACAATAATACTCCACCCATCTGGCTGGGTTTCCCCAGCCATTCCAGGCAGCTAGTCAGTGACTGAATGAGTGATCACCTGGGAAATAGATGGGCACTGTCTTGAGTTTCATGATGGAAAAAAGGCAGGATATAAATGTAATAAAATAAATACAAATACAGTACACTTTTTTTAAAAAAAAAAATTGTTTAAATTGCTATGACAAATTACTTTTTCTATGTAATTTCTCTGAAATTAAGACAACTCTCCAAAGTAAATTTCATGGTGATACAATATTTGTACAAAGTTAATAACTGCAGAATGTTAAGAAGTAGTCACACTTCTAAATCCCATTTATTATACTCCTGCAGCTGTATGATGCATAAAATTAAGGAGTAGGGTAAGTGAAGCAACCACCTTGAAAAACAGTGGGTTGAAAAATCAGCTCAGAATTTTTTTAAAAAGCAAGTCTTCAGAAGAAGTCTGAATTTGCCATCTCAGGACATGACAAGTTTGGGGAGAGGGAAGAGGTCTCTGGACAATTATCAGTGTCTGCAACAGCAGGACAGGTTTCACAAATGGATCTTGAATACAATAAATACCTTGCAATATCCCTTGCCTGAAAATGGAACCTGTTCTTCTCAACACGCAAGGAATGCAAGACAGATATAAAACCTTATCCATTTCAAAGTGACTAGAGGGAATTTAGGAAGTAGCACAGGTGGAAAGAGCATTGGGCTTTGCTGTACTGCATCAGAAATGGCAAGGGAATGGAAGGTGAACAACAGCAACTGATTAGGACTAACCCCACACGTATGAGTGACCTGATAGATGTCCAATTCTGCATTTTTGAGATTCTGTATTCACCCCAGAATACACTGACTCCTAATCCCAGCTTCACCTGAAATAGCATGGGGAGGGCAGCATTTGATTGCCCAAGAACCAAAACAATTTCCTCCGACTTAGCAAAAACGCTGAAGCTGGAATGAGAGAGGTGACAATGATGATGGGTTGCCTGGCACCTCCTTCCCAATACCCACCCACCCAGAGGTGTCCCAGTTTCCCTAATGTCTCAGTACTGCATTACAAGAGGATGTTTCTTTTTTAATTATTTGTCATTTTATGGCTTAACAGTACAGTATATGCCTAGAAAGAAAACAGCAGCCAATATCAGTGCTGTTAAAAATAACAGAACCTCAAGAAAGGATAACATTATTGAACTCATAAACAAAGTCAACTAAGGAAATGAGAACTTCAGTACTATGAAAAGTGAAACACCCAAAACTAAAATCAAAACATTACCTATTATGGTCAGTAACTCATAACAATTGCTGTCGGGCAAATAACAGTTCATGGTGTCCCTTTTCGGGGAGGATGCTATAGATTCTGAGCTTGCTTCATTGGTCTGGAAAAGAAAAGAGTAAGATGCAAGAGACTAACAGGACAGGGTTAGCTTTTCTGTATGACAGTTTTGAATACACAGTACTCAAATTGCAAGGATGTGGTTTGTATGCTGGAGAATCTCTCCAAAATATCATTTATAGCCTTTTGTAACCTTAGGATACAATCCTTTACACAAGTCCCAATGAACTCAATGGAACTTACTTTTGAGGGGGCATGTATAGGATCATGCTCAGAGTTCAAAAATGCCATTGCTCTCACAGCTTATGATGTATGGTCTCCTTTGCTACCTCATATAATCAAATTCCCTCCCAGAACACTCTTGTGGCCTGCCTCCTCAAAACCAGCACACACAAAAAATCAAAATCCAAGAAATCTACAATTTTCAGATGCAAACATTTCCACATGTAGATTTGAAATCTGGGTTTAGAAGTGCCATGCAACTTCAAAACTTCCTGTCACCACTTTCCGTCCTACAGGAGGTACCATAATATCTCAAGTTCAATCTTCATCTCCTCTAACTAAAAGAAGAAATAAACAGGGCTAGGAAAGACTTATGACTGAAATGTGGAGAGCCACTGTCAGTCAAATAAGGCTCTTAAGCTAGATGGATTAATGGTTCATATGTTCCTACCACAGCTTCCAAAAGGACAGTCATTGTATTTTCTTTGTAATCTTACTGAGAAACCCTTGTTTTTTATTCACTTCCCTTATTTGTGCTTCAATTGTCTGAAAAGTACAATGCACACTGAATGCACTTCATAAATGGGAAAATGCCTGTAATAATAAAAACAGAGAACCTGCAAAGAAACTCAGATACTGGAAATGAAAAATGAACAGGAAAAGTCAGACTTCAGCATAATAGCAGCTGTGCGTCTAACAGTGCAACCTTAATTATGTTTACTAAGAAGGAAGTCCTACAGAATTCAGTGGGGCTTACTCTCAGGCAAGTGTGCTTATGACTGCAGCCTAAAACTCTTTTAAGATGAAGGCAGTTATGTTAGCAAAGCATAAAGTTTTGTATTGTAAAAAATAGCTAATCTGCTATTTTTACACATCAAGATTCCCTCCCCCAGTACAGTTTATTATGACATTTCCTCCCCCTCTTCCAAAACTTTTAAAGGTATTTTCTACATCTCCACGCAGAAACAGCAACTGGTTGAAAAATTCTATCCATGCAGAGGAACTCTACTGAACTTGGTATTTTATAAACAAGTAAAAAAGCTTAAATTAAAATGCTACTTGTGAAGTACAGCACACAAAAAGCCCCTGCAAGAAAAACAAATACAGCTGCCCGCAAGGGTTTCAACACAGGACCTCTTTTGGTGTAAATGGCAAAAATTTAGAAAGCAGGAAAGAAAAAACCCTTCTCCTTCTGATTTTATAAAATACTCTAGCCTCTAAACAGATGGCTTTTGGGACACTTAAATTTAGCTGGACCTATAATTTAATAAAATGTGTTTGGAAAAATCAGATGTACTTTTACTAGTGTGACTGGAAAAAACAGAGCCAAGACTGGAAAAAGAATCTTGTGTACAAATTAGCAACTCAAGATTTGACCACCAACTCCAGTCTCTTCTCCCAATTAATCTCTTTAGCATCCTTGGCCCACAACCCCCCAAATAATACCTTGTTCATTCTCTCCATACCAATATAACACAAGCACCCCATCCCTAGTCTCCCATGTGAGATCTTCCCAGCTTCACTTTCTCTAGTTCTTAGTCTTCACTAACCTTCATATGCTCAGATTCTACCATTTTCCCCCACTGCCCAGTCTGCCTTGCCTACTTCAGCCAATATCTCTCTCAGCTGTCTCCTAACTCAGCTTTCAGCCTGCCTGACTGCTTTATCTTTCCTTCTCTCCCTATTATATATATATATAGCCCCTTCTACTGCTAGATCATGTAAAATACATCCCTCATTCCCCTTTTCTCATTGGCCCTTCCTTACCTTAGCTTCCTGTCAACTCTTGTCTTATTTTCCTCAAACCTACACCACCTATGATTTTGTTTCTCAGCTCACTGCCTACTCTGCTCCAATTCATTAGCTACTCTGGCTACCAATTACATGTGTCATAACTTCCCAACTTCCCAACTTTCTGGGCCCTTTTCACAGGCCTTGGATTCCCTTCCTACTCAATAGCTCCTCTTGTTCCTACATGGCATGATTTCCCCCAGTGAAAATGACCTTTCATATCTCTCGCAGAAGCTGCACATTGTCGCAAGGTTGTAAATGATGATGTATTTACCCTGAAGAGCTAGAAAATTTATGAACATTCCATGACATCACAACAGTTCAATAAATGGTATGTGTGTGTTGCAGTCAGACAGGCAATTATTAGTTTTACACTGTAATCCTATACGTGTCTACTCAGTGGGGCTTTCGTCTAGGTAACTAGGGATAGGACAGTAGCTGTGGACTACCAGATGTTCCACATATTCACATTGATATAGAAAAGTAATAATCCTAGGTGTCAGCAAGTTGGCCAGGTCCCTGGGATTTTTCCAGCTCTGGCCACAATTGTGATAAGATAGTGCAAATTGATTTTGGCAGGCCATTAACTCTTGAATTTGAGCATAGGCTGAGAAAAAGGATGGTTTCGAATGTTTTAAAATAGCTGTTCAGCTATCTCACTTCCAGATTTTCTTTTTTAAACAGGAATTTTATCGTTTTGTTTTTTAAAAAATACAAGATCAGCTGAACAGCCATATAATTTTACATTACTAGTGAAAACAACCATTTAAAATCCAGGATTTAAGGCTAAAATAAATCTACATGCCACACACCAAAATCTTATTTCCAGGTTGAAACCTTGTTCCCACAAATGTAGAGCTGAAAATATTAGATGTATAAATAAGGCAAAATGGGAAAAAAATGTCATAATGTCCACAAATCTCCATGCAATAGGCCACAGCACCACAGCCTACAAAGGTCACTTACTTTTCTCCGAGAGTCACCCGGAGGCTGCTCTGGAGTAAAAAAATCAATCATTCATTCAACTGTGTTTTCTTAAATAGATACCCATTAAGAACAAAACCAGAATCAGTTCATTTACAAAAGATATTCAAATAACCTCAAAAGGGCATCATAACCTACACTAGCGTCATTCTGACCACTGCTACTGGACAAAAATAGTAATTCCTTGCTGGTTTGGGGGATCTGATTTATGCTATTTTGTTCCCCTAAAACTTATCCACATAAACAGCTTTAAACTGAGAGAGACTTCAAGCTACACTTCCCTTCCCTCAAAAGGCATAACGCCATTTGTATAGTGTCCAATTCTCCATCACAGGGAAAAAAAGAAATAGTTTGAGATCCTTGCTTTGAGGCTCTAACATTGTGAGTTGGAGCTTCAACAACCCACCCAACCACAGCCAAGCAAGAGGGAAATATGAGGACTGCAAAACTGGAGCCAGGAGCCAGTTCTCAACTAGCTTACACAGGCTTACTCACAGTTTGCATATGGAAATCAATGGATTTTTCAAGCTCATCCATTTCAATGAGTCTACTTTAAATTTGAGGATTTTACAATCCACAAGCACTTCTGAATCTGCTTTTTGTAGATAAATCACTTTAAATAGTCAGTGCTAAAAGATATGGGAAGGGAAAGAACCTACTAAACCAGTGATAAGAACACTGGAGAAAAATTAAGTTTGGATGGCCGAATTCAGAAGTCAGGGTAGATTAAGTGCAAATAGATGTTTTGTACTGATATCTTAAAAAAACAATAACCCAAAGCTCATTATGCAGATAAGCCATCTGCCCTAAAGTCAAATTATGACTAGCTTAAAGGAGGGCAGAACTTTTTCCCCACCAAAAATGAAGGGGAAATCTGTGTGCGTCCTATGGGCCGAATGCAGGCTTTCCCTGAAGTGCGTCCTATCTGTGTGCGTCCTATGGGCCGAATGCAGGCTTTCCCTGAAGCTTGGAGAGTGATAGGGGTCGGTGCGCACCGACCCCTCTCGCTCTCTAAGCTTCAGGAAGCTATCAGCAAGGCTGGGGAGCCCACGGGAGTTCTGAAGCAGAGCGCCCCGCGCTTCGGGAAGATATCCTTTTCTCCTCTAAAAACTACGGTAGGTGCGTTTTTAAAAGCTCGGGCTTCCCCCGCGGCTGGTGGGGGGAATAATTTTTCCCCCTTTATTCCCCCCCCCCAAAAAAATTAGGTGCGTCCTATGAGCCGGTGCGTCCTATAGGGCAAAAATATACGGTAATTTGTTGATAAGTCTGGGAACAAGCAATTGCTACTTTGAAAGTGTCCCTATGTTTAAATTCTGCCTGCATGGGCAAAGCTTACATATCAAGAAGACTTCTACTCCAGCCTTTCCCTTGATATGTTAGCTTTCCAAACAAGCAATCTGGCACATTCATTCTGAAAGGGTATTTGTTTGGCTTGGGAGGTCTCTAATCTCATGCTCATGGAACACTGGAATTGGCTCAAAGAATACATTTTAATTTCTAATCCAGAATTTTGTTACTGCAGAATGGAATAAGGGTCATATCTGGTTAATTATAGCCACTTAAGGCTTGAGTAAAAGGGATGCGGGTCGCGCTGTGGGTTAAACCACAGAGCCTAGGACTTGCCGATCAGAAGGTCAGCGGTTTGAATCCCCTTGACGGGGTGAACTCCCGTTGCTTGGTCCCAGCTCCTGCCAACCTAGCAGTTCGAAAGCACGTCAAAGTGCAAGTAGATAAATAGGTACCACTTCAGCGGGAAGGTAAACGACATTTCTGTGCGCTACTCTGGTTTGCCAGAAGCAGCTTAGTCATGCTGGTCACATGACCCGGAAGCTGTACGCTGGCTCCCTTGGCCAATAAAGCAAGATGAGCGCCGCAACCCCAGAGTCGGCCACAACTGGACCTAGCGGTCAGGGCTTGCTTTACCTTTAAGGCTTGAGTATTTAAGCAGAATTTGTGGTGGAAATCTCTTAATGTTCCTATAAACAGGTACAGTTTCAAACCAATGTATTAGAGTGACTGGAAATGTCTCTCATTGAAATCCAGTCAAAATAAATGGTAAGAGCACAATCCACATTAGAGAAGCTCCTAGTGGGTACTGCAACTCATGAAACAGTGGACAGATTTTGTAAACTAGGAGCAGAGAATCTTTGTCCTATTGTCTTTGCCCCATGGGAAAACCCAATTGTGAGCCAAAGCCAACTGAGCAGCATTTCTATCACAGTAGGATTATATAGCTCTCTCTCTGTACAACCCTGTCTCTGTGGGTCACATGAAATTACAGATGTGCTGTCAAGTATTTAACTTACTTTCACAGCACTGAGAAACATGGAGCACAGCTAAGGAAATAATTTATTCATTTAAAGCACTTACCTCCAAACAGTTCCAACTCTCTCAAGCCCTCAAAAATGAACTTCTCGGACATCCACCGCTAGAAAAATAAACCCCACAAAGGCATAACTTAATGTGGCACCATTTATTTTAATTGCACTTAACCAATGAAAAAACCTCTGTTGACGTAAAATGCAGCAACAAAGAGATTGTTCAGATATAATGCTTTGATATTACACCTAAGGCTCCCATGCAATCCCCCATGAGGCCTGCTGTTTTATCTGAACCAGCGCACTAGTGTGCCATTTCAGACAAACAGTAAAACACGGTTTGCCTCAAATCAGGATCAGAGGAGGGAACTGCTATGTGAAAGGGGAGAGTGATTTCTCACTGCTCATTCATGGTTTGCGATTTGCAAAAATCTTCCCTCAGTAACAACATCCTGCCCTCTCCCCACCTTACCTAATTTCAGACACTTTTTTCCCACCCTAGCTTCAATATGGAAAGCCAAGATAGAAAGAACAGCACCTGAATGAAGCAAGGGAGATAAAGTGTTCATTCCCCCCACCCACATTTTTCTCTTGATGTTAAAAGTGTGTATGTGATAGAAATATGTGAACAAGCCTGGCTGGCCCACGTTGCATCTATTGTGGTCCTGAGTTGTGTCTAACTTGTTCCACTGGCTTCAATGAGGCAAAGTCATGACTAAGTTTAACTGAATCAGCAAAATCGTTTTGTGGCAACTTGGAACAATCTTACTAAAAATATAAAAATCCCCATGCCTATAAAAAGAATCTGTAGTGTGGAGTTGAAGTTTTTTCACTGTGAGAAATGCATTGCTTCTTAAGATTAATTAGTAACATAATGAATGAGCACAACACAAGTTAAATCGGGAAACTGGGATTGTTAAAATTCTAGTCCAATCTAAAATCAAACTTGTAATTAACTTTCCTCAGGTGATTTCTAAGAAGCACATACATATATATGTGTACAACTCTTCAGGCAAGCTAAAATTACTATGGTAACAGTTTTCAGTGCTTTAATCCCCTCCCCAATCGAAATAACATAAAGTTAAGTGTATGCTATTGAGTTACCATGTCTTAAAATATCTCTAAGTACTCCAACAAAACTAATGTCCTGTATACCTGAAGGAGCGTCTCCACTCCCATCGTTCAGCCCGGATACTTAGATCCAGCGCCGAGGGCCTTCTGGCAGTTCCCTCATTGCGAGAAGTAAGGTTACAGGGAACCAGGCAGAGGGCCTTCTCAGTAGTGGCGCCTGCCCTGTGGAACGCCCTCCCAGCAGATGTCAAAGCAATAAACAACTATTTTACTTTTAAAAGACAACTGAAGGCAGCCCTCTTTAGGGAAGTTTTTAATGTTTGATGCTGTACTGTTTTTAATATTCAGTTGGAAGCCGCCCAGAGTGGCTGGGGAAACCCAGCCAGATGGGCGAGGTATAAATAATAAATTATTATTATTATTATTATTAATGCCAAGTAAATGTCTGGATTTGTTTAAAAATAACATTGAACCCATGCTAAGTGTATGTTGTTGAATTGTTCCTCAAGTCAAATATTTCACAGCTACTTTTCAGAAAAAACAACTTTCATATATTTATATATCATGTAAAAATTAAGATGGCACACATTTAGGAAAGAAAAAAAAAGTTAAACAAACATGTTAAATCAGCACTGAGTCTAGCTGCTTAAACTACATGACATTGTGTTTACTGCTATGGATCTTCTTTAAGATAGCAGTGGCCAGCTTTGTCAAAAATGGTCCACCTAAAAAGAACCACTTCACACCCAAATCATAATTTTGAACCGAGTGAACTTATCAGTTTCAGCTTCAAACTAACTGTATCTTTCCTCAAGAACATTGTTTCTTTCCCAGAAAGTACACTTAGGATTGCAATCAATGTGTGCTGTTCCTAACTTCTGCCATCACCCTCACAGGATGAGATGCTTTCTGAAAAGGAAACGTGAGCAGGGTGGAATCTAGACAGATATTTAAAACGGTGTGAAAATGCTTTTTAAAAAAACATTTTGAAAAAATATGGGATTTGCCATAGCTCACCATCGCCATCAAGTGTCACATTCGTATATTGCACTTTATAACACACTTAAAACATTTTATTTGCAGCTGTATAGCTGAGTCCCAAGTCAACACAGCTCTGTCTCACAAAGCAAGCCCTATACCTTGAAAGGACGTGCAGAGAAATGCTAATTAAATCGTGAAAGTGTTTGACACTCACCCTAATTCGTTCGGGTTTACTTACAAGGAAAGACATGGAATCCAGACTTGGTAATGCTACTCCAAAGGCATGAAATGTTAAAATAGGCCTGATAATAACAAAACAAAACAAAAGGCAGAAAGTGATTCACAAGGCTGTAAAACAAATGGGCTCATTCTACCTTAATTCCAACCAACAGTACTTTTGTTTGGTAAAGGAAAACTCTTAGTAGGGGATGAACCAAATAAGCAGGGCTCCAAAAGGTGGTGGGAACTGTGCAATGGCTTAAGTACTGGGCTTAGATCCAGGAGCACCAGACACAAATGCCTCTGCAGTCACAAAGCTCACCGGGTTGTCATGTAGTAATAAAAATCACACCAGCCAAATTTAATTACTTAAAGAGCACAATGTGAATGCTGGTGATAGGAACTATGCAGAGAGGGCACGGGCGCAAACAAAACACATACAGGAAGAGTGTTTTGCTAACGCTAGCCTTATCGTTATTTCTATGGGTATGCCATCTTAGGACTCCAAACCGAAATGCCCAACAGTAACTTTTATGGCGCCCCTACAACTGGAGATGCAGGAACAAAGCACCTTACATAGGTATGCAAGGAGAGGGGGGAAATCAAGACTTTTAATGCACAAACGTTGCAAATGTCTTGCACGCCCCACTCCCCAAATTCAAATGCATCTTGTTCATCTTATTTGTTCCAGGTAGGGATCCTGCACTCTTGGCAAGCGCGATGATCACGACAGAGCTGGCGAAGGAATACCCAGCACGAGGCTGCAATTGGGGCAAGCTCTGCCATGCAACTGTCTAAAGCACAGGATCTCTGCAGGAGCAAAAAAAGGTTGGCAAACCCCAACTATCTACCTTTTTTCAGAACCCACTTCGCTCCTGAGGTTGCTGATGCTTCTCTGTTACCAGGGGTGAAGCTAAGGGTTCCTTCCCACCCCTCACAGCTTATGTACAGTGGTACCTTGGGTTAAGTACAGTGGTACCTGGGGTTACATACGCTTCAGGTTACAGACCCAGAAATAGTGCTTCGGGTTAAGAACTTTGCTTCAGGATGAGAACAGAAATCGTGCTCCGGCAGCAGCAGGAGGCCCCATTAGCTAAAGTGGTGCTTTAGGTTAAGAACAGTTTCAGGTTAAGTACGGACCTCCGGAACGAATTAAGTACTTAACCTGAGGTACCACTGTACTTAATTCGTTCCGGAGGTCTGTTCTTAACCTGAAACTGTTCTTAAGCTGAGGTACCACTTTAGCTAATGGGGCCTCCTGCTGCTGCCGCGCCGCCGGAGCACGATTTCTGTTCTCATCCTGAAGCAAAGTTCTTAAACCGAGGTACTATTTCTAGGTTAGCAGAGTCTGTAACCTGAAGCGTATGTAACCCGAGGTACCACTGTATTCTATAGCATTTTATTCCCTAGTTTTCTCCCTCCTACTAACACAGGGCCTGCCCAAGACATTTGGGTGCCCGAGGCGAACCCCCCCCCAAAACGGGGCGCCCCCTTCTTCCCTGCCAAGGGAAAGCAGCGTGAGAGAAGGAACCTGGGGGACGGAGAGAAAGAAAAGATGGACTCCGGGAGCTGCCGACCCCGAGGACCCCGCCGCCTGAGGCGGTCGCCTCACCTGGCCTCACGGGTGGGCCGGCCCTGCTGCGCGCGCATGCGCAGACGAGAGACCCTTTCTTCTCCCAACGGTCTCCCTGACGGGGGTCGATACGGAGCAGGGAGGGAACGCGTTTGAAAAGGAACCGTTGAGAGGGGGGTGGGGGCGGCACGCGCGGCGGCCTCCTCTTCCTCCTCGGCCCCTAAAGGCCCTCTCCCGCCCTCACTCAGCCTCCTGAGGGCCGCTCCTCACTCACCTCAACACCTCTCGACTGGTTCCCCTCAGCGGCCCAGCGAGATAAAGAAACAGTGTCCGGTGTGTGTGTGAGGGGGGAGGCGGGGCCAACGACGCCACTGGCGTAGCGCTACGCAGCTCACGTCGCAGCCCGGCGTCTTCTCCGCAAGGTAACCCGCTGCCGCTTTGAAGCTGGGGAAGGGAGGGGGCGGAGAAAAGCCCTGCGCCGTCCATAGAGAAAAGGGTTGGAAATGGTAGAGTGACAACGCTCGGCTATGCAGATGCGACTTCCGGGTTCCTTCCCTACCACCACCGTTTTTGGGCTTTGCCCTTTCTGCTGCCGGGCGGAAGTGGGGACTGCCCGGGGTAAACGGAGAGGAATCCATGGCTCTTGGGAGCCAAGGGTTCGAATCCCCACGAAGCCATGACGTTGGGCCACTGGACCATCTCTTAGCCTTACCTACATCACAGGGTGGTTGTTGTGAGGAGAATAATGTACTGCCTCAAGCTCCTTGTAAGATAGAGATGTTATAGAAATGCAGTTACAGATAGGTAGCCGTGTTGGTCTGCCATAGTCAAAACAAAACAAATTCCTTCCAGTAGCACCTTAAAGACCAACTAAGTCAGTTCTTGGTATGAGCTTTCGTGTGCATGCACACTTCTTCAGATATATATGTATCTGAAGAAGTGTGCATGCACACGAAAGCTCATACCAAGAACTGACTTAGTTGGTCTTTAAGGTGCTACTGGAAGGAATTTGTTTTGTTTTGATTATAGAAATGCAGTTACAGATAGGTAGCCGTGTTGGTCTGCCATAGTCAAAACAAAATAAAAAAATTCCTTCCGGTAGCACCTTAAAGACCAACTAAGTTAGTTCTTGGTATGAGCTTTCGTGTGCATGCACACTTCTTCAGATACCTATATATAGATATAGAAATGCAGTTACAGATAGGTAGCCGTGTTGGTCTGCCATAGTCGAAACAAAATAAAAAAATTCCTTCCAGTAGCACCTTAAAGACCACTTAGTTGGTCTTTAAGGTGCTACTGGAAGGATTTTTTTTATTTTGTTATAGAAATGCAATAAATGAATTTTTTATTGTTATTAATAGTGTGACGGTTGAAATTGGGCTGTAGGATATGTAACGGCAAAGAACACAGGGACCATAGCTGTCAACTTTCAGATTTGAAAATAAGGGATCAGCAGCCTCACCTGTCCCGGGGACAGTCCTTCTACGGGATATCTAACAATCCAGGATAGCAGCGGGAAACGGCGCTGGAATAATGGAATTTCCCACAAAAAAAGGGAAGGTTGACAGCTATGCACAGGAATATATAGTTCATGTTCTTTCTCTTATTTCTTGCTCGGGGCAGGTGAAAGGAAAGGGAAATCTGCACATGTATACACATAATTATAGAGGTATTATTATTATTATTATTACCACCTGCCTTTTCCCTTGACAGAGACTCAAGGCAGTTTACAGATAAAATAGATATATATATAAAAATTGACTGTAGGAACAAACATGCAGTCAACTGGCAGTTCCTGCCCCATTGCATAGCAACCACAGCTGCATGCAGTTGTATTAGTAATAATAATAATAAATTCAATAGCTGCCCATTTTAAAACATTGTCCTTCCACAGGTTTCATGTGTCTTGGGGAGCTTTATAAGCATTTTCTTTCCTCCCTGCAAATGAAGCACGTTTTGTAAAAGATTTGGTAGATTCTTACGTTGTCTTCTTCCTTGTACCCTTTCTGGTAAGCTTTTCCATCAAGGTTAAGTCCCAAACATAAGCATACCAAATTTTACATACAAGGGATTTTTTTATATATATGTAAGAAAATTGCCCTACCAATGCAAACTATGTTGTAGGTTGGAGGAGATACACCAGTTAGGCTGCAGTGTGGTTTAAATCCCAGTCCTAATGAAACGTGTCCAGAGGAGGGCAACCAAAATGGTCAAAGGCCTGGAAACGATGCCTTATGAGGAACAGCTAAGGGAGCTGGGCATGTTTAGCCTGGAGAAGAAGAGGTTAAGGGGTGATATGATAGCCATGTTCAAATATATAAAAGGATGTCACATAGAGGAGGGAGAAAGGTTGTTTTCTGCTGCTCCAGAGAAGCGGACACGGAGCAATGGTTCCAAACTACAAGAAAGAAGATTCCACCTAAACATTAGGAAGACCTTCCTGACAGTAAGAGCTGTTCGACAGTGGAATTTGCTGCCAAGGAGTGTGGTGGAGTCTCCTTCTTTGGGGGTCTTTAAGCAGAGGCTTGATGACCATATGTCAGGAGTGCTCTGATGGTGTTTCCTGCTTGGCAGGGGGTTGGACTCGATGGCCCTTGTGGTCTCTTCCAACTCTATGATTCTATGATTCTATGAAATGCCCGGCTGCATGTGCTCCATTGACCTTTCTATCAATATTGAGCCATTTTTTTTGCAGAAAGTAAGATCCAAATTAAAAAGGGGCTGCTTTTTCAGAGCCAGCCTGGCCCATTCATGAAGCAAGGTGAGGCGACTGCCTTGGGCAGCAGGATCATGGAGCTGGAAGAGACGACAAGGATCATCTAGTCCAGTGTTTCCCAACCTTGGGCCTCCAGCTGTTTTTGGCCTACAACTCCCATCATCCCTAGCTAGCAAGACCAGTGGTCAGGGATGATGGGAATTGTAGTTCAAAAACAGCTGGAGGCCCAAGGTTGGGAAACACTGATCTAGTCCAACCCCCTGCAATGCAGGAGTCTTTTGCTCAATTTGGTGCTCGAACCTACAAACCTGAGATCAGGAGTCTTGTGCTCAACAAACTGAGCAACAGGGGCAGCAGATCCTGATGTAGATCTTTATTCTCCCATTGTTCCTAATGTAGATCTTCACTTCTTCCTTGGTGGTGAATTAAAAATGGGGGTTTAAGTCAAGGTGCCAAGAAATACTAAAAAAACTGAAGAGGAAGGTTCTTTCTTGGCAACCAGAAACAGGCATGCAAGGCTTGGGACCAGGAACACATTGGAACCTTGGAAAAGCATCATGCCAGACTCTGGTAACATATCTCAAACCCAGAACATATTGCCTACTCTGATTAATGAACCCACAGATAAATAAAAACACAAACTGAGGGAATAGCACAAGACCTTTATTATTATTAAATATAATTCCTGAAGATCCGAAGGCACAAGTAGTTATCAACTCAATAAGGTCAACAGTAGTATTTACATTCAATGGCAGCTGGAAAAAAAAATCCAAAATCAAACAAAGAAAAATAGCAGCATGTTTCTTTCTAGGGGAAAAAACCACCTTTAGTAGTCTTTAAGATAAGCAAAAGCAGGCACACTATTTTAGAGGCTGTTTCAGATCAAACAAGCCTGTTCCTCCTTTGACAACTTTTCCTACCACGAGGCAAGCAGAAGGAGACTGAAGTTCATCATGGGAGCCTAGAGGGGGGAAAGAAGAAATCAAAACCAGATCATTTATATTTTGGGACTCGGAAGTCTGACATAAGAAAGATAAGTTGCTTGGCTTGCTTTATGTGTGTAGGAGTAGCATAGCCACTTGCTGTTGGATGTGAAATGAGGATGATCTTTTAGCTGATCATCTTTTATCAAATCAATTAAGTGAAAGCTTAAACAGTATTAGAAGATGCTATTACTTTATTTTTTTTAATTTCTATATCTCAAAGATGACACAGGAGGCTACAACCATTCTGGTCTCCAAAAGGAATTCTTCTGAGATCCTCTTACATCATTTGACTAGATCTGGAGACTACAAAGGCCATTTCACACTGCAGATACTGCAGGGACAAATGATCCTTTGATAGCAAATGACATGTTCACATGGCATGGTAAGCCAAACTATGACATGGTAAGCCAATTATAGCTTAGTGAGACTCTGTGAATGTGTGGGCTCTTGCAGCAAATTTGGCCCTTCCCAGTCATGACTAGTTAGGAGAGAACTTAACTATAAGTCCTAATTCTGATGACAAAGCTTTATTTCCAGGTGTCTGCATGTTCACGTAGCTTTGCTAAGCCGTAGTTTGGGTTACCATGTTGTGCAGACCGGCTCTTAGAGAACCTAAAGAAACAAGCACACCACCGCCTGAATGGAATTGTCTTTAAATAAGAAGTCCGGCTTTGACACCTGTTTCGGTTGAGTGGCAAGACTGTCCCCCAGAATTCTCATTCATGCTAAACCACAAATGTGATTATCACCAGCAATGCAAATTTAGACAGCTAGTGTTCAGCAGAAATTGTGATCACTTGAGGGACAATTGCTTTCGAAATAAAATGTGGAAATGAACCAATAACAAAAAAAAATTTGCTCCCCTACCCCTATCTGGGCTTAAACCACAGAGCCTAGGACTTGCCAATCAGAAGGTCGGCAGTTCGAATCCCCGTGACAGGGTGAGCTCCCGTTGCTCGGTCCCTGCTCCTGCCCACCTAGCAGTTCGAAAGTACAAGTAAATAAATAGGTACCGCTCCGGCGGGAAGGTAAGCGGCGTTTCTGTGCGCTGCTCTGGTTCGCCAGAAGCGGCTTAGTCATGCTGGCCACATGACCTGGAAGCTGTACGCCAGCTCCCTCGGCCAATAAAGCGAGATGAGCGCTGCAACCCCAGAGTCAGTCACGACTGGTTGTAATGGTCAGGGGTCCCTTTACCTTTACCTTACCCCCACCTTGAAATTCATGAGAAAGACAGGTAAATCCTAATTATTTCAAGATATGCCAATGTCAGTGTTGATGGGGGCAGGCACCAGATATGACCATTGAGTAGCTGGACTTGGGGTAAAAGGTAAATAGCTCCATGCAAAATGTTCATAAGGGTGACCAGGCTCATAATTTGAGGGACTGATCTTGCACATCATCTATGCCTGCATACATACTTTTTCTCTAGCGTAACAGAATTGCCTATAGCAGAGAACGGGAACTTCTGACGCCCCAGTGCTGCTGGACTCCTCTTTCCATCTTCCCTAGGCAACATGGCCAAGGGTCATGAATGACAGAAATTGCAGTTCAACACCTGGAAGGCCACATATCCCCCATCGCTTCTAATTAGGCGGATAACAACTATTCTATTTGCGGCAAAGGTGGCAGAGAGGGTAGTGGCCATGTAGCTTTGGGTATGCTTGGACAGAGTGGATTATCTGGGCCCACCAGGCAATCTGGTTTGGATACGGTACTGAAATAGCACTGATTGCCCTGATTATTTACCCTGCATTGTGGCTTCCTTCAGAAACTTGTAGCTCGTCTCAAATGTCATTTGCTGCAAGGGGGACGAATTGGACTGTATCCCAAACCGATTGAGTGGCTTGTAAACACCTTCAAAGCACATGTAGTCCGACACCAGAGAGAGATGCCGAGGATCAACCACAATCCCTGTCAAAGAAAGGAATGTTAGAGCGTTGCCTCTTTAAAAAGTTAAGAGGGAGGTGAAAGGGGGACTTCAATGGAGCCTGTCCTTTATGCTCCTTTATGCTCATGCTGATAAACCTTTACTAAAGCCTCACCATCTCTTTGGCCTGTAAGAGCACACTGTTTATGAGAGAATGGGAAATACAGCCAATACAAGCAGAATGGAGTTTTTTCCTCCCCAAAGCTTGATCAGATAGGCTATGTTTTGCATCTACAGTTAGGATCAACTGACAATCTAAAACCATCTTACTGTTGCAGCATTCGAGGAACTTCAGTAATAGTTGCAAGGTAGATATAAGAAATTAGATATATTAAGAAAAAGTTTAATTATGATAAAAGTGTGTATTGGCAATAAGTAATATGAAATCAAAATATGAAATAGACGGGAGGTTGGGTCTTTATTGTTAAGACCAATATATGTTTTATTGTTTGTTAAGAAAATGATGTGTCTATGGTTATTCCTGTGTGTAATTTGGTATTTGTGTTTTTTCTTTTTTTCTTGCTGTATCAATAAAAATAAAAAAAAATTTAAAACCCCATCTTACCATATGCAGCAAACACATCTTTAATCTCTTTCTCAAGGACTTTCAAGGCAGCCTCAATACCATAGGTATTGGCCATCGCATGAATATCATTGCAATAAAGCCGGTTCACGTCAAAAATCTAAAAGAGAGGGGACAGTTGACAGGTGAGCTACTTTTTGAAGTTAATCAAGAAATGTGTATGTAGCTTGCTGGAAAGCAAATAAAAATGCAGCAGCTTAACAGACCAAAGGGAAGGGGGATTTATTCTAAACATGCCCATTAAAAACCACACAAACACAGACTGCATGTGACTCAATTTCTTAGGGCAGAGGTGTGCATGATGCAGACTGCATGATTGATCATGACCACACCTACTTGCTGCAATTATCATTTGCATATTCCATTTCAGAAACCGTTACAAGCAGTTTGCTCTAATATTTCTTAAAACATTTAAGTTCTTCACAGCAAGAATCAGGAAATACCTTATTTTTCGCCCTATAGGACACACTTTTCCCCCTCCAAAAATGAACAGGAAATGTGTGTGCGTCCTATGGGGCGAATGCAGGCTTTCACTGAAGCCTGGAGAGCGAGAGGCATCGGTGCGCACCGACCCCCTCGCTCTCCAGGCTTCAGGAAGCTATCCGCAAGCCTTGAGCGCCCGGGGGGAGTTTCCACGGGCTCGCAAGGCTTGTGGGCGGCAGTCTGCAGCCCGGAGCACAGGGCGCCCTCTGGAGGATGCCCCGTGCTTCGCGCAGGTGTCCGCAAGTCTTGCAAGCCCGGCGGCAACTCCCCCCGGGCGCGCAAGGCTTGCGGATAGCAGCCTGTTCTGGGGGCTGGGGTCAGGGGAAGCTCGGGCTTCCCCTGCCCCAGCCCTGTGGCTGGGGGGGGGGAATAAATTTTTTTTATTCATTCCCCCCCAAAAAAGAGGTGCGTCCTATGGGCCAGTGCGCCCTATAGGGCGAAAAATGCGGTATATGTTAACACATGTTGGTTGAACCCCTTATGGACAGCGCTGTTCCCCTTCTCCACTAGTGTGAGCCACTTTCCACTGAATTTCTGTGGCTTCTTACTATCCTTTGACAGTAGCTTTTGCAAATATCAGGCATTAGAAATGCAACCTCAATTTCCCAAACACAAAAGGAAACGTTTCCTCAAATCTGCTCACAGCTACTGAAGCAATAGGTCAAAAGCAGTTTTATTTTGACAATGGCAAAATCACAACGCTCTACTCAAAAGCAAAAGCTGGGACTTCTCACTGAAATCAGCGGCACTATTATCAGCTTCGCTTTGGTGTGACCGAGATCTGCATAAGCTTCTCAAGCCGCCAGGAAAACGCTGCAAGGTGAGCTTAAAAAAAATATCAGGCCATTCTCATGACAGGCTCCCCCATTGCCTTCCTTCTTTGACACCCTATAGGAAACACAGAACAGCTCCTCGTTACATACGTCAGCATATCGGAAAAGCTCAGGGAGGTTTATCCCTTCAGTCTGCAAAGTGAGCACCATCTCTCCTTTCTTATTGCTGGTTTCGTTTAAGAGACACCGTGTGATCCCTTTTGTCTCCTGGACAACAGTGTTGTTTGCCAGAGTTGTCACAAGTGAGGCAAGGTCAAAGTACTGCTTTGTTAAAGGAAGTTTCAGTGAGACCTAGAAGGGGACACAATATAATCCAGTGTTAAAAGGCAGCCTTTTCGATCCACTGAGAAGAGCAAACCTAACACCCACTTTAGTGATGTATGGAAGTGAGAGCTGGACCATAAAGAAGGCTGATTGCCAAAGAATTGATGCTTTTGAATTATGGTGCTGGAGGAGACTCTTGAGAGTCCCATGGACTGCAAGAAGATCAAACCTCTCCATTCTGAAGGAAATCAGCCCTGAGTGCTCACCAAGGACAGATTGTGAAGCTGAGGCTCCAATACTTTGGCCACCTTATGAGAAGACTCTCTGGAAAAGACCCTGATGTTGGGAAAGATGGAGGGCACAAGGAGAAGGGGACGACAGAGGACGAGATGGTTGGACAGTGTTCTCAAAGCTACCAGCATGAGTTTGACCAAACTGCGGGAGGCAGTGGAAGACAGGAGTGCCTGGCGTGCTCTGGTCCAGGGGGTCACGAAGAGTCAGACACGACTAAACGACTAAACAGCAACAACACCCACTTCTTAATACAGTGATTTAAAAACAAACCTCCCAATGAGCTAGAACAGTCGGTGAGCAGAGCTTTGGGACCCGCTGTCCTTTAGGCTTCCACTCCTGAAACATCTCAGAGCAAATAGGTCTGGAGATTCACCCTCTTTTGGAATCGTGACAAATGTAGTAGGTCCCCACAAATTGATGTGGGAACACTGTATTGCACAAAGCAAATGGTCACTTCCCCTCCTATTATTTTATCATATTGTGTAGGTATTTTACTATAAGATTTCTACTAGCTAGTCATTTTCTTTTAGAGCTTTATCCGCTGCTTTTATGCCTATATCTGTTTGTATTTGGTAAATAATATTTTCCTTTTCTTATTTGCAAGCCACTTTAAAGCCTCTGCAATAAAGTGGGCTAAAATGCTAAATAACTAAATAAATATGTCAACTGCAACATTATGGTTTGTGTTCCGCAGCTTGAACACATCAGTTTTTGGACGCACACACTTCCACCACCTTACCTTACACCACAGTTCATTTTTTATGTCGTAGGCATAACTCTCTATGGAATCGCTGCTCTCCTGCACAGCATTAATTCTCTGCTGTGCTAATTCATCCAAGTTCTTCCTCTTGTTTCGAGTTTGTTGACTACAGGAAGGAGCATAAGGCTCATCCTGAGATTCTGTTCCCTCTGGGCTCCTCTCATCCAACCCTTGTGTCTCTTCCTCATCCGGAATATCATCATCATCTACCTCGTTGTCCTCATCACTCTCATAATCAACCTGCAAGAAAGACACACTTCAGTCAGAGGTGAACCATAACCAAGAAAAAAAAGAGAGGGGGAAATGTTTAAACAAGTTTAAGCAAGTTTTGCATCTCCAAGCACTAGAACCAGTGTACAAGGATAATTTCAAATTTCACTTTCAGTTGGGCCATAGAAAAGAACCTTCCATTGATCTTAATGTCCTGATCCCAACCGGCACCCCACACTAGTTTTCTGCTTAAAAACCAACAAACAGCACCTTCGGGGGGTGATTTTCAGAAGGAAAAAAATTGTGAGACCCCTGGAGCAATAGCAGGTTCTGGATCAGGGCCCTAAGGATGCTTTCCCTCCAAAGTAAAAGCAGGCAGGTGAAGCATGTTTCTTTAAAAACATGACTTACACAGGCTGTCATTTGGCAACCAGTATAAAGGTGCTTTGAGTCATATACTTATCTAGAAAACATATACTCATTACAGAACACTGCAAACCAAATCTTTAATGAAGCAGATTTATTACTTGGACAAAATATTGCTCCTTAAGTATTTCGACCCTTCCCTTTATCCCACCTCCCTTTCCTTCAGCTTCAGAAACTAACCTGAGCAGAAGGCCTTTCTTAGTCGGCTCTTACTGAAACAAGCAGAGCCTACAGGGACCTAAGAGGGATGCCGGTGGTGCTGTGGGTTAAACCACAGAGCCTAGGACTTGCCGATCAGAAGGTCGGCGGTTCGAATCCCCGCGACAGGGTGAGGTCCCGTTGCTCGGTCCCTGCTCCTGCCAACCTAGCAGTTCAAAAGCACGTCAAGTGCAAGTAGATAAATAGGTACCACTCCAGCGGGAAGGTAAACGGCATTTCCGTGCGCTGCTCTGGTTCACCAGAAGCGGCTTAGTCATGCTGGCCACATGACCCGGAAGCTGTATGCCAGCTCCCTCGGCCAATAAAGCGAGATGAGCGCCGCAACCCCAGAGTCGGCCACGACTGGACCTAATGGTCAGGGCTTGCCTTACCTTTACTGGGACCTAACAATATATCATTACCTCCTCCTCCTGCTTTGCTCTTCTTTTTGCATCTGTAGCATCATCATCCCCTTCACCTGTTTCAGCATCAGGAGCACCTCCACCTCCTCCTTCCTCACCTACAGCTTCATCGTCACCCTAAGCAAAGAGAAAAGCTGCAAGGGGGAACGGCCTCGAGATTCACACTTTTACATGGGTTATTTGGGTCATGTTGCTGAGAGGCTTGAAAGAAATACTAGGCATAAGGACACTCTGCATCCACAGAGAACTAAGCTTCCACTGGGCAAGGCTTCCTTAATTTCACACTTGATAGTGCTGTTAAGGTCTAGAAGGTAGATTACCGTATTCTTCACTCCATAAGACGCACCCGGCCATAAGACGCACTTAGTTTTTAGAGGGGAAATGCAAGAAAAAAAATATTTTAAAAGGGAGTGCTGAGCAGAGCCTTTATGCTCAGCACTTCCTTTCACAAGCCGCGTGGAGCGTGTGAGCGGTGTGCGGCTCTTGGGGGCTTTTCCCCGAGGAGGGAGAAAGGCAGCCCGTCACCCTCCCTCGGGGAAAAGCCCCCAAGAGCCACACACACGCTCAGTGTGGCTCTTGGGGGCTTTTCCAGGAGGTGGGGGAAGGGACTGAGGGGCTGCCCTCTGTCCCTTCCCCCACCTCCTGGAAAAGCCAGCAAGAGCCACGCGCTCTTTAAAGGGTGCGCGACTCTTGCAGGCTTTTCTACGAGGTGGGGGAATTCCCCCACCTCCCAAAAAAGCCAGCAAGAGCCGCACACTCTTTAAAGGGTGCGCGGCTCTTGTGGGCTTTTCTTCGAGGTGGGAGAAGGGCAGCTTGTCAGTGACAGGCTTTTCCCGCCTGCATTCGCTCCATAAGACGCACACACATTTCCCCTTACTTTTTAGGAGGGAAAAAGTGTGTCTTACAGAGCAAAAAATACAGTATTTCAACAGTCTAATGACTTAACAGAATCAAACAGGAAACAATTGAGAGCCTTTCTAGCAGTAACTATTGCTTTGTAGAATATCCTGAAGAAGCTGACTCGCAAGGAGAATCTTAGGGCAGTAAAGCTAAGATCCTTCGAAGGTCTGGAAAAAATCTTAAATCCACAACAATTCAACTGGTCATTCTCATCAATTGCAATGCCGAGACCAGCATTTTGTTAAATCGGTTTTTACCTTGGGTACAACCTATGTGCCTGTATGAATGCTAAAAGCAGCATGAAACCTTTCCAAGGGGGAAAAGCTCAAGAAAAAAAAGACTTTGATTCAAGGTCAGAAGGAACTATTCTTATACTGTATAACATGTCTACACAAATGGTTCCTGGACACTTCAAATAACTCCTGCGTACTTAAGAGAGCAGTTTACCACTGTAATACGTGAAAGAATGAACTGCAGGAGCAAAACTATGCAAATAAAAATGAGTTGATTTTTTTTACAAAGCCTACCAACAGGGGTCTGCAACCTTTAAGACAAAAAGAGCCACTTGGACCCGTTTCCGAAGAAAAAGAAACTGGGAGCCGCAAAACTCGTCATTATAAAAATAACTTTTTTGTCACTTTTTTATTATTTCTTTGTTTGACCCCTCAGAATTACTCCTCCTCATAGAAATAAACGTTAAATTAACAAGTTACCTTTTTTTTTTGGGTATGTGTGTGTTCTTCACTCCCCTTCAAAACAGTGACCAGCGTACATGCCCCCTTTCAATGCAGTGACCAGCGTACATGCCCCTTACAATGTAGCGGGCGGGTGGGCGGGAAGGTGACGTCGGGACGGTGCGTGACTAACGCATGCACCGCCCCCATGTGACGTCACAGCCAGTACAGCGCCCACCACAGTGGGGAGTGTCGGAGCGCACAATGCGCCTCCTCCCCTCGCGGAGGTGTAAAAGAGCAAAGGTGTAAAAGCGGCAAAGGTGTAAAAGAGCCACATGCGGCTCCGGAGCCGCGGGTTGCAGACCCCTGCCTACCAAGAATTCACAGTACTAGTAGACTCAAGAGGACTAAACTTTTACCTGGTTTTCTTGGGATACGCCATCTTCCCCATCACCTTCTAAGTCCCTCTGCATTGCTCTTCGAGTGCTCACAGTATTGTAAGATGCCAACTTAGAACTCTTCCTCTTAATTGTTTCAAGCAAGATTTTAAAGAATCTGGGGTAAGGAGTGATACATTCACAATTAAAGCCTCAAATTGGATTCCAGACTGTGCATCACTGCAACCAAGGCTAGACATTCTTCCTTTCTGGATCCAGACAAGTCAGAGGACAAATTCAAATGGGAATTTCCCTGCCAAGTTGTTTTTATAATTAAAATTAATAAAGCTATTGTAATTCTGAAACCTATAGTTTTCATTTCATAAGTAGGAGGGTAGCCTCAAATAATGCAGAATCTGGTTATAGGGCTAGTGAAAAATTCCTGAACTAGGGGTAACCAGTGTGTGGGGAAATATGAAAATCCAGTTCAAGTGAGAGTGTATAGATGATGCCTGGTCTAAAATTGGAATGAAGGAAAGCAATCTCCTTCTCATTGACGCCTAATCATGTTTAAACAATTAGCAAAGTACAGCTTTGAGGTTTAAGATCTCTGCAGTCCAAAGATAAAAGTCTTGAGAAGGAAAGAACACAAAAGGACTAACCTCGACTCCATAAAATGCAGTATGTCCCTGGGCTTCACACATTTCTCTTCCTGGTAGCATTCATATGGTAAGAAACTAAATTTGATGGTGTAGATACGGTGCTTGCTTACCATCCCCTCCAAACACAAAGACTCTTCAATGTCAAATTTTTGCAAAACCTGAAACAGTAAGAAGAATGTCTAAATTCTAACGCCATATTAGGAAGCTATCTGTACCTATGGAAGCCATCATGCTGCCAGTACAACTGAAGTTTCACTTCTTTTAAACTGAAGTTTTTTTCTAAATAATTTTAGCCTGCTCCGTTTTCAAGAATGTGAACGTTCCGTTAGGAAAACACACACACATACAAAAAAGCTGACTTTCAAATCTGAAGCACCATTGGGATTCTGAACTTCCACACAGCACAGAAAGCAGTTGTCTTGAGAATTCAGAAAGTGCCTTACAGCTGCAGTTAAGGGATGCGGGTGGCGCTGTGGGTTAAACCACAGAGCCTAGGACTTGTCGATCAGAAGGTCGGCGGTTCGAATCCCCGCAACAGGGTAAGCTCCCATTGCTCGGTCCCTGCTCCTGCCAACCTAGCAGTTTGAAAGCACGTCAAAGTGCAAGTAGATAAATAGGTACCACTTCGGTGGGAAGGTAAACGGCATTTCCGTGCGCTGCTCTGCTTCGCCAGAAGCAGCTTAAGTCATGCTGGCCACATGACCTGGAAGCTCCCTCGGCCAATAAAGCGAGATGAGCGCCGCAACCCCAGACTCGGCCACGACTGGACCTAATGGTCAGGAGTCCCTTTACCTTTACCTTTACAGCTGCAGTTAGTGAGTTGCACACCATGAAACCTCCCTCCCTGCCCTTTACAAGATGGCTTCAGGAGGAAGGAAAAAGTAACTATTTTCACTTTCCCGCTCTCCAAAAACCTCCTCTACAGTCCACTGGAGAAGGATATGTGCCATGATGTTGTTGTTGTTGTTTTAAAATCCAAAACACATTCTGAGTTTTCAAAACGGGGTGGAGGAAGAGAAAAAATCACACGACTTCTCTTGCTGCACTATATAGTAATCAAGTGCTCATGCTCAGGTCTGCAACCAGCTCCAAATCTGATCCCTTTGTTACTTTAAAATACAGTGGTACCTCGGGTTAAGTACTTAATTCGTTCCGGAGGTCCGTTCTTAACCTGAAACTGTTCTTAACCTGAAGCACCACTTTAGCTAATGGGGCCTCCCGCTGCCGCGCGATTTCTGTTCTCATCCTGAAGCAAAGTTCTTAACCTGAGGTACTATTTCTGGGTTAGCGGAGTCTGTAACCTGAAGCATCTGTAACCTGAAGCGTCTGTAACCCCAGGTACCACTGTACCAGAAAGGAAAGGCTTCAGGAAGGGAGAGGGGAGGTCTAAGACTCAGATGCAAAGATACACACTGCTCACCCCACCCACCAAAGTCTCTGCTCATGACAGTGTCTCCACGACCAATCAATGCATATTCAGAATGACTTGCCTCGCCTAAGCATACTCTGGTAAGCTGCTTCTTCAGCCTCTTAACCTTCTTGTGAGCTTTATTGGTATTAAGTACAGGAACACTCATCATCGGGGTTTTAATATTAGCAGTAGCCACCATCAGGATCTCCCGCAACCTACAGCAAAGAATTATTGAACGTTTAGACACACGGATATTAAAGAGACTTTTTTTAAAAAAGAGAGTTATCACCTGCTGAAAGTCTACTCTCTTTATAAGTGGGACAGACATTCAACATTGTGCTAGGTCCTGTCCT
The DNA here is from genome assembly GCF_964252035.2 of Podarcis erhardii. Taxonomy (NCBI): domain Eukaryota; kingdom Metazoa; phylum Chordata; class Lepidosauria; order Squamata; family Lacertidae; genus Podarcis; species Podarcis erhardii. The sequence continues at coordinate 41,659,713 of NC_138502.1, read as the reverse complement.
CTGGGGACTGAAGGGAAGGGCTGAAATTTCCCCAGAAGGCAGAAACTACTCAAGATGGCAGAGCAGTGAAAAAAATATGAAAGCAATTATTTTCATTTCCCAATGAAAACAAAAGTTATGGGGGGGGGGACTAAAATGGCAAGAATAAAAAAATTAACGTATTCAATTTTTCACGATAAGGCAAGTCTCTGTCTTTTTCTATCTGTATTCAGTGCAGCATAGCTTAAAGAGAGAAGAGGTTAGGAGAAGCTCATTCTGGAGCAGGGTCTTAAGCGATAGTACAAAACAAGGCAACACAACATTATCTTACCTTGGGATACCAAGTGTGACATTCATTTCACCTCTTCCAGCAAAGTGAAAGGTGTTCAGAGTCATCTGCGTGGAGGGCTCTCCAATACTCTGAGCAGCAAGGAGACCAACAGCTTCTCCTGGGTCACAGAGCGATTGCTGCCACTTCAAATGCAGCAAGTCTTTTAACCTGAGGACACCCAAGTAAGGAGCTGGTTTATGAATTTGGTATCCTGCCTTTCTGTATAAGATGTGCTCAGAAGTTACTTACAATAAAACAGAAATGTCAAAACGACAAATTGCACCAGACTAACCTTTCAAGGAGGCAACCAATTGTAACAAAACTCCCTGGAAAAGCATAGCCTTCACTGTCCTCTATTTCATAATCTGGGTGCTGTGATTTTGATGCCTAAAGCAGAGTCAAAATGACACCCACCCACATCCTGTGCCGGCGTAAAGGCTTTAAAAGGCCTTGGTGCATCATTCAAATAGCAATTCCTGTCTTCATCTATCCCACCTCCTTCCTTAAGACTACAGCTCCTATGCACAATTACCAAGGAGTAAGTGCAATTGACCAGTAGTAATGTATGGAAGTGAGAGCTGGACCATAAAGAAGGCTGATCGCCGAAGAATGGATGCTTTTGAATTATGGTGCTGGAGGAGACTCTTGAGAGTCCCATGGACTGCAAGAAGATCAAACCTATCCATTCTGAAGGAAATCAGCCCTGAGTGCTCACTGGAAGGACAGATCCTGAAGCTGAGGCTCCAATACTTTGGCTACCTCATGAGAAGAGAAGACTCCCTGGAAAAGACCCTGATGTTGGGAAAGATGGAGGGCACAAGGAGAAGGGGACGACAGAGGACGAGATGGTTGGACAGTGTTCTCGAAGCTACCAGCATGAGTTTGACCAAACTGCGGGAGGCAGTGGAAGACAGAAGTGCCTGGCGTGCTCTGGTCCATGGGGTCACGAAGAGTCGGACACGACTAAACGACTAAACGACAACAACAAAGTGCAATTGAATCTGGGAGGCCTTACTTCTGAGTAGGCCTACAGAGTATCATGCTGCACATTCCTCTATCCCTCTTTGCCTCTCTCAAATACGCACAAATTCTCCAGCTCCACATCAGATTCAGTGCCAGCGTCTTAACTCTCTCTGCACCTGTTACCTAGCAAGTGTAGTATTAATGTTTCCTAAAGCCTCCTCTGTTACTATTACAGAAGTAATTCTTGGAAGATAAAAAGCCAGTCGTACAAGTAAAGACAGCAAAGAGAGAACCCTAAACCAGAGATAGGAAACCTGTCACTCTCCAGATGTGGCTGGACTACAACTCCCATCATCCCCAATTGCCAACCATGCTGGTTGGGACTGATGGGAGTTGGAGTCCAGAAACATCCAGAGGGTCATACGCATTCCTCACTCCTGTCCTAGACCACTGGTTTGTGTTGGATGGCAAGTAAGCAACACAACAATGTATTAGGTTTATTATTTGTGAATTAGAACACTGTTAATCTTGAAGATTTGGGCTCTCTTTTTCAGGATTATAAAGACATTTCAGCTCCACACTGGGAAACTATTGTTGCGTGCCACATGTTGACAACCTGTTCAGAATCTGCAGCAACTTTGTGATGCAATCAATTGTCTCTTCACAATAAGAAGAGACCTAAGATGTTGCTTAACAGATACTTAAATACATAGACGAGGCATTCTGGACCCTAAGACAGAAGCAGCAGTGCTTGCATATGCCTTAAAATAAAAATTGCTACCTTTGAGAAGAAAGTTCAGATTTGCTGTAGCTCGTGTTCTTCCGAGTGTCCCACTCTCTGAGGAAATTCTCAACTTCGCTTTCAAATGTTTCTGAAACTGATGCAAAATGGATGTCTGGCCGCCAGACAGCAAGGCTCGGATCAGGACACTTCGCTGCCTTCTTTTGATACTTCCTCCGCTTCTTCTCACTCAATTCATACCACATCTTTAACAACTGAAATGGGTAGCAGAATTAAAGGCAGCATAAGTCTCTCCCCCACCCCTAGTATTGTACGCAGATTTCCTGCACTTGAAAGAACACTTTTTTAGAAAAACATGGCACAGAGGCAAATTACCGTATTTTTTGCTCTATAAGACGCACCAGACCACAAGACGCACCTAGTTTTTGGAGGAGGGAAACAAGAAAAAAAATATTCTGAATCTCAGAAGCCAGAACAGCAAGAGGGATCGCTGCGCAATGAAAGCAGCAATCCCTCTTGCTGTTCTGGCTTCTGTGATAGCTGTGCAGCCTGCATTCGCTCCATAAGACGCACACACATTTCACCTTACTTTTTAGAAGTGAGTCTTATAGAGCAAAAAATACGGTATTTCCCTTATAACTACAAACACTATAAACCATGCAAACCTTTGCATTCGCGAATCATTACAATCAACTGCAAACCACCCAGACAACTGGACAATATATAAATATTATTGGCATCCATCTCAAGAGACAATAGAGTGCACCTCTGGGGGTGAAGTCAAACCGCCACATTAGCAGCACAGAAGCGACCTCCCTGGGGTGCAAGCCTGGGCAGTGTGTATGGAGGTCTTGGGCTGCTCAGATGACAAGACCTCCCTCTCGGCCTTGCAGATGTGGTCCAATGGAAAGAAGAGCAATACATTTGGCACCAGCTTGGCTGTAGGAGTTGCCATGAGGAGGCATACAAGACGCCATCCAACCATCTTAGGGATTCCACTCTGGATTTGTGTAGGGTTTACTCCTTAGCCTTTTTCTTCTTCCAAAGATATCCTGCAAGGCCCTGGAGCAGGCTTCCTCAGCCTCGGCCCTCCAGATGTTTTGAGACTACAGTCCCCATCATCCCTGACCACTGGTCCTGCTAGCTAGGGATCACGGGATTTGTAGGCCAAAAACATCTGGAGGACCGAGGTTGAGGAAGCCTGCACTGGAGGTTTAAGATCAATTTTCCTTCTCCTAGATGAGCTACCTTCCTAGGCTGACAAGCCCCACCTGTATTGAAAATTACCTGCAGAGTTGCAGGATCTCGCCCATTCACAAGTTCTCCTGTAGGGATCTGTGCTTTTACACTAGCCAACATTTCCTGAGAAAACAGCAAAAAGCCTCCTTCCCTTCTCAAAGACTGCTGATGCTTGCTCTGCCATCTCTTGATGGATCTGAACTGACTGTCTGCTTGCTGGGGGTCCATTTTTGGCAACACTTCATCCAAATGCTTTGATTTCTCTATCACCTGTAAGATATATACAAAAGCAGTTGATGGGGATGGAACACTGGTCATTTACCATGAAAGGGCCTTTTCTGACAGACAGCGCTATGCAGCCATTGCACATATTTTTCATTTCTCCCGAAAACTCTGCAACATGCCATTTTCAGAACAAGTCCTTTTTAGAAGAAGATACACTCCAAAGTCTACGGAAATAAACGGAGGCAGAAAACCCTACCTTGTGATTATCCATGATGAAAGGGAACTGCTTTGAATGCAAGAACTGTGTCTTGGGGATGTCTAGCCCATCTTCTCCATACAGAAACTGGACTAGGCTGCCATCGCTGTCTCGCACAGTCAGGTCATAGTGAACTATCAGCCCTTCCAAATGTTTTATGATACACCTGCACAAAGCATGACAAGAGGAGGAGAATGTTAGGGTACCCTGGAAGTCAGTGTCTTTAAAAGATCAACCAAGAAAGTTTAGAAATGCAGTAGCTGGATCCAGCACACCACAATGCCTGCTCACTAATGATCAATCCGACATGAAAGAGGCTATATTTAAGACAGCTAAATAGTTTGCTCCTTGCTTATTAGAAATAGGCAGTACAGTGGTGGACTAGGGGGACTAGGTTAGTCCCCTAAATGTTCCCGGTAAAGGTAAAAGATAAAGAACCCCTGGATGGTTAAGTCCAGTCAAAGGCAACTCTGGGGTTGCGGCGCTCATCTCGCTTTTAGGCCGAGGGAGCCGGCGTTTGTCCACAGACAGCTTTCCGGGTCATATGGCCAGCATCCTTGCACAAGGGAACACCATGACGGGAGCCAGAGCACACGGAAATGCCATTTGCCTTCCTGCCGCAGTGGTACCTATTTATCTACTTGCACTGGTGTGCTTTCGAACTGCTAGGTAGGCAGGAGCTGGGACCGAGCAATGGGCGCTCACCCCAGCGCAGGGATTCAAACCCAGTAAATTAGAGTATTAAAGTCTGGTGCCTCCTTCCCAAAGCCCAGGAAGCTTCTGCCCGGTTTAGGGAGGGAGGCACGATGCTCCGACAGGGTCCAAGAGCCCTCCTGGACCTTCCCTAAGCCAAGTGGACTTTGGGAAGGAGGAAGCAGGATTCCAGCATCCTGTCAGAGGCCTGGCGCCTTCTTCCCAAAGCCTTAGGGAGGGAGGTGTGATGCTCATGTTTGCAATGTTGCCTCCCACTCCAATCGCCCTTGCAAGCTGGCACCCCTGGCCCCAACTGTTCCCCTATGAAAAATTTCACTGCACGCCACTCACTGAGGCAGTAACATCGGTAAGTGTAAAAACAGAAACACTGTAATAAAGCGGTTTTTACCTTTGAAGGTATCCAGACCGACTGGTTTTGACAGCTGTGTCCACTAGACCCTCCCTACCAGCCATACAATGGAAGAAGTACTCCTAAAGCACAAATATAACCTCTGTGAGAAAAGGACTCTTGCCCCACGTAACCAGGCAGCAGCACACTACGTAAGGCTCTGCTTAAAACTGGCCTTCCAGAAAGAAATATCCAACAGAACAGAATTAGATTATGGCAGCTTGAAGGCACATTTAAATCACATGAGAGAAATGTAGCCCAGAGAAAAAGAGTCAAGGCGAAAGAACTTACAGGCGGTTTAATGCCAGTGAGGAATCTGCCAGCCACAAACCCCCCTGATCTGGGGGGAAAGTCATAAGGTTGGAAACATGGCAACGATTTGCCAGAGGGCATCAAGGGAGGCCTTCGACCTTCCAACTCAATCTGGCCCAGCAAGCAAGAAATCTTTAAGAAGCCAAGAGAGACACAATGAGATACAAACACAAGATCAGATCAGAATTAACTAGCTTACTTCTTTGACTTCTTCAAATAAAAGTATAGCTCTTTAAAAATATGTTGAGTTAAAGCATTATTATTATTTTCCTTATATTCAAGTTCTGTCACGTAACCTGCAGTTTTCATCCTACTAGAATACAGTGGTACCTCGGGTTACAGATGCTTCAGGTTACAGACTCCGCTAACCCAGAAATAGTACCTCGAGTTAAGAACTTTGCTTCAGGATGAGAACAGAAATCGTGCTCTGGCGGCGCGGCGGCAGCAGGAGGCCCCATTAGCTAAAGTGATGCTTCAGTTAAGAACACTTTCAGGTTAAGAACAGACCTCCAGAACGAATTAAGTACTTAACTCGAGGTACCACCGTAATCTAAAAAGATCCCTGTCATTTCTCTCTGATATTTATGCATTTAAATACCAACAAGAGAAACTGAAAACATCTAGACAGGAGTGGTGGCTAGCTAATCTTCACTGGCGTCCTAAAATAAGAGCAGAACAATTTGTAGTAATGAATGGTCACAAAATGAATCACTTGGCTACACACAGCGCTCCTGGTTCAGAAGTCTGGACAATGTGGAAGGTATATTGATCTCACTTTACAGCTAAATTGCACTGTCTGAAAATACTACCTGCATAGTATTTACAGTAGAACCTTTGGCTCCTGACTGCACCATCAGCTGCAAGTTATTCTCTGGGAAACGGCGGTGAAGTCCAAGAGGCATGCACACCTACAGTTTGGGGGGAATAAGAGAAGAAACAAAGTCACTGTTTAAGCCAGGACGACACTGCCAAGAAATTTCTGTGTATTGTTACAGTGGTGCCTCGCAAGACGAAATTAATCCGTTCCGCGATTCTCTTCGTCTAGCGGTTTTTTCGTCTTGCGAAGCAAGCCCATTGACGGCTTAGCGGATTAGCACTATTAGCGGCTTATCAGATCAGCAGATAAGCAGATAAGCGGCTTAGCGGCTTAGAAAAAGGGGGGGGGAGGAAAAAAACCCCGCAGGAACTCACAATACATTTTCATCTTGCCAAGCAAGCCCATAGGAAATTCGTTTTGCGAAGCACCTCCAAAACAGAAAACCCTTTCGTCTAGCGGGTTTTCCGTCTTGCGAGGCATTCGTCTTGCGGGGCACCACTGTACTGGAACTACAATTTCTTTAGTGAAAAAGCAGTATGAATTACTCTGTCAAGAGCTAGTGTAGTGAAGTGGGCAGGAATCCGGACTAGGACCAGGAAAGGTTGAGTCCCCCACTCCCCTTGCCATCTATAAGGCCCACTGGGCAGCCATGGGCCTAACCCACTTCACTTACCGTATTTTTCGCTCTACAGGACGCACCGGACTATAGGACGAACCCGACCATAGGAGGGGGAGAACAGGGGGAATTTTTTTTTCTTGTTCTCCCCCTCTAAACAAGGTGCGTTCTGTGCGTTCACCCGAAGCCTCCGGAGCCCAGCGAGAGTTCCCGCTGGACTCCGGAGGCTTTGGATTCCTTTTGACCTGCTCTTTGGGGCTGGCGTGAGGAAGCGCTGCTTTCCCCCACCGCCGCTTTCCCCCACCGCCAGCCTCAAAACCAGGTTGGGGAGCAGCGCAGAGGCAGCGCGCTGCCTTCCCGCTGCCCCCCGAGCTTGTGGGGCTGGCGATGGGGGGAAGCGTTGCAGCCTCCCCCCACCTTCATACAGCCTTTGTAGCCTCCGCAGGGCAGCGGGGTGAAGGTGGAGGCTTTGCGAAGGTAACCCCAAGCTAGAACAGCGAGACGGAACACTGCGCAGCGCTCCGTCTCCCTGTTCTGGCTTTGGGCTTAGCCGCACAGTCTGCATTCGCTCTATAGGACGCACACACATTTCCCCTTAATTTTTGGAGGGGGGAAAAGTGTGTCCTATAGAGCGAGAAATACGGTAATTGCTCCAATCATAAAATGGGAGAACTTGTATATTACGTGCCCCTGAGTTCCTCAAACAAATATATAGATACATTTAAGCATCTATAGGGACGCGGGTGGCGCTGTGGGTAAAACCTCAGCGCCTAGGGCTTGCCGATCGCATGGTCGGCGGTTCGAATCCCTGCGGCGGGGTGAGCTCCCGTTGTTCGGTCCCAGCTCCTGCCCACCTAGCAGTTCAAAAGCACCCTTAAGTGCAAGTAGATAAATAGGTACCGCTTTATAGCGGGAAGGTAAACGGCGTTTCCGTGTGCTGCTCTGGTGCCGGTTCGCCAGAGCAGCTTCGTCACGCTAGCCACGTGACCCGGAAGTGTCTGCGGACAGTGCTGGCTCCCGGCCCCTAGAGTGAGATGAGCGCACAACCCTAGAGTCTGTCAAGACTGGCCCGTACGGGCAGGGGTACCTTTACCTTTACGCATCTATATCTATATTTCTGTGGACTGCACAGGAACGACAAGAAGTCCAGTACATGAACCAACATTATGTTAGGATGACCTCAAATTGCTTGATGCAAACCTTGTTAATCTCATTGCTGTAATGGTTGACTTCCTCTTTGAATTTCAGATCAACCATGTTAAAATCTCTCTGGTCTTTGTGAAGATGGGCGTCTTGCCACTTCCCTCGGACCTCCTCATCCAATGAAGTTTGAGGCAAGTTAAACGCAGCTTGAACAGCCTGAAAAGAACAAGGCGGTGTTAAGGGCCAAGGCAGGTATAACAATGCAAGGCGGTTGGGGAAGTGAGACCCCCCCCCAAAAAAGTATCAGCTTACCTTTGTACCACACCGGGTGCTTTCTTTAATGATCTTGCGCCTCTTGTGGTCTGCCCGGTGTTTGACCAAGATATCTTCAACTCCTAGAATGAGAAAATAGAACTGAGAGCTTACCCTTTCCCACTTGAGATTCAGCAACAGTTTCTTCAGGGGGTTTTTCCCCTGAAAGGAAGCTCTTCTCTGCTAAACCCAGACAGACTTTCTGCTTTGCTTGGCTTCAGGTAAAGGTAAAGGGACCCCTGACCATTAGGTCCAGTCGTGACCGACTCTGGGGTTGCGGCGCTCATCTCACTTTATTGGCCGAGGGAGCCGGTGTCATGTGGCCGGGTCATGTGGCCAGCATGACTAAGCCGCTTCTGGAGAAGCAGAGCAGCACATGGAAACACCGTTTACCTTCCCGCCGGAGCGGTACCTATTTATCTACTTGCACTTGACGTGCTTTCGAACTGCTAGGTGGGCAGGAGCAGGGAATGAGCAACGGGAGCTCACCCCGTCATGGGGATTCGAACCGCCGACCTTCTGATCGGCAAGTCCTAGGCTCTGTGGTTTAACTCACAGCGCCACCCGCGTCCCTGCTTGGCTTACCAATTGCTTTATTTAAGCAACTACCTTTTTATGAATTTTGCAAAACATGTTCAAAGAGCAGAATCTTCCAAAAGACTTAAACAGCAGAAGAACTGTAAATACGACTACGCTGCAAATAATGAATGAAGTCGTTATTCGAAGCTTTTTTTATATAGTGTAACCCTCTAAACCAGGGATGACACAGCCTGAAAGCTGCGTTTCTTCAGGGGCAATATTAGGGGGAGGGACATGTCACTGGTGGGCGGGGGGCAAAAGCGGAAGAAGCAATGAACATACCATATGCTACGTTCTACTCATGCTAAAAGTCAAGAGGTTTCAATATACAGAGCTCTCCACCCAATTAAACAAGAGGCATGTCCAAGGACACGCTCCGAGGCTAAAGCACTCGAGCTGAGTGCAAAGCTGGGAGGGTAAAGATGAAGCCTGGGGAGTAATTGTCCCAAGGTCTGGATAGAGAGGCCTGGAGGGTCTTAGGTTCGCCACCTTTGCCTTAAACCACAGATTAAAACAAATCCTCCATTGTCTATTCTATATGCACACAGGTCTCGCTTCCCGAATGCTTGCTAGACAAACATTCACCGATCCGAATATGAGGAATTAGTACCCAAACCTCACTATACAGTGGTACCTCGGGTTACAGTCACTTCAGGTTACAGACTCCGCTAACCCAGAAATAGCACCTCGGGTTAAGAACTTTGCTTCAGGATGAGAACAGAAATCGCGCAGCGGCGGCGTGGAATGCCCCATTAGCTAAAGTGGTACCTCAGGTTAAGAGCAATTTCAGGTTGATGATGGACTATATGGAACTTGCTGAACTGACTGGGAGACTCCAAGACCAGAGAGAAGAGATGGTGGAAGAAGATTGGAAGAAGTTTAAGGAATATTTGAAAAAATATGTTAATATTTAAATCTTAGAATAGCTTTGGAAGTGGATATAGGCGGTAGGGTTAGAAGAAGACAGTGTATTTTATAAGAGATAAAATGTGAAGTTTTTATGGTTAAAGTAAGTGTGGGAAAAAAGGGGGAAAAAGATGGTTAGAAATTATTATATATGTAAACTGCTAAAGATGAAGTAAAATGAAAATCAGATAGGTGGGACTTATGGAAGCTCACTTAACGATGTTCAGAAAAATAAGGATATGACAATAATTTGTTTGTATTGTTTGTCTTTTCTGTTTGTGTTTTTTATTTGTGTTATAAAATGAATTTTTTTTTTTTGAAAAAAGGAACAGTTTCAGGTTAAGAACGGACCTCTGGAACAAATTAAGTTCTTAACCCAAGGAACCACTGTACACACTACAGATTCAGACAGCTGAACAGACAGAATTTTTACTTCTTTACCTGCCTTTTGTAGGTTGGCTGGGGAACTGTAGCAATCTGTACTTTACTAAGGTTTCAGAGGGTTTTCTTGGGGGGGGGGGGAGTCAAAATTCCATGGTTGGGAACACATTGGAAAATTCCTCATAGGAATCAATCAATGGGAACCGTTATTTGTCAATAAAGTTCAGAAAGAAAAGATACACACTGAACCAAGAGAGAACCATCCAAATGCAGATTAAAGGTAAAGGGACCCCTGACCATTAGGTCCAGTCGTGACCGACTCTGGAGTTGCTGCGCTCATCTCGCTTTATTGGCCGAGGGAGCCGGCGTACAGCTTCCGGGTCATTGTGACCAGCATGACTAAGCCTCTTCTGGCGAACCAGAGCAGCGCACGGAAACATAATTTACCTTCCCGCCAGAGCGGTTCCTATTTATCTACTTGCACTGTGACGTGCTTTTGAACTGCTAGGTTGGCAGGAGCAGGGACCGAGCAATGGGAGCTCACCCCGTCGCGGGGATTCGAACCGCCGACCTTCTGATCGGCAAGTCCTAGGCTCTGTGGTTTAACCCACAGCGCCACCCGCGTCCCTTAAATGCAGATTACTTTCAAACAAAGGATCAGAGCAGCAGTGTCATTTTAGGAGATGTTTTCATTAATATTTTGGGTTCTGAAACAACTGTGTAATTCTTTTTAAGAGAAACAGTAAAGAGAACTGGATTACTCACCCATTGTAAAACCTCTGTAGAACTGCAGGTAGGCAGTGAAGAGCCGAGCCAGAGCTGTGAGCACCTTTCCACCGGTCTCACCACCATAGACCTCATGGCAGCAGTGGACCAGCCCATAGGCAGAGCTACCATAATGAGCCTTATCCAACACCCCACAGAGCAGCTCTCCATTTCTGATGACAACCTGGCAGATATAAAAGACTTCCAAGTCAAGACTTGACTACACCCACACCGGAACTTCCTCTTTTAGTGCACTTTTAGATGCCCATTTTGGTTTTGCGAAAATAGCACAGATCCTTGACCTGCATTTATACTGTAAACTGCTCCGTGATCTTCAGATTAAGAATGGTAAAGAAATTTAATTAATTATAGTAGTAATAATAATGCCAGGGTGGACAGACAGGGCCTGGAGCCTCAGAGCCCCATCTGCTCATGTTCAATGTGTGTGCAACTGCACATATGTGCATCGCGCTGAACCCAGAAGTGACCCAAAAACGTCACAAAAAGGGGCAGCAGAGGGCAGAGGTGAGGTGGGATTTGCAGGCTATTTCTGTTTCAATGATGTTTCAAATATGCGCAATGTCACTGAAACATGCAGTGCTTCGGAATATAACCCCTGCATAAATAGGGAGTTGCCTGTATTGATCATGTTATGCTCATATGTCAATAAGGACTGTTCTGTCTGGCCAGCAAGGCCAGCCAAAACTCTGGGACCCTTGTCGATCCTGTACATTATTAAACATCGAACCATACCTGCGATTCGCACATAAAGGCAAGACCCGATCCATGAATTCTACTGGCAGAGCCTGTCATCCAGGCTTTCCCATCAATCTTGGCTTTCCCTAGCAAGTTCAGTGGAATGTGATCCTCTGGAATTACATTTATTAACAATGTAGAAACAACCTGCGATGGAATACAAGGTTTGATTACAAATGGAAAAGGAATTCGTTCTGATGTGCAGTTGGTCCCTTCAAAGCATTTACCTACCCCTACCTGTTGGCAAATGGTGTATTCACCTGTGTGGATAGAACAGCAGGAAGCACATACATACAATGCTGAACTGCACAAACACAACAAGGCCTTGGGTGCAGGCAACCTATCAAATGATCTCTGTGTTTTAGCCATCTTCACCCATCTTTTTGTTTGTTTGTGGGAGGGGGGTATTGTTGTGTTTTCACTTTTTCATTTTATCCTTTTGCCCTGTGTATTTTTATTTTGTGAACCACTCTGAGATCTTCAGATGAAGCGCAGTTTATAAAAGAAAACAGTTAAAAATATATTTAGTAAGCACCTATTATGAACTAACGGGAGGTGCTGCATAAAAAGCAACAACAAACAATCCCCTGCTCACAGAATCGCATTCTAGGGGGGAAAGGCGAGGGGAGCTGGAGGAAAATGGGGGAAAACATGATGGGCGGGAAAGAGAAGAAAAGAATGAAAAATATGGAAAGAAGCTGAACATAATGGGGGCAGGTGGGGGGAAACATATTGGAAAAGTCCAGCACGTTAAAAGGAAAACTGGGGAGTCTCTAATCCTGTTTCAGCAGGCAGCAACACAGCCAAGAGCAGCAGGAGGGATGGGGCATATTCTTAACCAGCTAGACTCATTCCTCTTGTTTCTATCCAAGTCTATCAGGTGTATAGCTACAGACTGCTCCTTCACACTATCAAGGGGAAACTGCATTATACAAACAAACAAAAACCACAATCTAACAACTCCAGAGATGATATATAGATGTGTGTGTGTGTGTGCGCGCGCACACACACACACACCACCAAATATGTGCCCATTATTTCAGTGAAAGGGCAAGCCTTAAATCATACTGTTCAACTCTGAATAGACTATTTTATTTAAGGTGTACTGGTTAACCTACCTGCTTCCCTGTCCACAAGTGTTGCGGCTTTATAATGGCCGGAGGGAGAAGCTTCACCATTCCTTTTTTGTCTACCAGCCCTTGATACACAAGTTCCACATACTGTTCTCTAGTGAAGAAGCAGCCCCGTGTGGTCATACTGGTACCAGAGATCATGTGATCTTGGATCAAACCTGCCAGCGGCTGCCCATCCTGAGAAATAAACCAGACAGAAAAGGAAGCGTCAAGCGGTATGTTAGCAGGTCCAGTGGGAAATTCTGTAGCTCCTTTAAACACCGCACTTAAAAGGATTAAATTACAAATTAACTTGGAAAAGACCTTGGACAAAACCAGCAGCCCACGGTTATTATCACCACACTACAGGCTGGGAGACTGTGGCTCAGAGGGGCTTACAACTGTGAGGCAACGCAACCATCCTGGGGCTTCGAAGCATGAAGGTGCATGGACCCTTTCAGGAAATAAGCGTTAGGGGAGGCTGCAAAGTTAATGGCAGGGAGGCTGAGGAAAAGCCCTTTCCTCACAGGCTGCTTCTGCAATAAACACTACCACCCACTTTCTCCCCCCCCCCCAGTGGAAAAGGGTGAAAGGCCTCTCCAGACTGCAAAGCATCTTGGAGAGGGAATTTTGCTGCACAAAATGTCATGCAGCTAAAGGGCTAACTCAGGCTTCCTCAACCTCGGCCCTCCAGATGTTCTGAGACTACAATTCCCATCATCCCCGACCACTGGTCCTGCTAGCTAGGGATCATGGGAGTTGTAGGCCAAAAACATCTGGAGGGCCGAGGTTGAGGAAGCCTGGGCTAACTGCTCTTCTTCCCACCGCCACCCCGCACAATGCCACTGCAATCAACTTTGCCATCCCCTCCCTTCAAGACATTACATATACCCTCTGGATTTTTACAATTGCTAAACCATGCTTTCCCCTTCCTGGATCACTGCCTTGCCGTGGCGAAGGGGCTTGAATAACTCAGAGAAGCTATGAACTATGCCGAGCAGGGCACCCAAGATGGACAGGTCATAGTGGAGAGTTTTGACCAAACGTGATCCACCTGGAGCAGGAACCGGCAAGCCACTCCAGTATCCCTGCCAAGAAAACTCCATGGACAAAGACAGGAGTGCCTGGCGTGCTCTGGTCCATGGGGTCACGAAGAGTCGGACACGACTAAACAACAACAAAAACCATGCTTTAAAATACCACGGTGGACATTATCATGAGACCCCGCCCATCCCAAAGTTGGTCACTTTGCCAGTGGCTGCCTTAGATTTTCAATTTTCAAAAGCTCCACCCCCCCACCCCCCAAAACACCCCACCTCGAGTTGTACCACAGCTCAGTTATAAAATTATACCACCCTGGCTCCCTCCCAGTACATAGCCAGCGCTGAATTGAATTCAGAGGCCTTGTGCTCCATTGATTGGCATGCAAATCAATGGCAGCTGGACCCTCCCAGAGCATCCACTGGGCAATTCCAAAGCCTGGCAATGTATGCCCACCAATACTTTTTGTAAGTTCACAATCCTGTTTCCTCCGCTGGCAGATAAAGAGTCGTGCAGCACCTATCTTTCCTACCACCACACGGCTGAAAAACAGAGAAGCAAAATGCAAAGGAAGCGGGGGGGGGGGAATCAAGCAACGTCCAACACAATTTGCTCCCCGGTTCACCTTGGGGACAAGATACTGTTCATCAGTACACGCCAGGACGTAGGCTTCAGCTCTGCCCAGTTCGTTCTGAGGGAAGTGGGCGTTCATTTCGTCGCCGTCAAAATCAGCGTTGTAGGCTTTGCAGTTGGCATAGTGAAGCCTCAGGACCTTCTCTTCGGGCAGGATCCTGGCTCGGTGAGCTTGGATGGAGGGTCTGTGAAGGGTAGGCTGCCGATTCAGCAAAAGGACATCTCCATTTTTAATATGGCGGCACACCTGCAAGAGGTTCAAGTTCAGGCACATATTAAGAAATCTTTCCAAGAGAGTTAAGATAATTTCTCAATACACAGTAGGAGACACAGAGCCTTTCTTCCCTCCTAAAGGCTAAGAAACTGCAACCTGTGTCTCTCCCCTCTTCTTCCTTGATGGTGGAATCCATTGACTAAAACTAATGGGGCACAGGACTCTCATGGAATCCACTGCAGGCCTGAGCAGTTACATGAGATTGGAGCCAGGTGAGACAAGGAAAGAGGAGGAAGGAGTCTTGTTACAACACCCTCCTAGGAAATTTTCTTTTTATTCATGGTCCGTTACTTGTTTCGTTTGTTTAATCTGTATACAGTGGTACCTCAGGTTAAGTAAAGTGGTGCCCCGCAAGACGAATGCCTCGCAAGACGGAAAACCCGCTGGACGAAAGGGTTTTCCGTTTTGGAGGTGCTTCGCAAAACAAATTTTCTATGGGCTTGCTTCGCAAGACCAAAATGTCTTGCGAGTTCCTGCGGGTTTCCCCCCCCTTTTCCCCCTTTTTCTAAGCCGCTAAGCCACTTATCCGCTAGGCCGCTAAAAGCCACTAAAAGCCACTAAACCGCTAATAGCGCTAATCCGCTAAGCTGTCAATGGGCTTGCTTGGCAAGACGAAAAAACCGCTAGACGAAGAGACTCGCGGAATGGATTCTTTTTGTCTTGCGAGGCACTACTGTACTTAATTCATTCCGGAGGTCCGTACTTAAGCTGAAACTGTTCTTAACCTGAAGCACCACTTTAGCTAATGGGGCCTCCCGCTGCCGCTGCGCCGCAGGAGCACAATTTCTGTTCTCATCCTGAAGCAAAGTTCTTAACCCGAGGTACTATTTCTGGGTTAGCAGAGTCTGTAACCTGAAGCATATGTAACCTGAAGCGTATGTAACCCAAGGTACCACTGTACCACCCTTCATCGGAAGATCACAGGGTAGTTCACAACAAGATGAGAACTCAAAATACACTATTAAAATGAAAACAAACCAACAAAACCTCCCAAAAAAGCATGTTTAAAAGGACACAGCCAGCCAAAGTGGAAGGAGAATTCACAGAGAAGTAAGGAGAACCCAGAATCTGCTTTTCACCTAGTGGTCCAGTACCATCTGTTCAGAATATCAGATACTGGGGCTTCAGAAAGCAATGTTCCATTTGCCTAAGGAGGGAAATGTGTTCCCTTGACTGGGGAAGGTGTTGAGAGGGGACCAGGTTATCCTGCACTCCTTGCTCTAAGTTTTGGACCTGATGGAGCCAGCTTGGTGGTGGACTGCTAGAAGTCCTGTAATCTTCAATGATGCAAATTGAGTCATCTAGCTGAGGAGATTTCACCCCTCCCATATCCAAGAATCTCCTGACGAGTCTGCTGATTCTCTAGAGAGGAGGAGCAGTGCGCTGCTTTCTACTTATTCAGCTCCAGCACCAAGTCAGTCAGTCAGTCAGTGTGTCGGAGAGAGAGAGAGACTGAGTGTTAGAGATCGGGTGTAGAGATAAGGTTGCTGCTAAGAGCAGCTGCAGACACTCAGTGTAGCATTCATTTATGCTTAGATCTATTTAGCTCTGTATATAGTTTTGTATCATAGTTGTAGTTATAGAATAAAAGAAGATATTCTACAGAGCTGCTCTTCGAGTCATGTATACACTGCCAGACTCTGCTATACTCTGCTGTGCAACGACTGTATTGTGGAAGTGAATCCGGTGCTCACAACTTTAAGCTGTGAGTCCACAGCACTTTGACCTGGTGGTCTCTGGAAGTGCTACCCAGCTCGCCTAGCCCAGTCGGGGTTGAAGCGCACGAGTCCAGTTGGTGACACTGGCTCAAGGGCGATGCTGACACTAGCCAGGGAGGGTTGTGGGGTTTTTTTGTTTTAAGTCTTTAACCTCATCCTCCTAACTTCTAGGTCAGGGGCATTATCCAATATGATGCCCTCCACCTACAACGGTCAGGGATGATGGGACTACAACTCCCATCGTCCCTGACCACTGGACCTCCAACCATTTGGAGAGCACTATGTTGGCTGCCCTGAAGTGCCCTTATGTGCAAAGCAACTCTACTCACAATTTTTATCCCTGGTTTCGGTGCCCCTGTGGAAGGAGTCAGAAGTTGTTTGGCTATGGCTTCCCTCTGGGTCTGACTGGCTGTGCTCAGTATCGTGCGAGACCCATCTTCGTTGATAACCATGGAAGCACCTGGGTGCTCATTGGGACCATTGATGACCGCCTGCCTCAATTCTTGGACATTCCAGGGAGTTACAGGCTGAGGGTAAGTCAGCTTGGTAGCAAACACCTACAAGGAAGAAAAAGCAAAGGCAAGGATCAAGTTCTTGTACGTGGTATCACAAGAGCAGAGATTCACTTCCATTCTCCTTACTCTTGTCGCCCGATTCCAGAAGACTAAGTAATCAGTGTACTAGCGAGATAAATATTATTCGCTGTCATGGGCCTTTAACTCTCATCCACAACTGTAGCAAGGTCAAAATAAGCTGGCCCTGCCTTTTATCATTCCTTCTTCTTCCTCTTCTGGTCCGTCCTTCTCTGTACATTTAGTTTGTTGACTCCATGTGGGTCCTTTTTTTGGCTGATGTTACTTTGCAAAGTGCTATGTATATTGGTGGTGATACACACATAGTCATTATGTGTTCCCAATGAAGCCTACCTGACCAATCATCACTGCAAGATGTTTCGGAGGAAATATATTAGAAGACACAAATTCCCAGCTTTAGAAGTAAGGTCCAGCTCCAAGGGCCTTCTGGTGGTTCCCTTACTGCAAGAAGTGAAGTTACAGGGAACCAGGCAGAAGGCCTTCTTGGTAGTTACATGCACCCTGTAGAACACCCTCCCATCAGATGTCAAAGAGCAAATCAATTATATGACTTTTCATAGACATCTGAAGGCAGCCCTGTTTCAGGAAGCTTTGAATGCTAAATGTTTTGTTGTGTTCTGTTACAGTGGTACCTTGGTTTAAGAACAGCTTAGTTTATGAACAACTTGGATTAAGAATGCTGCAAAGTTTGTGAACTTTGCCTTGGAAGCAGAACATGTTCTGCTTCCTGTTGAGTGTAAATTGAGTCCCCCGCTGCTATGGGAAAGAACGCCTTGGTTTAAGAATGGACTTCTGGAACGGATTAAGTTAGTAAACCAACATACCACTGTATATTCTGTTGCAAGCCACCAAAGTGGCTGGGGCAACCCAATCAGATGGGTGGGGTACAAGAACTACTACTACTACTACTACTATTATTAAAGACAACATCTTCCAAAATTATGGAAGGGTATAAAAATGCCAACCCCCAAAATCTCCACAATGATAAACCACCTTCTGCACTAAGTAGGCCTCTCTTACCATAGGAATGCCAATTTCATTGGTCCGAATGTACATGTCAGGGCAAATGACTGACCGAGCTGCATAATCCACTCGCTTTCCCATCATATGCTTGCGGAACAGGCCATCCTTTTTCTCCAGAAACTTTATCACAAATGGGGGGGAGGGGGGAGGGAGAGGGAGATAGAGACAGACAGACATTTTCACTATTTTGACCTATTTAGGTTTTCAAAAAACAACAACAAACCTCTGGTTATGGGAAACATATTCAGTAAACACACAAGATGTAACCGGCTGTACGTTTGAAAAAATAAGATATACTTATTCATTGTATTGAATTGTAGATTTCAACAGAAGCAGCTCATAAAGTTCAACAAAAAAAGGAGAAGACCCAGTGGATCAGTTCATTCTTGTCTATTTAGGTTTTCAGCATCAAAGTTCAAAGAAATCTACATCAGTGTTTCCCAACCTTGGGTCTTCAATTGTTTTTGGACTACAATTCCCATCACCCCTGACCACTGATCTTGCTAGCTAGGGATGATGGGAGTTGGAGTCCAGAAATAGGTGGAGACCCAAGGTTGGGAAACACTGATCTACATGAAACTGCTTGGGAAGGTCATCTGGTGAGGTGCCCTCAATATACAAATGACACCTAACTCAACTTCTCATTTACATTCAAGTCAGGTGAGATGGCGCAAGTTCTGAAATGTTGGATGAGGGCCAATAATCTAAAACTCAGTCCTTACAAAATGGGCATTTGGTGGATTATGTGGTTTGTCTGCTCAAGGAAATGGTGTTCAGCAGATGAGGATTTACTCCCCCTAAAGCAGACACAGGGGGAACTCTGGCCTCTCAAATCTTGGACTCCAGCCAGCATAGCCAGCAGTCGGGGATTGTGCGAGTTGGAGCCCAACAATATCCGAAGGCATCGTACTGGCTACTTCCATGCCCTTAAAGATCAGGCTTAAGGTCTGGGGATGCTCCTAAACCCAACTTTGTCACTAGAGATTCAGGTGGCCTGTATATCATTGTGTGACTTTCGTCAGCCAAGATTGGTTATGGTAATCCATGCTCTGGGAAAATCCAGAATTGGATATCGCAATGCATTATTTTCAAAAGCTGCTTGCAAGTTAGTTTTAAGCCTAGCAGCTGTATTCTAAACTAACTGGGACTGAAAGTTGGTACCCTATCATGCCAGCACTTACAAGAACTGCACTGGCTTCTTGTTCGTTTTAGAGCACATTTTGAAACGTCGCTGCGTACCTTCAAAGCCTTAACATGGCTTGGGACCTGGATACCTGAAGGAAGTCTGGTCCCGTGTCAGCCAGCCCACCTGAAGTCACGGTGGAGAGCTCTCATCTGGGTGTGCTCCCCAATATATTTGAGACGAGATGGGTAGTGACTTGACAGACCTATTTTTGGTGCTGGTACCTCATTTATGACAATCCCTCACCACTCCTTAGGCCCTCCTAGTTAGGCCTTCTCTGCTATCTTTTTTGGCTCCAAATGACTGTTTTCTTTCATTCTCCCAGACTTTTAAACTTCTGTCTCTTAACTTAGCTTAAGTGCTGCTTGATTGCTGGCTTTATTAGGACTGGTTTGTTTTGCTACAGTGTCTTGGTATTCTGTTCTTTATGTTTCATTGTGACCTGTGCTGGGAGCTGTTTTGCTGAAGAGCATTTTTAAAATACAGTGGTACCTCGGGTTAAGAACTTAATTCGTTCTGGAGGTCTGTTCTTAATCTGAAACTGTTCTTAACCTGAAGCACCACTTTAGCTAATGGGGCCTCCCGCTGCCTCTGTGCTGCTGCATGATTTCTGTTCTCATCCTGAAGCAAAGTTCTTAACCCGAGGTAATATTTCTGGGTTAGCGGAGTCTGTAACCTGAAGCATCTGTAAACCGAGGTACCACTGTATGCAAAATAAGTAAGTGTCAGGAATACAGTCGTACTTTGGAAGTCGAACGGAATACATTTGGAAACCAAAGCACGGCTTCTGATTGGCTGCAGGATGCTCCTACAGCCAATTAGAAGCCGTGGACGCCCCATTGGGAGTTTGGCCTTCAAAAATAGTTCACAAACAGGAACAGTCACTTCCAAGTTTGCGGCATTTGGGAGCCAAAACATTCGAGGACTAAGCCATTTGAAAACCAAGGTACGACTGTAGTTCACAATGTATCAACCCCTTCCAACAACTTCAGAATACTCAACCAAACACTGAATATTTCTGCAGCTCTCACCTGACGTACACCAGGGTACTTTTCAGACATTAACTTATCCATGTCGCTGTCGAACACAATATTTACATGGCTCTGAAGACGAATCCAAATGTTGTAAAGCTTATCTGCAGTAGTCTGCCCTGGGATTGTGACCAAGACAGAACGGTCCAGGGGCTCCACAGGCTGTTTATCTGTGTTTATCTGTGAAACATAAAAATAAAACTACTGAGGTCAAAAAGCCTCATTGGGTTTTAACCGCATGCATTTTCCACTGATACGACAGACACTGAACAGGTCCTCCTGACCTTACCGTCTTCAGGTCTCCTTCTTCAATTTGCAACGACTGACACTGTTCCTGAGCTATGAAAGCCAGAAGTTTCCGAGTCAGAAGAGCATCCTTCATCACAGCTTGCAAGTTCACTGTCTGACCATTTGCAAACATCTGGTCTGCAATGCGATTCACGGGACGATATCTATAACCAGAGATAAGCGATACCCTCTTTCTAGAGCTGATACAAATCACAACTGTAAATCAGTAAAACCTTTCAGGATCGCATTGTGAAATAAAGTCCAAAAGTGCTTCATTACCTGGAAGGTGGAACAACAAGTTTATCGAGGAAGAACATATCAGGATTGAAACTTGAATCACCAATGGCTGTCATGCCAGAGAGAAGCTTGCAAAGGAAAAAACCTAAAAACAGAAAAAAGAAGCATTAGCACCTTGCTACATTTAGGTCAAAGCTGTCACACACAAAAACAGGTGTTAATACAAATTGTTCGCAGAACACACACCTACAAGGTATGTTTTCCAACAAATCCATTTGATAGTTTCCTGTGTATTCATGGCTGTGAGCATGGACATAATTTATATCCTCCTAAAACCTTTGAAGGGACGCAGGTGGTGCTGTGGGTTAAACCACAGAGCCGATCAGAAGGTTGGTGGTTCGAATCCCCATGAGGGGGTGAGCTCCCGTTACTCGGTCCCTGCTCCTGCCAACTTAGCAGTTCGAAAGCACGTCAAAGTGCAAGTAGATAAATAGGTACCGCTCCGGCGGGAAGGTAAACAGCGTTTCCGTGCGCTGCTCTGGTTTGCCAGAAGCGGCTTAGTCATGCTGGCCACATGACCCGGAAGCTGTACGCCGGATCCCTCGGCCAATAAAGCGAGATGAGCGCCGCAACCCCAGAGTCAGCCACGACTGGACCTAATGGTCAGGGGTCCCTTTACCTGTACAACCTTTGAAACAGCCATTATAAATCTTCTGGTGCCACCCAAAAACCCACAACCAAAAGGCAGCCGGGTCAGATGCAACTGTGAAATAAGATGACGGGTGGCAGACTGGGGAACACCGAAATCTGGCACACAAGACAAAATCCATTGGGGTTGAAATAAATGGAAGCTGCATGGAACACAACTTTTGCACAGCTCCCAACTATTTTAATGAAGCCTATTCAGGAAAGCATCCTGTTGGACTGTGCGCCATGTTAATTAGCAGTAGTTCTTAAACTTTCTACGACATCTGGGCTGAGCCCTGGTGTACACTATAAATAATTTAGATATAGCACAAGTTCCTCAACTTGAGAAGTGAGACACATTTTCAGTTCTTTCTGTTGAATGGTCACTGTAAAATGTGAAGGTTCATTATTGTTTCACAAGTTGTGTATGTCTTTAAGGGCCAGGGCAAATAACGAGACCCAGTCTTGCAGCTGTGAAACATAGCAGGTGCTGCTGGGTTGTGTTAATTAAGCTGTGTCAGTATTTGGGCATAGTATATAAGGAACAGCACCTAGCTCTCTCATTACACTGGGGGATGGGTTGGTGGTTGGGTCACGTTTGTTGTTGTTATCTTTAGTGTAAAAGGAATTTCTGTTTTGTTATTAAAACCTTGTTAAAGTTATTTTTGAGTTCCTTGTCATGCACGGTCTCCCCAGCAAGCTCTCTGCAGCGCTACTAAACTGCAAATAGCCAACACTTTCTACCCACAGAAAAGACCAGATACCGATGTCACAGGATACCCCCCTTCGCAGTATTTGGAAGAGGCAAACGTAGCACCTCTCAACCATCTGAGATGTGTCGATGCCAAGAGCAAGGAATTCTCAAAACATAACAAAAATCAAACCCACAACAGGAATGGTTCTATATGCTGTATCCATAAATATGGACAGACACAACACACACCCCAATTATAAATAAGGACCAATCATTTACCTTCATACTTCCACAAGGCTTCAACATGTTTCTTGGCAATAGCAGGCGTCATATAGCCACGTTTTCCCAGCTGGGTTTCATCTATGGCTAAGGAGTTAAAGTTTATGGATTGGAAAAAAAACCCCCATTAAAATTCCATAAGAAGTTATTTTTAGAATTTCATACAACTAAAACACAAATTAATAAAAACGGCACTTGTTCATTGCCAGCAGCAGTCAGCTACAGCCAAGCCCAGTGGAAAGCTGCACACACAAATGGTAAGCTAAACTTCTAAATATTCTAGCTACAGTGGTGCCCCGCAAGATGAACGCCTCGCAAGACGGAAAACCCACTAGACGAAAGGGTTTTCCGTTTTGGAGGCGCTTCGCAAAACGAATTTCCCTATGGGCTTGCTTCGCAAGACGAAATGTCTTGCGAGTTCCTGCGGGGTTCCACCCCCCCCCCCTTTCCTAAGCCGCTAAGCTGCTTATCAGCTGATCCGCTGATAAGCCGCTTAACAGCTGATCCGCTAAAAGCCGCTAAACCGCTAGTAGCGCTAATCCGCTAAGCTGTCAATGGGCTTGCTTCGCAAGACGAAAAAACCGCTATACGAAGAGCCTCACGGAACGGATTAATTTCGTCTTGCGAGGCACCACTGTACGCATCCACCCACTGGGTCTTTGATATAGCTAGTGACAAAGGAACAGCTCCAAGTAAATAAAAATAAGTAATTGGGAAGCTGTTGAAGAAAGCATATAGTATTCTGCTAGAATGGGAAACAAAAGACGAGGAGGTCAAATCAATTATGATCAAATGGGCACAGGACATAATATACAATTTGAGGAATGGGAAAAATTGTAGAAAGTAAATTTGAATTTTACAGATGTTCTCTTTTGAAAGAAAATTATATGAAAATGATGTATAGATGGTATACCACACCAGTACAGATAGCAAAAAAGTACAAAACCGGGTCAAGCATATGTTGGACATGTAAAGAAAAAGAAGGGACTTTTTATCATATGTGGTGGGAATGTAGAGAAGTTTTTTAAAAAAGGGAAATGATATACAATGAATTGAAAAAAATGTTTAAATGACATTTGTAAAAAAAACAGAAGCATTTCTGTTAGGGATTGTAGGACAAGACCTGCCAAGGAAAACAAAGAACTTATTTATGTATGCTACAAAAGCGGCAAGAGTCTTGATAGCACAAGGATGGAATAATGAGGAAATCACAATGAAAGAACAGTGGCAGGAAAAATTGATGAGCTACGCAGAGCTTGCTAAACTGACATACAAATTGCGGGACAAGGACAACTGTGACTTTAAGGAAGAATGGGAGCTTTATACAAATTATCTAAAAAGACAACAAAATGAACTGGACACCTTGGCAGGTTTTGAATAAACATACACAAATTTATTGGTTCATAACATGGTAGATAGATAATGTAAGGATATGTATAATTTTATAACATGCAGAGAATAATATGTGCTGATAAATCAGAGAGAAGAGCCGAGGAAAGTCTCGGGGAGGAGGGTTTGATGGGGGGAAAAGGGGAAAAAATAATGAATATGATATGTTTTGAAATTTTGTTATGCTGAAATTGCTAATAAAAATATTTTTTAAAAAAATAAACGAAGGCTTTTAAAGTAAATGAGAAGTTATACTTTCTCTGAAAATACATTTCAATGCAACGACATACGTACTTGCTGCTTCCTCCACTACCATCTGTTTGCCTGACTTGATTACTGTGGTAGGGTAAGTCACAGTGAGCTTGCTATTGTGCTCTTTTCGGACAAGTGATCTTCCCGCTCTTGAAGAAAGAGTAAAAAAGGACAACATTGCAATTATTAAAACCAGTATACAGAATTCTAGCAGTTATTGCTGGGGAGAGGAAAGAAACAGCCCTTATAAGGTTAATTGGCTTCTGATCCAGCGGCGTAGCGTGGGTTGTCAGCACCCGGGGCAAGGCAAGTAATTTGCGCCCCTAACCCCTAACCTGCCGCCGCTGCCAGCTTCTTCTTGCTGCTGCCTGGGCTGGGGTATTTACGGTAAGGTAGCCACGGCGGCAGCGGCGGGTCCGTGTCAGGTGATCTGAGGCGAGTTGCCGCTGGCGCTGCCGCCCAAACGACGCCGCTTGCCCGGAGGAGGAGGAGGGCAGAGAGGTGAGGAAAATGCAACATGGCCCAGCAGCTGCAGCAGCAGCGGCGGCGGCGGCGGTGGGGCTGTGAGGAGGGGCTGCCTGGCGCGCCCTCCGTGGCCCTGATGCGCGGGGACCGCAGCGAGCGCTGAGAGCCGCTGCCTGCCGGACGCCTTCAGCCCGGACGTGCGCACAGCTCGTCGGTTCCGCGAGACATGGGGCTCTGCTACAGCCTGCGCCCGAGGCGCTTTGGCAACTCCGGAGGCGGCGAGCGCACCCCCCCAGATGTTGCGCCCGGTGCGGCCGCCCCCCCCTGCACCCCCCCACGCTACGCCACTGTTCTGATCAAATGGATATACTTACTTGCAGTTTGGACATCTCTTTGAACCCATGTGCAATTTCCAAAACTGGGAGATAAGTTTACTTCTATACTCGCATACGTTTTTTACCTAAAAGGGAAGAAATAACAGCTACATAATTCACTGTTGGCTTGCACAACTCCCAGTAGCCTACATATTAATCACTTTCAATTCAAACATTCATCATTCATGTAGGTGGTGGCAGTCTTCCACAAACATAACGTAGAATTTGACCATCATGGTCCCAGCCATTTAGTGCAATTGCAACAATGATTCTAACCATCGTAACAGAATGGTTACTGACCATACCTGTGATCACCTGGTTCACACATTATATTTGGCTGGACAAGTTTTCTTATTTCATTGCACTTAAAAGTTTCAAAACACATAAAATACATCCCATTACAGTGGTACCTCGGGTTAAGTACTTAATTCGTTCCGGAGGTCCATTCTTAACCTGAAACTGTTCTTAACCTGAAGCACCACTTTAGCTAATGGGGCGTCCTGCTGCCACCGCGCTGCCGGAGCACGATTTCTGTTCTCATCCTGAAGCAAAGTTCTTAACCCAAGGTTTTATTTCTGGGTTAGCGGAGTCTGTAACCTGAAAAGTCTGTAACCTGAAGCGTCTGTAACCTGAGGTACCACTGTACTAAACATTTTTGTTCTTGGGTTAAAAAAAGTTTCGACATTTCATAGTCACTACACTCAAGTACATTGATCCAAACAATTTTTATGCAGACTCCTTTCATTGTTTGAAATGCTGAGCCCAGAATATACCGTATTTTTCCGTGTATAAGACTATTTTTCGAAGAAAATTAAGAAAACACCTCTCAGCACTACCCGTGTATAAGACGAGCCCCAATTGTAAACCTATTTTTTTAGTAAAAATAAAACCACCCTAGTCTTATACGGTAATACAAGACTAGGATGGATAAAAATGTATTGCACTGACGCATACTCAGACATTACTTGAGTAGACTAAGACTAGCCACATAGTACACTTAGTATATACTAAATTCTCTTTGATGCACTGGTCTGTCAATGGACCCAAGGTGCCTTTTTTCCTGTTGTCAACATTTTGTCTCCCAGGTATATCATTTTTGCAGAGTTCATGCCTGATCTAGGCTGTCCAGATTGGGAGGTCAACATCTTCTCAATTTGACTACAGATATATTACAAAAACAGTAGTTCTTGTGTTCACTATCCCCTTCCTCATCATTTTATCCAAGGATACCATTTGACTGATTGTTAGCTAAGCAACTTAGCCCCTGCAACATCAAATTTGTATATCCTTACCTGTAGGTTTGTAGTGATTTAGCCCAAGTGTCTGTTCACCTGCCCTACTAACAATGAAATCCTTTGCAAGTGCCAGGTAAGTGTGCATAAGAATTCAGATGAACTATATTTCACTTTAATATGTTGTGATCTTATGGTCTGAAAGTTATTCAAGAGATAATGGTATGGAAAACCAGACCTGAGTTAATAGGAGGAACAGATATAGTAATCCAAAATTCACTTTGGCTTCTACTAAAAGCTAATTTTCTTTAAACAAGCAACAAGATATGTTCTCCTACAGTTGTTAGCCGGCTATTATGTTGCATTACTATGTGATGTAGGAAGTTAGAAAAAAAAGCAATGCTTTCATTAATTTCATTTCATATTTAACATAATGTGAGTAAATCTGCCACTGCAAATTTTTCAAGAACTAGTCCAGAAAAGTGTTTACTCTAAGATAACCTCAAAACGGTAGGCACTTTAATAAAGAGGAATTGCAAGCTTGTCTCAAAAATGGAAAGGGACGCGGGTGGTACTGTGGGTTAAACCACAGAGCCCAGGACTTGCTGATCAAAAGGTCGGCGGTTCGAATCCCCGCGACGGGGTGAGCTCCCGTTGCTTGGTCCCTGCTCCTGCCAACCTAGCAGTTCGAAAGCACGTCAAAGTGCAAGTAGATAAATAGGTACTGCTCCGGCGGGAAGGTAAACGGCATTTCTGTGCACTGCTCTGGTTCGCCAGAAGCGGCTTAGTCATGCTGGCCACATGACCCGGAAGCTGCACAACGGCTCCCTCGGCCAATAAAGCGAGATGAGCGCCGCAACCCCAGAGCCGGCCACAACTGGACCTAATGGTTAGGGGTTCCTTTACCTTTACCTCAGACATGGAAGCAAGAGCAGATTGCTTATTCAAAGCACCATAAATAGTGGTCTATAATACGGTTTCGTCTTACTTACATGTGCACCATGTTCTCGGCATTGGTTATTTTGGAGCAATTCCTTTGTGTGCAAACTCAGCACTTCTTCCACATCTGCACCTGGTACGTCTGCATTGTCATCTAAAAACTAAAATAAAGATTGAATTAGAAACATGTTGAATGCTCTCAGACAAAAACCAAGAGGAGCCAAACTTACCCTGCTTAGGACGGCCTCAAGATCATGGGCTGCTTGAAGCAACCCTACTTCCAGAAGCTTCAGCTGGTTAAGCAGTAAATGAATCACAGCCCGTGGACAGGTCAGGTGGCCACAGCTCAAGCACGAACCTCGTATCAAAAGGAATAATTTCTGAAGAAGATAAAATAGTTTATTATCACACTACTAAATATTTCATTAACGTTTCAAAGCGCTTTTCATATTTAATCTTGTTAAAATCCTTCCAAAAACCCGGAAAGGTAGAACACTACACCGTATTTTTCGCTCTATAGGACGCACCTGACCATAGGACGCACCTTGTTTTAGAGGGGGAGAACAAGGGGGGGAAATCTCCCCCTCTCTGCACAGCGCCCCTTCAGCGAAGTGGCAGGAGAAACGGAGCCCCTTCCATTTCTCCTCCCGCTTAGCTGAAGGGGCACCTACTCTTCAATGAAAGGAACCCGAAGCCTCCGGAGCGCAGTGGGAGCTCTGGAGGCAGCTATCTTTGAAGCCTGGAGAGTGAGAGGGGTCTGTGCGCACCGACCCCTCTCGCTCTCCAGGCTTCAGCAAAAGGAACGCAAAGCCTCCGGAGCACAGCAGGAGCTCCCGCCACATTCCAGAGGCTTCAGTGAAGGCAACCCTTAATTTTTGGAGGGGAAAATGTGCGTCCTATAGAGCGAAAAATACGGTAATTAACCAATGTGAAGTGTTCACACCATACATTTATTCTCCAGACTGCGGTAACTACAACACTGAAGCAGCACAACCACCCACCCCATAGGATCTAGAATATGAGAAATCAGGAATGTCATGAATATACTTACATCAAAAAAGAGAGGATTGTAGACAGTGAGGGGCAGTTCTATGTGACCCAGATGACCTGGGCAGTTGTTGAAGTCCTGCGTGCAAGTAGCACACACTTCTTTGTTGTCAGTTGGCCCCAAAGACAAATCGTACAGTCCATTTGGTGACGGAGTACCCGCATTATCCAGAAAAAGTGGGTTGGTTATAGATTTTACACTCAGATTCCTATGCACAAAAACAAAGTTAGATATGTAGCATCAAAGCCATTTTTGGATTGCATTTCCCTGAACTCCATGAGATAACAACTAACTTTTTTTAATCGTGAAGTTAGGAGAGAGGGTAAAGAGTTCTCACTACATGTTTGTGGTTTTGCAAATGGTACTAGTTTTGCCTCGTATCAAACCTTTTTACCCATAAGAACGGCTATCAATGATTTTGGGTTGTATCACACATTGCTGTCCCCCAACTCTCTGGAGCGGATTTTGAGGGTACAGGGGGTAGGAGAGGAAGGAGAAGACCCATTGCACTAGTGGAATTCTGCTTGCACAGAGAAGATTGTTAATTCAATAGTCTTTTTTTACTGGAGCACTCCCAGCTGGAAGACCACAACAAGATATGTGACATAGAACTATTCTTCAATTGCCTCAGTGCAGGCAACATTTCCGGAACAACGTTTTACTGTTTGCTGATGCAACAAACTCTGACACCTAGAAAGGAGGTCCAAGATGTAAACGGAGCAGGGGAATATGAATTTTAACAGCCCATTTTTACATCCTTGTATACATATATATATACATGCTGTTAACAGAAGCACAACTGTATAGGCGAGAATTTTTTTAACGGGTACCTCTCCCATAGCTGAGTAGTATTGTACACAAATTATGTTACACGTTTTCCCCAAGTGAATTGGCTTGCACTACATTCAGAGATGGTGACAGCAGTCACAAAATTAAAAGACGCCTGCTTCTTGGGAGAAAGGCAATGACAAACCTAGACAGCATCTTAAAAAGCAGAGACATCACTTTGCCAACAAAGGTCCGTATAGTTAAGGCTATGGTTTTCCCAGTAGTGATGTATGGAAGCGAGAGCTGGACCATAAAGGAGGTTGGTCACCAAAGAATTGATGCTTTTGAATTCTGGTGCTGGAGGAGACTCTTGAGAGTCCCATGGACTGCAAGAAGATCACACCTATCCATTCTGAAGGAAATCAGCCCTGAGTGCTCACTGGAAGGACAGATCGTGAAGCTGAGGCTCCAATACTTTGGCCACCTCATGAGAAGAGAAGACTCCCTGGAAAAGACCCTGATGTTGGGAAAGACTGAGGGCACAAGGAGAAGGGGACGACAGAGGACGAGATGGTTGGACAGTGTTCTCAAAGCTACGAACATGAGTTTGACCAAACTGCGGGAGGCAGTGGAAGACAGGAGTGCCTGGCGTGCTCTGGTCCATGGGGTCACGAAGAGTCGGACACGACTAAACGACTAAACAACACCACATTCAAAGAATGCCTATATCTCCACCAACAGCTCTGTTGGCACATCTGCAGTGGCACAAACAAAGTGATCTAGAATAAGCAAAGGGGGAGCGGGGTCCCCAAAAGCACCGCGCAAAAAGAGTCAGATACGCTACTAAGCACCCCATAGTTGAGCATGTTGTTGGGCACACAATTCCTGCATCGCGGGGGGATTGGAGTAGATCTTGGCTGGGAGGGCGGGGTATAAATAAAATATTATTATTATTATTATTATTATTATTATTTATTAGATGACCCTCGTGGTCCCCTCCAATCCTCGCTTCTCGGCCTTTCGGCTAAGATCACGCGTAGCACGTGTGCATCTACAACCCTTGACTCTCAATCTCAGGCTCGCAGGTTCGAGACCCACGTTGGGCAAAAAAAGTATCCTGCCTCGCAGGGGGTCGGCCTAGATGACCCTCGGGGGCCCCTTTCCAACTCTCTTAACAGTCTTGCTACCCAGCCGCGGGGCGTACCGTATCTCCTCCTCCGTGTACATCCCGAACGACAGGCCCGTCAGCCGCCGCCACGGCGCCTCCTTCGCCGCCGCCATGGCCCCGGGAAGAGGGGTCGCCGCCCGCCGCCCCTGCGAGGAGGAGGAGGAGGAGGAGGAGGAGAGACACGGGAAAGAGCCTGAGGGCGAGGGCCGCACGTGTGAAGAGGGGAGGAGGAGATGGAGGAGGAGCAGGAGCCAAGCGCCACTTCCTCCCCGGCTTCTCCTCCCTTTCCGCCCCGCGAAGGGCGGCGCAGCGTGGACATGGCGGCGCGGTGCCTGAGGCGGCTGGCCTTTCCGCGCCGTAGGCCGGTGCCGCCCGCGGGCCAGCCGGGCTCGGGGGCGGGAAGGGGCGCCAGGTGAGGCGAGGGCGCGGAGGGCGGGAAGCAAACGGGCAGCGGGTGGGAGTGGAGGCGGGCAGGCCTCCTTGGCAACGGACAGGCCGCCCTAGCAACGGCGAGGACGAAGCGCCCGGGGAGGGTGGAGAGGCCGCAGCGCCCCCTCATAGAATTGTAGAGGCTGAAGGGACCCTGGTGGTCATCCAGCCCAACCCCCTGCGATGCAGGAAACCTTTTGCCTAACGTGAGGCTCGAACCCGCGACCTTGAGGTTAAGACAGGCACCCCCAAACTCGGCCCTCCCGCTGTTTTGGGACTACAGTTCCCATCATCCCTGACCACTGGTCCTGTTAGCTAGGGATGATGGGAGTTGTAGTCCCAAAACAGCTGGAGGGCCGAGTTTGGGGGTGCCTGGGTTAAGAGTGTCAGGCGGAAGGGACCCTGATGGTCACCTAGCCCAGTGTTTCCCAACCTTGGGTCGCCAGCTGTTTTTGGACTACAACTCCCATCATCCCTAGCTAGCAACACCAGTGGTCAGGAATGATGGGAATTGTAGTCCTCGAACAGCTGGAGACCCAAGGTTGGGAAACACTGACCTAGCCCATCTCACTGAGATGCAGGATTCTTGTTGCCCAAAGTGATGCTTGAACCCGCAACCTTGAGGTTAAGAGTCTCATGCTCCAGAAGCATACAGTCGGAAGGGACCCTAATGGTCATCTAGCCCAACCCGCCGTGATGCAGGATTTTTTTGTCCAATGTGGGGCTCAAGCCCACAATCCCATAGGAGCGCAGGAAGCTGTTTTATTATTCTGAATCGGACCAGTGGCCCGCGCAGCTCAGCGTTGCCTACTACTCCGATAGGCAGCGGCTCTCCAAGGGTTTCAGGCAGGAGTCTGTCCTTGGCCCCCCTAAAGGTAAAGGGACTCCTGACCATTAGGTCCAGTCATGACTGACTCTGGGGTTGCGGCGCTCATCTCGCTTTATTGGCCGAGGGAGCCGGTGTAAAGCTTCCGGGACATGTGGCCAGTATGACTAAGCTGCTTCTGGCGAACCAGAGCAGTGCACGGAAACGCCGTTTACCTTCCCCCCGGAGTGGTACCTATTTATCTACTTGCACTTTGACGTGCTTTCGAACTACTAGGTTGGCAGGAGAAGGGACCGAGCAACGGGAGCTCACCCCGTCGCGGGGATTCGAACCGCTGACCTTCCAATCCGCAAGCCCTAGGCTCTGTGGTTTAACCCACAGTGCCACCTGCGTCCCTTTAGCCCCCCCTAGTGACCCATTAATAAAACTACTACTAGGCTAGGGCATTTGCACACCTGAGCAGGGTCTGGTGTGGTTTCACATTGGCTGCAGGATTGTGTGTTGGGATTTCCTGTATCGCAAGGGGGTTGGACTAGATGACCCTTGGGGTCCCTTCCGATTCTATGATTCTGTCTGGAGATGCCCTGGATTGACACCCCTGGGACCTTGCTGCGTGCAAGGCAGATGCTCTGATGTTGAAATAATAAGGCCACCCCCACCCTAAGTGTCAGGACGCAGGGAGAAGGTGCGTCTATATCTAGCTAGCTTTGCGGTTGAGAAGGGGCGGAGGAAGTGGGCAGTTGAACGATATTTTATTTCTTTGCTGCAACTTCAAAGGTGTGGGTATTTTCTGTGGTGGGGTCTCTTTCTTTGTACAGTGGTACCTCGGGTTACATACGCTTCAGGTTACAGACTCCGCTAACCCAGAAATATTACGTCTGGTTAAGAACTTTGCTTCAGGATGAGAACAGAAATCGTGCTTCGGCGGCGCGGCAGCAACAGGAGGCCCCCATTAGCTAAAGTGGTGCTTCAGGTTAAGAACAGTTTCAAGTTAAGAACGGACCTCCAAAACGAATTAAGTACTTAACCTGAGGTACCACTGTATTACAATAATAGAATTGCAGAGTTGGAAGGAGCCCTGAGGTTAATATAGTCCAACTCTGCAATATCCACTACACTTTTGCCGATACAAAAATTGATGTCGGTAAGAACTTCGAACCAAGTCTCTAGCCCTCCTGGAAAGAAAGTTATGGGGCATAAGGTGCAGGTACTTTACCAGTGATTTCTGAAATGAGAAAAATATATCTTGTATATTTTTCTGGGTGCTGAGGAATGCTCCCTGTTGCTAGGATCATTGTGTGTGTCTCTGTGTTTCAGAGAGAGAGAGTCATCTCCATAATAAAGACCAACAAGACATTGCTGACTTCCCATAGTGGTTGTCTCTGTAGTTTTGTGTTATGCTACACACCCTTCATGCTAGTCATTTTGTGCCTGGTACCTCCAGCACTCTCTGAAGATTTGAAATGTGCCTACTTGTCCAAAAATGTTAGTGACTCTGTGTGTGGTTTTAAGAATCCATGTTTCATGGATGCATTTGATTTCCGTAGGCCCTGCTCAGGAAATGCAGCCCTTCAGAAAAAATCACCTAATCTTGAAGGTACAAGTATTTTTGTCACTAATTTTGAGCTCATAAAACCAACGCTTCACAATAGCGAAAAGTTTACTGTGCTTCCTTGAGAAAAGTGTGTGATTTAAAGCTTATTTCTGTGGGGAAATGTGTTCACTAAAAATAATTGGACTTCTATCTGAGTAAATGCAATTAGGATAAGGCTATTTGTAGAAAGTTTGATTTTGTTACAGGCAGTGTTTCAGCTAAAGTGGCTATGCATATGAATAACTGTTTGCCGAATTAAAGCTTTCATAGTTGCAGTCTATTCAAGTATGCGTATCCTTTACTAATGTAGCTGTAATAATGTTCTTTTCAAAGTTGACGAAGGAATTATTTCTCTTCCAAGAAAGAAAACCTGGTGAGTAGTTTCGTTTAATGCTTTATTTGAGAAATTTAAAGAAGGGATGAGGAATCTTCAGCTGCTGTTGGACCCGGGCTCCATTTTCCCCAGCCACATGCCCAGAAAATGATGGAAGTTGCAGTCCTTCAATATCTGGAGAGCCACAGATTCCCATCCCTGTATTAACAAGTTGGGAACATTGTATGGGAGGAGACAATCTCTTGGGTATTGTAATGGTTCTAGGTGTTGCTTGTGCGTAAGTCGTCGCCACACCTGGCTGGGTTACCTGGGTGAACCCTATTCTGTCCGGACAGCCACTCATCCGTGGCTGTCTCAATCGCTGGCAGAATCCGTCAGTGGGCGTTTCTTGAACTTCTTCCAGCAAAGAAGCTCTTTGACGCCTAGTCTCTGCCTACTCTCCCTGCGCGGAAGTCTTCTGCGCAGGGAGGGTGTGGGCAGCGGAGGACCCGTGCTCTCCCCGCTGGTCTCCGGCGAGGAGTCATGGAGCCACCTCGCCGATTCCCCCATCTGCCCCCCTTCTCCACTGGTGCTACGCTGATTTCCTTCCCCAGCAGATGGGCTGCCTCTCTCCCTCCTGGGACGCTCTCCGGCATCCCTCTGGAGCCCTCCCTCCTCCTCTGGCTCCGATGGCAGTTCCCTGACAGGTATCCTGTTCCCAAACCATTTAAGGAGTCAAAGGTAATAAGCAGCGCTTATGATTGGAAGTTAAGAGGAAACAAGTATAGCTATTGTAAAATGAATTGATTTATTTTGGTCACTGACCAGAGTGTGCTATTGTAAAACGGATGGGGACCATCTTGGCCTGCCAGGGGTTCCCAATTTGGCCCGCAAGACCATTTGCCCCCTGCAAACCATGACCATCTGCCCTTCAGCTGACATCACTGTCTTAAAAGAGGAGCGGAAGGAGACTTGCAAAACCTTTCCCAAGTCTGCCCCCTACTCGCTTTTAGTTTGTGATTTCAGAGGCTAAAAAAGGAAAGCACAAGGTGCCTTGGAAAAGGTTTTGTGAGCCTCCTCCAGTTCTTCTTTTAAGCCTCTTGAGATTGGGGGCTGGAGGAAGGGGAAGATTCACAGAGTCATGCCTATCTGTTGCATTTGGTTCACAAGGCAGAGTCTGTAAAGGTTATGGCCGGTGGAGTCAGAAAAATTCCCCAACCCTGACATAGATAGAGTGGTGCCCCGCAAGACGAAAATCCCGCTAGACGAAAGGGTTTTCCGTTTTTCGAGGCGCTTCGCAAGACGAAAACGTGTTGCGAGTCTTGCGAGTTTTTCCCCTTTCCCCCCCCTTTTTCTAAGCCACTAATAGCCACTAAGCCGCTAATAGCGCTAATCCGCTAATAGGGATGCTTCGCAAGACGAAAAAACTGCTAGACGAAGAGACTCGCGGAACGGATTATTTTCGTCTTGCGAGGCACCACTGTAGATACTAAAAAGCAGGGGGGACAAGATAATATGGGGCAGAGGCCAAGGAGGCACCACCTTCTGGAACTGCAGAACATATGCTGTGCTTCACTACTTCATAGTGGAAACACTTTAGTATGATAAGTTATATACTGAAAACTGAATATTTAATTTTCTTAAATTTAGGGATAAGATAGCAGTTCTTCAAGCTCTTGCATCAACTGTAAAGAGGGTAAGTGCTTTTTTGAAATGATACAATGCTTGGTCGTCCCCCACCCAATGTAAAACTCTCCCAACAGTGCAAAATCACTCCCCGCCGCCCACCAAGTTTTCAAATATTGATTTTAATGCTACTGTCTGATAGAGGGCATGATGTGTGCATATTATTCTATCCAAACTGAAGTAAGCATATTATTCCAACAAAGTAATTTCGAGATCAAGAGTGCAAAAGTGATCTCAAATGGACCTTTGCACCAGTTTAGAATGATGTGCTTGGAGCACACAAGAGCTCATGCAGTGGTACCTCTGGTTACGTACTTAATTTGTTCCGGAGGTCCGTTCTTAACCTGAAACTGTTCTTAACCTGAAGCACCACTTTAGCTAATGGGGCCTCCCGCTCCCGCCACGCAATTTCTGTTCTCATCCTGAAGCAAAGTTCTGAATCCGAGGTACTATTTCTGGATTAGCAGAGTCTGTAACCTGAAGCGTATGTAACCTGAGGTGCCACTGTATTTTCTGCTCTCCTGCAAAAATCAGTAACAGCAGCATACAAGGATAATCCTTGAATAGTGCCAACTGGAAAAATTCTTGCTGCATTGGTGCATTTTTTATGGATGAATAAGGCACCCAAAATAGTGTAATGCAGTGCTTTTCAAACAGTGTTTTATGGCACCCTGGGGTGCTTTGAATGATGGTCAGGGGTGCCGTGGGCAATACTGGCCTCTGTCCCTCTTTCTTTCATTCACTCCCTCCTCTGATTTTCTATTGCGTCTCTGCCTCCCGAAGGCTTTTCACATCTGTTTGTTGCAGCAGCCCTGGCTACAAGCTCCGCAGGCGAACGGTGCCTCTGGGCCTGGCCAGGGGGTGCTTCCCAGGCCCCTATGGGGCAGTATGAGGAGGCATCTTTATTTGGGGCAGGGAGGCAGCTCAGAGACCAGGGGCGGCAGAAGCAGCTGCCCAGAGGACTCCTAAGGAGAGGGGAGGAGGCCGAGGGAACACTCCACAGGATGTTCAAAAAAGGGTGAGAGGCTGCCAGTTTTGCAGGCAAGGGGTGACATAACTGGGCTCCCGAGTCCCACAGGGGTGCCGCAGAAAGAATAGTTGGTCAAGGGAGCTGTGGACTCAAAAAGGTTGAAAACCTCTGGTGTAATGAATGTATGGTTAATGTATGGTTGAAGAGGTTTTTGGTGTGTGTTAAAGCAAAATGTTTAGACACGATTTTTAACCTCAGCAATGCAGGAAGATGAATCTGTCACGGTGCAAAAGCTACAATTTAAACGCTTCCTCCTCCTTTATTCAGGATCCCACAGCTCCTAACTACATGTTTCAAGACGACCCGTATCTTATTCCTAGAACCACTACTGAGTTTGTAAGTAACTCTCTTAAAACTGTTTTTGCTAGAAAAAATTGTTTAGTATACTGGTCCACAGTTACAAGCACTTTTGTATGCATGGAAGGTTCCGTTGCTACTTACATTCTTGTAAGTGTTTTTTTAGGGTTGGGACTTCCCGTTTTATCACCCAAACTGACAGTAAGGGGACTGTTAGGGCTGTGTCTGAAGATGAAATGCTGGTTTTGTGTTGAATTCTGTGACAGTTCACTTCTTAGATTACTCCCCCACCCCAAAATAGCACAAGTTGTTTTGGGGCCTCAGGTGCATGGAGTAGACAGCCTGTCTGCCTGTCCTGCACATTCTATATAATATTTGTGTATTAAGTCATACTCCTTAAACATCTGTGATATATTTTCAGAGGCTTGTATCCACCAAAGTCACCCCATTAATACAAGAACTTCTGCCTGTCCAATAGGACTTTCTCCACGTTCCTCCCAACCTGTTCTGGGTTTTCCCTCAACTGTCTGGAGCAGATTTGGGAAGAGAAGAGGGAGAGAAAGTCTCATTGTGCATGTAGAAGCCCATGAACGTAACAGGACAGCTTCATTGGGTGTTGTTGTTGTTGTTGTTTAGTCGTGTCCGACTCTTCGTGACCCCATGGACCAGAGCATGCCAGGCACTCCTGTCTTCCACTGCTTCCTGCAGTTTGGTCAAACTCATGCTGGTAGCTTCGAGAACACTATCCAACCATCTCGTCCTCTGTCGTCCCCTTCTCCTTGTGCCATCCATCTTTCCCAACATCAGGGTCTTTTCCAGGGAGTCTTCTCTTCTCATGAGGTGGCCAAATTATTGGAGCCTCAGCTTCAGGATCTGTCCTTCCAGTGAGCACTCAGGGCTGATTTCCTTCAGAATGGAGAGGTTTGATCTTCTTGCAGTCCATGGGACTCTCAAGAGTCTCCTCCAGCACCATAATTCAAAAGCGTCAATTCTTCGGCGATCAGTCTTCTTTATGGTCCACTCTCACTTCCATACATCACTACTAGCTTCACTGGGTACAGAACCAGAATTACTGCTTTTGTGTTGCAGCACTGGGGAGGCTGCTCTTTTTAAATTCCCTACCTAGAAATATTTATCACTTCTCTCCCCCCTGCACCCAACCCATTTCTCATACGGACTCTTTCTTAACATTATTGTCAAATGTAAAAGAAATTCCCTGACACAGGGTTCAAGACCTAGTGGCAAGCGCCCCCCCCCCCATAAATAAATTGAGCAACACCACTTGTTTTTATCAAAAGCCCTGCTCATATTAAACTGACTGTCCCTGGTTTCTAGGGAGAAAAAGAGAGGTGCTTTCTTTTGCTTTTGCAAAAAACACCAGCAGCACCTCACTGCTGCTTCCTGGAAAAACAATATATGTAATGATTGAAATGTGATAGTAAAAGCTTTAAAATGGAAAATTGACTTGATGGTAGTAAGAATATGAGAGAAAAAGGACTAAATATTTGATTCAGAGGCCCTTTGGTAGGTTTTATGAAACTGCAGTATCGTGAATTGTAACTTCTACTTTTAGTAAAGAAAATAATATGGATACATTCTTTTTCTAGCGTTTATTTTCCTTATCAAAAGAATCTGGGGAAAATGCAGCCAGATATATTCTTGACAAACATCCTAATCTTTTTGAGATTGACATAGCTGAACCTCATGTACCGGTAAGCCTTGTGTTTTTATTATCATACACATTAATTCTTTGTTGCTAAGAGAAACGTCTGTGTCCTCTGAGCATTTCGTAAAATTATTCCATTGTCTTGAACTTCAATCTGCTGTAGAAGCATCCTGCGTAGACAAACCTTTTTCTATGAGTTGTGACAGGGGTACGATAGAGAGAATCATGCACACACTTTGCCTCATCAAGTGCAGTGGTACCTCTGGATACGAACACCTCTGGTTGCATATCCTTCAGGATGCGAACGCGGCAAACCTGGAAGTATTTTTCCGGGTTTCGCCATGCACGCATGTGCAGAAGCGCTCTACATGGTAGATTCATAATCTGGTGAACTGGGTTCGCATCCCCGCTCCTCCACATGCAGCTGCTGGGTGACCTTGGGCTAGTCACACTTCCCTTAAGTCTCTCAGCCTCACTCAACTCACAGCATGTTTGTTGTGGGGGAGGAAGGGAAAGGAGATTGTTAGCGGCTTTGAGACTCCTTAGGGTAATGATAAAGCGGATATCAAATCCAAACTCTTCTTCTTCTCTACTGCGCTGCATGCATGTGCAAAACAGGAACCTCTGGTTGCGAATTCCTCAGGATCCGACCGGAGCTCCGGAGGTACCACTGTATTGCTGTGTTGGCTATAAATGCTAATCTGGACTTAAACGGAAAACAAAGCAAATTAAAAGGGAATAAAGGGCACAATCATTCCTCCATTTTTTTCAAGACAGACCAGGGGCTGGTGTTTGTGGAAGGTGGAGTGGATTTGTCACAGATTTTGTTGTAGATCCAAAGAAATGCTTATTAGACACTAGAGGAAACACTTATGAATTCCCTTTTCTTTAGATCATCTGAAAACAATTGCCTTCTTTCCCCCTTATTTTAGTGTCTCATGCCAGAAAAATTACCACTGCAACTTGAAGAAGTGGGTGAGGATGCACTTAAGCATCAGATCTGTTTCAGAAAACTAAAAGCTTCGGTGGACATGTATGATCAACTCATGCAAGCAGGTACTAGCTAAAGCTACAACCCTATACACCCTTCTTGGCAGAAGGGCCTACTGAACTCCATAGGATTGCACTGTGAAATTACTTAGAGCACTTGGCTGAAGCTGTTATGAAATGTGGTTGGTGTTTCCTATACTGAGGTGTAGAAATATTCTCTGCTAAAAATTCTCCAAAACACTAGGTATGACAAAAAGGCTAATTCATTTGTTACACCATCTGAGAACTGAGGAGGAAGGGAGGCAGCTTGTTCAGACCTTCACAGTTTCTCCATCAGCCACCAGAGCTGAAACCTACGAGAGTCAGCTCCAACAGCCCAGGGAGGAAGCTCTGACTCATAGAAGATTCTGCAGCAGAGATGCAGTTCCATCTGATAATTAGGTGGAAATGCATGTTTCTCCGTTTTATAAACAAAGATTATACAGTGGTGCCTCGCAAGACAAAATTAATCCGTTCCGTGAGGCTCTTCGTATAGCGGTTTTTTCGTCTTGCGAAGCAAGCCCATTGACAGCTTAGCGGATTAGCGCTATTAGCGGTTTAGCGGCTTTTAGCGGATCAGCTGATAAGCGGCTTAGCGGCTTAGGAAAAGGGGGGGGAAGGGGGGGAACCCGCAGGAGCTCGCAAGATATTTCGTCTTGCGAAGCAAGCCCATAGGGAAATTCATTTTGCGAAGCGCCTCCAAAACGGAAAACCCTTTCGTCTAGCAGGTTTTCCGTCTTGCGAGGCGTTCGTCTTGCGGGGCACCACTGTACTGCTTAATATAATAAGTGGTACCTCGGGTTAAGTACTTAATTCGTTCCGGAGGTCTGTTCTTAACCTGAAACTGTTCTTAACCTGAAGCACCACTTTAGCTAATGGGGCCTCCTGCTGCTGCCGCGCTGCTGGAGCACAATTTCTGTTCTCATCCTGAAGCAAAGTTCTCAACCCGAGGTACTATTTCTGGGTTTGCGGAGTCTGTAACCTGAAGCGTATGTAACCCGAGGTACCACTGTAATCTCTTAAGTGGTTTACATAACAATATTCAATAAAATATTGAATATTCAATAAAATTTCCTAACAGCTAGATTTAACATGAGATAAAAACGCAACACGACTGGATGTCACAAATAAAACTGAGCACTGTACAAGGCAAAAGAAAGTTAAGAGTCCAGGAAATCTTGGGTAGATCCATAAGAGGCATTTAAAAGTGATTACTGATTTAGGGCATTTTTTAAACGTTGCTGTACTTTTATTCTTACGTGAACTGCTTAGATTTTATATTGAGCATTATTACCAAAATCACGCCCTGAAGAATAGTTCACATACATGTCCATATATTGATAACTGCATCGTATTTGCAGCTGTTACATCACAGGACATTATATGGCCTGATACAAAAAAAAAAAATTGATACTTGTCCATAAAGACAGTTCACACGTTCTGCTCAAAGACATTGAGCGCCAAGTGATGTAAATGCACATGTGAGCTAGCTAGAATCCTGGCTTCCACTTTACTTCCCCTCCCCCCATCTGCAGGAACTTCTGTATCTCTGGAGACATCAAACAGCCTTCTTGATCTCCTATGTTTTTATGGTGATAGAGAACCTGATCAGCTGAACTCTACTGAAAATAACAGCAATTTGGAACAACTGGTAAGCAAGCATGGTAGAGGGTGGATGTTGTTTCACCCAGATAGTATCGTGTTTTTCGATCCATAAGATGCACCTAGTTTTTAGAGGGGGAAAGGGGGAAAGCCCCGTTTTTTGGGGGATCAGCTTACAGTTGTGCAGCTTCCTTTGCAAAGGGGAAAACCCCCTTTTTTTGAGGATCAACTCAAAGTTGTGCAGCTTCTTTGGTAAAGGGGAAAGCCCCGTTTTTGAGGATCAGCTCAAAGTTGTGCAGCTTCTAGTGCAAAGGGGGGGACCCCTTTTTTGAGGAACAGCTCAAAGTTTTTATGGGGTTCAACTCACAGTTCTGCAGCTTCTTTAGGAAAGGAAAGGGAGCCATTTCTACAGCTTAAAGACAGATAATCTAATCAGCCAGTCACATGTCGCTGGGGAAACAAACAGCCTTCGTCTGCAGAACATTCGGCAATGGAGGCCTGGGCAAGGGGGCGGGCCTAGAAAGGGAGCCAGCGATCGACCACACATTCGCTCCATACGACGCACAGACATTTCCCCTTACTTTTTAGGAGGAAAAAAGTGTGTCGTATGGAGCGAAAAATACGGTATATAATAGAAAATAGGACTTGAAATAAGATCAAGGTATTTCTAAATTACTGTGATGTGTCTGTGATCTCAGAGATGGAGTGCTTGAGAGGGAAGAAAGCGCCCACCTTTTCACACATTTCCATAGGAACTCCTGCCAACTTTCACTTGAGGGGGGAATATTAAAACTGCTGTGAAGATATGTAGCTGTCTGATTT
Organism: Podarcis erhardii; assembly: GCF_964252035.2. Taxonomy (NCBI): domain Eukaryota; kingdom Metazoa; phylum Chordata; class Lepidosauria; order Squamata; family Lacertidae; genus Podarcis; species Podarcis erhardii. Next base: position 41,618,567 of record NC_138502.1, on the reverse strand, counting down.
GTGCCAGTCCTGCATGTTAACTTAGATAAAATGCTTTCTAAGCTTTTGGTAAGGGACGCAGGTGGCGCTGTGGGTTAAACCACAGAGCCTAGGGCTTGCCGATGAGAAGGTTGGTGGTTCGAATCACCGCGACGGGGTGAGCTCCCGTTGGTCGGTCCCAGCTCCTGCCCCCCTAGTAGTTCGAAAGCACATCGAAGTGCAAGTAGATAAATAGGTACCGCTCCGGTGGGAAGGTAAACAGCGTTTCCGTGCGCTGCTCTGGTTCGCCAGAAGCGGCTTAGTCATGCTGGCCACATGACTTGGAAGCTGTACCCCGGCTCCCTCGGCCAATAAAGCGAGATGAGCGCCGCAACCCCAGAGTCGGCCACGACTGGACCTAATGGTCCCTTTACCTTTACCTTTAAGCTTTTGATTGCAGAGGTGATTCTGGCATGCTAGTAAGACTGATCCTGGAAATCTTGTTACAGGAGGAAGCTTCAGAAGAAAGGAAAAAAAGGAGAAACTGGCAGAATGGGAACCGTTGGCTTAAGTGGCGGTATGAAAAATGACACCAGTTCCTTGTTATATTTTCATCTGTACTCTTATTAGGTACTCCAGAATATGTTTTCTATGCTGTTTAGCCCTTTTAAAAAAAGATTAATTGTGGGGCAAGGAATATTCAGACCACATAGTGGTAGGTAGCTGAGTATAAGCATGGTGTACCGTTTAATCCTCAGAGTAAATTCTCAATTTTATTTATTTAAAATGCTTATAGTCTTCCCTTTATCCAAAGATCCCATGGCGTGGGAACAATACAACTTCATTTAAATTGGAAAATCCATAGCAAGTAAAAACTATAAAATTCATGCTACGATTCATCAAGTTTTGCAAACGTCTTTTTGATTTCCAAGCAATCAGATGCAATTCTGATGCACGGAACTGTGACCAAAATGTGAGCAGACATTTAAAAAGAACATGTATAACATTTCTGAAATGCCCTAGAGGTGCAGATGTGATAGCTGAATGTTAAGGATACTTTTCTAGGGGAATTGTGAAAGACTGTTTGGCATATACAGTGGTGCCCCGCAAGACGAATGCCTCGCTAAACGAAAAACCCGCAAGACGAAAGGGTTTTCCGATTTTTTAGCGGCTTCGCAAGACGAATTTCCCTATGGGCTTGCTTCGCAAGACGAAAGCCCATAGGGAAATCTCCGGGGACAACGGGGAAGCGCAGCGCGCCTTCTCCTCTGTTCCCGGACCTATCCTGAAGGCTTGCGGTGGGAGGTCCGGGAACAGAGGAGAAGGCGCGCAGCGCCTCTCCTCTGTTCCCGGGGCTTGCGGTGGGAGGAGGGTTTTTCCTCCCCACCGCCAACATTCAGAAGGCTGTTCTGAAGGCTGGCGGTAGGAAGAAAAGCCCTTCTCCCCTGCCAGCCTTCAGAAGAGTTCCCCGCAGGGCTCTCCAAGCTGCGGATAGCAGCCTGCTGTCCCTATCTGCAGCTTGGAGAGCCCTGCGGGTAAGTCCTGCAGGGCTCCCCAAGCTGCAGATGTCTGCCCCGCGCGAGGGGCGCTCTGCTTCAGAGCGTCCCTCGCACCGGGCAGCAGGCTGCTATCAGCAGCCTAGGCAGCCCTGCAGGAACTCTTCTGAAGGCTGGCGGCGGGAGAAGGGCTTTTCTTCCCACCGCCAACATTCAGAAGGCTGTTCTGAAGGCTGGCGGTGGGGAGAAAAGTCCTTCTCTCCCCCCCCCCCCGCCAGCCTTCAGAAGAGGTCCGGGGGCAGACTGTCCCCGGACCTGGTCTGAAGGCGGTCTCCCTAGGAACGCATTAATTGATTTTCAATGCATTCCTATGGGAAACCGTGCTTCGCAAGACGAAAAACTCGCAAGAAGAAAAAACTTGTGAAACGAATTAATTTCGTCTTGCGAGGCACCACTGTACTCATAAAAATGTGTCTACTGAGTGTACAGCAGGACAGCCATTTCATGTCCTCAGGTACATGGTAGAGCAGCAGAAACATGTCTATACTCATACTTGATTGACCCTCTGTGCCATGGTGTATAAATTTGCAGATTTGGTGCCATGTATTTGCAGATTTTTACCCATGTTGCCTGAAATGTATAGTCTTTGCAGTTCCTGATTTTAAGGTCATATTGTATGTTGCGCAACAATGGGTGCAATCCAACTAAGTTTGGATTTTAATAAAAAACTGATATGGCTTACAAAAAAAATAAATCGCAGTGTGCATTCTTTTGAGAAGGTGCAAAAGTATATTGATATAAATCACGTTGATACAAGTAATGTTTTCCAATTAACAGGGAGAACAATAATGCTGAAAGAATATTTAACCTAATGCCAGAAAAAAATGCACATTCGTATTGTACAATGATCAGAGGAATGGTGAAGGTACAGTTGTAACATTATTTATTCCGCACTTGCTTCTGTTATTTTTCCAGATTAATAGATTGGTTTTCCTAAGTTTATTCTAATTCTAAAAATCTAACTCCTTCCCCTCCATATCTTTCCAGCATAGAGCAGCTGCAAAAGCTTTTGACATGTACACTGACTTATTGAATAACAGGCTTAAGGGTAAGTTCTAGGATTTTTAAATATACATATATTCCACGCGTTGCATTGTTGAAACTGTACACCTCATGACTCGGTCCTGCCTTTGTAGTACATGCGGTGCAAGATAAGGCATGGTGCGGAGAAATCAGGCAGAGAGAAGCTTTCTCTGTCTCGCTTTTCCATCTCATGCTGGAACCCATTGCCATCCACTGAAGCTGAATGTCAGGGAACTGACATCAGAACGAGAGGGGAGAGCGCGGACACGCTTCTGCCTTCCCCTTACTTGCGCAGACGGGTTCCGCGCAGGGAGAGTAGGAGGAGACTTGGCGTCAAACAGCTCTTATGCTGGAAGAGGTTCAAGAAACGCCCACTGACGGATTCTGCAAGTGACTGACCGGCCACGGAGTGTGAGCTGTCAGCCAAAGCATGGTTGGCCAGGCCATCTAACCAAAACTGAAGGCAACTTACGTACAAGTAACCCCTTACAACCATTACACTGAACCCTGGAAGATTCAGGGCAGACAAAAGTACTTCACATAATGGACTTCATTCCTAAAAGATGTAGTGCCAGCCACCAGCTTGGATGGCTTTAAAAGGATCCTTTAGCTGAGATTCCTGCATTGCCGGGCGGCTGGGCTGGATGACCCTTGGGTCTACTATTCTATGATTCCATGAAAAGAAGATTGGACAAATTCATGGACTTTCAGAAGGCAGTATTCTTCCTACATGGTGAGAATGGCATGTGGGGAGAATGCCTTTTGGGGGCTTTCCATGGGCATTTGGTTGGCTTCAGGATGCCCAACAGTGTCATCTGTACTAGAACTTTCCGTGGTGCTTTCAGTGTCACTCTCAATGTCAGAATCTACATCTGTGTTGGCATTGATGGGGAAACTGTGGAGAACCTCTCTCTCCTGTCGTGTAGTGCATTCTACATTCCTAGTAAGAATCACTGTGTCAGAATCGGGCAATAAAACTCTGTGCTGACCTTCCTCATGGCCCATGAAAATGCCCTGTGCACCTTTTGCAACTTGTGGTGTTTCTACCCACATGTGAGACCCGAAAACCTGTGCTTGACAGAAGATTTTCTCTGAAACAGTTTCTCAAAAGGAGAACTTTCCATACCTGTTGAAACCTTTCTTACCCATGTCTCACACTTTCAGACACTCAAATGATATAAGCAAATGTTGTGCCACTGCTGGAGCAGCACGGGTGGTTAAAAATCATAAAAAGATAGGCCTTTGTTCTGATCCAGCAGGACCCCATATTAAGTCAATAATAATAATAATAATAATGTCGGGGTCTGCTTTCAGGGGAGGGGGGAGAGACAGGAACGTACGGACAGCTTCTCTGTTGAGCAGCTGCACTTCGTCAGAGTCCAGGGAGCGGGAGCTTTCAGGAGACACAGACAACAAGAGAAAGGGGGGGATGAGGCAAAGGCTCGGTTAGGCTGAGGGGAGCCAAGACACCACTCCCAGGGAAGTGGATGTGCTTCTTCCATCGCATAGCTTTCGCCAGGGAATTTCACGTAAGGAAAAGAGGAGGAGAGGGGGTTTTCCCGGGCTTTTATGCTGGAGGGCAAACAGGAAGAAGGCACTTCCGGAATCTGCTAGCGATTAAGGCAGACATGGTTTTTGGACTTCTGGACTGTACATAAGTTTTACACTCAATAAAACCTGTAAAGAGAGGCAGGAGTCCTGGCTGTTATCTTCGTGAGCAACCACACTCCCACCTTACAAATAATAATAATAATTTATTATTTGTACCCCGCCCATCTGGCTGAGTTTTCCCAGCCACTCTGGGCGGCTCCCAGCAGAATATTAAAAACACGATAAAACATCAAACATGAAAAACTTCCTTAAACAGGGCTGCCTTCAGATGTCTTCTAAAAGTCAGATAGTAGTTTATCTCCTTGACATCTGACAGGAGGGCGCTCCACAGGGCGGGCGCCACTACCGAGAAGGCCCTCTGTCTCGTTCCCTGTATCTTCACTTCTCGCAGGGAGGGAACCGCCAGAAGGCCCTCAGAGCTGGACCTCAGTGTCCAGCTTACTATGCTTTGGTATGCCCCATGGAGGACCTTAAGGTCTGCAAATAATAACACCCTGAAGATCCCAGGCCCCAGGGAGATTAGACTGGCCTTGACCAGAGCCAGGGACTTATCGGCCCTGGCCCTGGCCTGGTAGAACGCTCTCCCACAAGAGACCAGGGCCCTGCGGGATTTGACATCTTTCCGCATGGCCTGCAAGACGGAGCTGTTCCGCCAGGCCTTTGGTCGGGGTTCAGTCTGATTCTTTTCTTTCTGTATAAGAACAAGCATTAAAGAGGCCTCCTGGCCCGCTCACAGGTCCTTTCTTTATAAGACCAGTGGTAACAGTTGGCCCTGGAGAATATTAACCACTCTCAATTTTACCCATGGACTGCCATCTGTCCAGATTTTAATTTACTCTGAACTAATTTTAAGATGTATTATAATTAATTGATTGCCTGTTCTTTGTATACTGTGTTAGTTTTATGATGTTAGCTGCCCTGAGCCTGGCTCCGACCGGGGAGGGCAGGGTACAAATATGTTTTTATTTTTTTTAATTATGAGTGGGACTTTCCTTCTCATTCCCTTCCCCCTGTGTGTCGTGGCATGTTACCCGAAATATATGGCCATATTTCATGCACATACATTTTTCTCCCTTTGGGTCGTGCTTGGATGGACGCCTGCCTTTCTGACACACTGGGTTTCCGTTTGCAGCAATGATGATTGGCGCAGGGGTACGGACCTCAGCTAGATCATGGGAGCTGATTGTGAGCTACCTGCGTTCCGGCGTCGCTGGCGTGTGGCTGGCTTCCTGGAAACGGGCTTGCAAGAGAATTTCGCCTTACACTGAGCTGCCTTACAAATAATCGGGGGGTGGGGTGTAAAGCCAAATATGAAGAAAGCACACGCTGTTCGGTACAGTTGCTTAAAACACAACTTTTCATTTCTTCCAGCTGATGTGCACACCTTCAATGCGTTAATTGTAGCAGCTTCAGAAGTACGGGAAAAGTACACTGAAAGATGGGAACTTGTTGAAGTAAGGAGTAATAACTAATTTTTATGTATCTTTGCCATGCCAAATATTTATTTAGGTGAATTTGTATCCTGCCCTTTCGTTATTGGGCAATATTCAGGGTGGTCGAGGGACTCAGGGTGGGTTATAAAGAGGCCCAAATTTCAACTCTTGGTTTGTGTGTGTGCGGGTGGCAGTGGAGAGAAATCCCTGCATCTTTATAAAAGCTTCAGTCCAGTGCTTGCTTTGTTTCATCTTGGTTAATAGGATTTGCTGAACCAAATGGCTCAACAGAAGATACAGCCAAATCTGCTCACTTTTAATTCTGTCCTGAAGACTCTACGGTGGTGTGGTGCCTTTGGCAAGAGTATGGCCCTTCGCACACTAAATGAGATGAAGGCACTAAATATAGGTAGGTTCTCAGCTGTCTGTTAAGATTGTCCTAACAAAGCTTCTCAAGTGGTGAATATGTAGGGCACGGGTCTCCAAGCTTTCCTTGCCTCAGGCCAGTGTCTCGAGCGACGATCACACGGAGGGCAGCGGGGCGCGCGTCCATATGCGTGCGCACATGCTATTTCCGGCGCACATCCAGGTCAGAGGAGGCCCATGTGCACAAGCTATTACTGGTGTTCCTCTGACCCAGATGTGGGTCCCTGTGCCGCGCCAGTAAGAGTGGGCAGCGGCAGGGCTCGCCACGGGCTGGATAAACGAGTCCCTCAGGCCTTATCCGGCCCCTGGGCCATAGGTTGGTGACCCCTGATGTAGGGACTGCACACACGAGATTCATGTAGTTCCCCCAAATGCACTACCTGCTCAACAAAACTGGAATTCTGGGAGCAGTTTCAGTTTCTATTAGGGGGGTACTCAAGTGAGTAGAATATGAATTAATGGATTTTTGTATCTTGGCCACAACATCAGAATTGGCTGGTTCAGTATATGCCTCTCTCTTTGTTTTTAGAGCCTAGCCTTGCAACCTTTGACCATCTTCTTGGCATCTTTTATAAACCAGGTATGTGATTCCTAAATTAGAACAATATCTAGTCAGTTTGTTTCTGTAGTCTTTTGACGTTTGAACCGCAGCCCTCCAAGGTGCTTCACTGGAAGCTCCTTCTGGCTTTGCGCTAAACACAGGAATCTTCCCCCACATGACTCCTGCATTCTGACCCTTCTTCCTAAGCTACAGCATAGATCTGTTTGACCGAAAAGGCATCTTGAGTGATGCTGCCCTGCCGCAAGGCTGAATTTTTTAAATAAAAATATTGCATCCAAAATGTATGGTGTTTGTACCACTTATTGGAGAAATTGGAGTCTTATTGGAGTCTTCCTGAAGACTAGTTTCCCAACCTTGTGCCTCCAGCTGTTTTTGAACTACAACTCCCATCATCCCTGACTAGCAAGACCAGTGGCAAGGGATGATGGGAATTGTAGTCCAAAAACAGCTGGAGGCACAATGTTGGGAAACACTGAATTAAGGTATAAAACTATTATGTGTGTTACTAGCGTGTAGTGGGAAGCTGTTGATAATTCAGCCCCTCTTATTAACAGGAGATTGCCGGGCACTTTGGCAGTTCTTAGGGCCTTCTTGGCATTTGACTGTCCCAAAACCTTGTGAGGTGGAATGACTGGTTGCTACGGCAGTCACATTCTCATTCGGCATTTTGAAAGTGTAGTATTGCGTTCTTGGCCAGCTAGGCCCCGCAGCAATCCTCAGCACCAAATACGGATTACGTGTTGTAGAATCTGTCTACTGAATGTGTGTTCTTAATGGCGCCATGGCGTGTCTTGTTATTCTACAGCGGCATCTTCTCGAGGCGAAACAGAAATGATGTATGAAATAATGGATGTGATTAAGGGAAAGCGTTTTTATCCACAGGACCCAGATGATGGTATGAATTCCCTTCTGTATTCTGTGGTGATCTTGCATTATGTGGGACTAACGTGAATGGGGGAAAATGGCCTTTAAAACTTTATGTGAGAAGTGGGCTAAATGATCGATTTTCCTTGCAAAATAAAATATTAGGTCCGTGTTCTTCACAATTTGTTGTGGGTCTATAAAAATAGCAATCTAGTCCACACACGCACACACACCACAATAATTCTTGGGCTCCATGATCACTGCTGATGGTGACAGCAGTCATGAAATTAAAAGATGCCTTTTTCTTGGGAGAAAAGCAATGACAAACCTAGACAGCATCTTAAAAAGCAGAGACATCACCTTGCCAACAAAGGTCCATATAGTTAAAGCTATGGTTTTCCCAGTAGTGATGTATGGAAGTGAGAGCTGGACCATAAAGAAGGCTGATCGCCGAAGAATGGATGCTTTTGAATTATGGTGCTGGAGGAGACTCTTGAGAGTCCCATGGACTGCAAGAAGATCAAACCTCTCCATTCTGAAGGAAATCAGCCCTGAGTGCTCACTGGAAGGACAGATCCTGAAGCTGAGGCTCCAATACTTTGGCCACCTCATGAGAAGAGAAGACTCCCTGGAAAAGACCCTAATGTTGGGAAAGATGGAGGGCACAAGGAGAAGGGGATGACAGAGGACGAGATGGTTGGACAGTGTTCTCGAAGCTACCAGCATGAGTTTGACCAAACTGCGGGAGGCAGTGGAAGACAAGAGTGCCTGGCGTGCTCTGGTCCAGGGGGTCATGAAGAGTCGGACACGACTAAACGACTAAACAACAACAACAAAAACATGCAATGATTTTTTGGTGGGCTTGTGCTGCCCTCATCTGGGTCATCTTGCCTGCTTTACTTTGCATAGTATCTGTCCTGGACTGGCTGGACCCAGAAGAATTGTGGGTGGCACCAGCTGAGGAACCCCCAAGGGAAGAAGGCTCAGAGCCCGGAAAGTGGCGGTGGGATGAGTGAGTGGTCAGGGGGAGAAAACTAGGAAAAAGAGGTGTGGAAGCTGAAGGGGTAACAGGGTTTAGTGAGCGGGGAGAGTCTGAGGCAGAGAGAAGTTCAGAAGCTGAAGCAGGAAAGGAGGGAGGACAAGAGGCAGAAGAGCCGGGCCAGTGAAGAAGCCAGGGTCTCCCCCTCCTACTTTGACAAGCTCCCCTCCCCCCAGTCTCCCAGGACCAGAAGAGGTAAGAAGAGGGAGGAGCAGGAACAGGCACTGTAGTCTCAGGTTTCTTGCAAAGGACCCAGGAGAGGCGGAGTCTTGGACAGCTGTGGGAATGCAGGGATCTTTAGACTCCACAACTGCTGCCCCATAGGGGCAAGTCCTATCAAGAAGAGTTGCTGTGCTCATTAGGCCTGGCTCCCCTGAGCAGGCCTTGTTTCTCCTCAACTTCACATACCCCATGTGATTTATTGCTGGCTTGGCTCCCTGACTGTATCTCACCCAGCTTAGTTGAAGGCTGCTCATTTTGAAAGTGCCATCATGGTGGGTAGCAGTTGCATATGTACTGTGCCTTTGTTATTCTGTTAAGCGTTAACAGGTTGTTGTATATCTCATGGCGGGGGGGGGGTCTACGCTAGGATCAAATTAGTTTTAAGTTGTCTCCACTTCTCAGGAAAACCTGGGAGTAGTAGTTGGGAGCGAGGACTAGGATTCTTTTACACTGAATTCTCAGCACTTGGCCAAGCTACGATGGACAGTATTCTGTGGTCAAAGCCGTAAAATGGTATAAAGCTTGTATGTTTGCATTGTAGATATGATCTTAGATATTACCTTGGCTTAAAGAACAGTTTTACCAGACTTCTATTGGTTTAGACAGTGGTTTGTTTAGGTGTTCAATTTTATTTCAGTAATGCTAGGAAGCCTGACAGATGTTCTTATCTTCTGCATTGCTAGATGTTGAAGATTAACATTGTTTGCTATTTCTTCTTTTTAGGCAACTTTTTTCCAAGTGCCATGAAAATAGTAAGTGGATTTGGTTCCTGCTTTCTAACACTTAACTGTCTGTTATAATGGCTTTCTAGCTACCTGTGAATTCCCTTGAATAGTTTATAGTAAAAAAACAAAACCTCTAAATCTGTTCTGCTACTCAGATTCCTCTTTATCCACAGCTGCACAATTCTTCCACATATACCTCCTTCTGTTCCTTCAAGTTTTTGGTTTGATTTTACAAACCATTATTCCTTGGGATGCTCCATAATGCCCTTTAACTTACTGTATTGGAACAAATAACCTAAATTGACATGGAGCAGCAGATTCAGCTTCCAAACGTTGGATGGAGGAGCGTTGTAGCAGAGTTGATTATAAGGGGATGGTGGGAATTGGGATCAAACTGGCCAAAAGCAGGTTTCGTATTTTACTCATATTCGTAAAACCTTTTATTGGCATCACATACAACATCCAAAAGGGACACGGGTGGCGCTGCAGGTTAAACCACAGAGCCTAGGACTTGCTGATCAGAAGGTCAGCTGTTCGAATCTCCACGACGGGGTGAGCTCCCGTTGGTCGGTCCCTGCTCCTGCCAACCTAGCAGTTCAAAAGCACGTCAAAGTGCAAGTAGATAAATAGGTACCGCCCTGGCGGGAAGATACCGTATTTTTTCGCTCTATAAGACGCACCAGACCACAAGACGCACCTAGTTTTTGGAGGCAGAAAACAAGAAAAAAAATATTCTGAATCTCAGAAGCCAGAACAGCAAGAGGGATCACTGTGCAGTGAAAGCAGTGATCCCTCTTGCTGTTCTGGCTTCTGTGATAGCTGCACAGCCTGCATTCACTCCATAAGACGCACACACATTTCCCCTTACTTTTCAGGAGGGAAAAAGTGAGTCTTATAGAGCAAAAAATATGGTAAATGGCGTTTCTGTGCACTGCTCTGGTTTGCCAGAAGCGGCTTAGTCATGCTGGCCACATGAGCGCCACAACCCCAGAGTCGGCCACGACTGGACCTAATGGTCAGGGGTCCCTTTACCTTTATCCTTTCACAACATCCAAAACAAAACAAATCAGTACAGAATTACCACTTCCCCAGTGGCACAAAACATTTGCTAAAAGAAAGGAGACAGAGCAGTCTATCATCACAACTCTTGATGAGAGAGATCAGACGTCTGCAGTGTATTTTGACGACAAAAAACCAAATAGAGATATTTAGCCACTAACTTGGTGAGCTCCTGATCATTCCCCAGCAATAGAAATTGTATGACGTCTGACTCTGGTTTCCATTTGAGGATATAGAGTTGATCTAGAAATTGCTGGTGGAGATTAGCATATAGTTTACAACTGACAAATATTCTGATGTTCCACATTTGATGTGGGAGCACAATTGCTTTTCAAACACAATCATTTGCCCTTAACTGCAAGGCACTTGGGAACCAAATATAAATATATATGGCTTCCTACCCCTTTGATGTACGACGTTAAGATTGGGAAATGGATGGTAATATACCCCCCAAATTCCTGTTAGACTATTGGTGCTCTGCTGAGCCAAAGAAATAAAAAGATAGCTCCTTGTAGCTCATCTGAATCTTCTTTCTTACCCTAGCAGTTTGGGGTGGCTGTTACGTCTTGCCGTTTCATGATCATTTGGAAAACTTTGCTTTGGGAATTCCCTTCTCTGCTTGCTGAGGAAAGTGCGGGGAGCTTTTATGTGGTGCACTGTGTGACAGGGTGCTGCATGTCTTTAATATGAGTGCTCATGCTGTCTTGATTGCAGTGCCTGGACCTCAAGGATATTCAGCTTGCCTATGAGCTACACAAAGTGCTGGAGACAGGAGAGAACAGGAAAATGTTGGGAGACATTGGCCAGCAGACTACTTACTGGTATTTATTGTTTGGTACTCCCTGGGGTACTTGGGACGCAGGTGGTGCTGTCGGTAAAACCACAGAGCCTAGGACTTGCCGATCAGAAGGTCGGCGGTTCGAATCCCCGCAACAGGGTGAGCTCCCGTTGCTCAGTCCCTGCTCCTGCCAATCTAGCAGTTCGAAAGCACATCAAAGTGCAAGTAGATAAATAGATACCGCTCTGTCGGGAAGGTAAACGGCATTTCCGTTTGCTGCTCTGGTTCGCCAGAAGCGGCTTGGTCATGCTGGCCACATGACCCGGAAGCTGTACGCCGGCTCCCTCGGCCAATAAAGCGAGATAAGCGGCGCAACCCCAGAGCCAGTCACGACTGGACTGAATGGTCAGGGGTCCCTTTACCTTTACCTTTACCTTTACTTACTCCCTGGGGTTACAGGAGCAGGAAGATGAGAATATGTGCTGTCAGTTTGGATGCAGCTGTACTTCTAGGCTCAGCTGAAGATGTTCGCTTTTGCAATGAAAGCATTTTATGTGGGCAGAATACATTGGGGGACATAACAGGAACCAGTTCATCTCCAAAGTGTATGGGAGAGGCCATACTTTTGAGTCAGTGAGATTGTAACAGGGACGAAGAAATGTTGAAAAGTGTTGTCTTTTGAACCCCCCTTTCTCATGGAACGCTCTCCTGATCACAACTGACTTGATCTGCCAGTTTCAAGAAAGTAAAGCAAGCCTTCCTGGTTCCACCAAGCCAGTTGAATAGTTCAGGTTATATGAGCTGCCCGTTTTAACTTGGATAGGCAAACCACATAAGCTTAATATTAAGTGTTGAGGTTGTTACATATCCTGTATTATAAGCTTTTGAAATCTCAAGTTGTGCTGGGTTTTTGCTTATTTTATTTTTCTCCTCTCGCTACAGTGGAAGGTTTTTTACCTTGCTGTGCATGATGGAACAGCTTGACGTTGTAATGAAGTGGTATAAAGAAATGGTCCCATCAGTAAGTATTAGTGTGTTAACTTTACAGCTTTTTTTAAAAAAAAAGTTACGTTGAAACTGCAGTGGACCAAAATATTTTGCTTGTTTCATCAGATGTTTTACCCAAACTCTCAAGGGATGCTGGATCTTCTTTATGCATTGGACACAGCGAACCATTTGGAAATGATTCCCCAGATTTGGAAAGGTTAATACTTTTTTGTGTTCTATTTATTTCAATATACATTAGTTGGTTTTAACTTTTCTAGAGTCACCAAACTTTGAAGATCTGATCTGATGAGAGCCACTGTTTGGTGTCACCAGCCTGATGAGGCTTCTCCTTAAGATAATTCCAATCACATTTTTTGCAGTGAAAAGGATTACTTCTACATTTCTATCCACACTGTACATAGTAATGTAAAAGAAAAGAAAAATCCCTGCTCCCAGATGCTGCTGCACTTTCAGATGAGTTGGGTGGTAGTTTCAAAATTTCCCATTATGGGACGTGTGTGGCACTGTGGGTTAAACCATAGAGCCTAGGACTTGCCGATCAGAAGGTTGGCAGTTTGAATCCCCGCGACGGGGTGAGCTCCCGTTGCTCGGTCCCTGCTCCTGCCAACCTAGCAATTCGAAAGCACATCAAAGTGCAAGTAGATAAATAGGTACCGCTCCGGCGGGAAGGTAAACGGCGTTTCCGTGTGCTGCTTTGGTTCGCCAGAAGCGGCTTAGTCATGCTGGCCACATGACCCAGAAGCTGTATGTCGGCTCCCTCGGCCAATAAAGCGAGATGAGCGCCGCAACCCCAGAGTCGGTCACGACTGGACCTAATGGTGAGGGGTCCCTTTCCCTTTCCCTTCAAAATTTCCCATTAGCTTAGTGCTAAAGTTCATCTGTTCTCTGTTAATAGAGCGGGATGCAAATAGTGCTAGAATAATAGGAGTTTAAAAATGTGGCCTACAGCAAAACCACTGGGATGGATGGGCAGGAATCCGCTTTGCGTGGCTTCATTTATGATTGCCTTTTACCCTACCCCTGCAGATATCAAGCAGCTTGGACATGGCCACAGACCTGCTATGACAGAAGAGGTTCTGGCCCTCATGGCCAGAGATACGCAGCCCCCAGAGGTGAGTCTAGGTGAGACTCTTGCGGTGTGAAGAGTTGGTTCATCTGGACCAACAATAGTCACAGCGTAATTTACAATAGCATATTGTAATACAGTGGTACCTCGGGTTAAGTACTTAATTCGTTCCGGAGGTCCGTTCTTACCCTGAAACTGTTCTTAACCTGAAGCACCACTTTAGCCAATGGGGCCTCCTGCTACCGCCGGAGCACAATTTCTGTTCTCATCCTGAAGCAAAGTTCTTAACCCGAGGTACTATTTCTGGGTTAGCGGAGTCTGTAACCTGAAGTGTATGTAACCCGAGGTACCACTGTATTGAAACATACTACAAAATAAAAGCATTAAAACAGTTCTCATAAATTGCGTAAGCAGCTTGAGTAAAAACGGTGAAGTTACTCAGCCAATCAGCTACTAAAAGCCCAGCAAAAAAGGTGGGTTTTTACCACAGAGTCTGGGAGAAATGCAACTCTGGATATATTTCAATATACCATTGGTATATTTCAGTAGCTTCTCTTGGCGAGTTGCTAGTCACTGTTGCTAAAAGCTTAATGGGAAGATGTTTTCTACAGTATTCCTAGTACTTTTGGAACTTTCCCCCTACTTATTCATTAGGTAAAAAGTGAATTTACTTGGATGAGTCGGTTTCTAAAAGCTACAGTATAAAAAAATGCTTGTATAGCTTCCTCTGTGAGCTTAAACATTTTGGTTTGTCCAATATTTTTCAGACTCGAGTAGCATTTGCTGACTGTGCTGCAGATATAAAATCTTTCTGTGAGGCACAGGAAAGGAGACAAACAACCCTAGAATGGACAGCGACTTCACTGGGTAATTGTACTATATTGTTTGCCAGGGCTGGGCGAATGCAGGAAGCCTGGTAAGTAAAGCAAGGGTAATTCACTGGTGACCAATGTAACATTTGTAAGCTTATTTGTATCATATTTCAGGTTTCAGTTAATATTTAACTCCAGTGACATTCATGTGTTAACTGCCTTGATCTTCCCTACAAAAATTAATCAAGAAGTATGTCACAGGTAGTTTAAATGCTTTTTGTTTTGGTTTAGAAATATATGACTAATGTAACAGTTTTGCAAGCTCGAGAATTTGTCTGTAACTTGGATTTTGCCACCTCCCAAAATCTGCAGAGCAGTGAAAAGATACCAGGGAGTTTTGAGGGGCTTGTGTTTCCTTTTGAACAATTAGGCGCAGTGGGGACTGCAGTGTCTTTATGTCATAAAAAGGTAAAGGTACCCCTGCCCATATGGGCCAGTCTTGACAGACTCTAGGGTTGTGCGCTCATCTCACTCTAGAGGCTGGGAGCCAGCGCTGTCCGCAGACACTTCCGGGTCACGTGGCCAGCGTGACGAAGCTGCTCCGGCGAGCCAGCACCAGCACAGCACACGGAAACGCCGTTTACCTTCCCGCTATAAAGCGGTCCCTATTTATCTACTTGCACTTAGGGGTGCTTTCGAACTGCTAGATGGGCAGGAGCTGGGACCGAACGACAGGAGCTCACCCCGCCGCGGGGATTCGAACCGCCGACCATACGATCGGCAAGTCCTAGGCGCTGAGGTTTTACCCACAGCGCCACCCGTGTCCCCTTTATGACATACATATGGTTTATTTACACATATTAGGCCATTTTGGGAAAGCCATAGCCACCCATGTGATTCAATACTGATACATTGAAGGGACCTTCAGTGCATCATGTTTACTTTAAGTAACATGACTTTTGCATTCTTTTGACTTGAGTGCTAAATTCAAGATGTGTACAATTGAAAAGGGCATTAGTACCTTCCTAGGTTCAGAGCTTGTGTTTCACAGGCATAGTTCCTTTTTGACCGAATGCATTTTTTGCAGAAGGGGTTGATGAGAAATGGGTTAAGTCTGATCTAAGGACTGAAACAGTTCATATCCCCTCCTTGATTAAGAACAGAACTTTTTTAAAAATAAAAAAAATCAGTGCAATTCAGAACTTTTCTCTCCAAATAGGAATATGCTGCAGCTGTTTAAGAAACAGAATCGAATTCCCAGGTAAGCTCATCTACTGCCCAAATGCCCCAATGCTACTATTGTTTACCGTATAAAAGAGATAGGGGATACTTTAAATCTGTTCCTCTTCTTCCCTTTCATTAAAAACCCCAGCCCCTTTTATCTCTTAGTTAACGCTTTCCACAACTCAGAATGGTCCTTTTTGCTGGGCTCCGCCACATGTGGAGGACAAACTCCACATCAAGGGCTCTCCTGACTTGGGTTATGTTCACAAGCATACTATAATGAGGTGTTTGCAGCTGCTGCACATCACATTTCCTTATTTCTTTACACGTTGCTTGTGTTACGTTGACTGCCTGGTATGCTTGTGGTGCAAACTGAAAGTGAAAACAGCAATTGACATGTCTACTTTAGAGTATGAAGAATTGTGTGTTGCACCTTGCTTACCATCTGCCCCTAAATACCTTGAAACCTGATAGGCAGAGATTTTTGCATCTTGAATGCTTTGCAGAGACATATTTGGATCTGAAACAGTGCACGTTTGGTGAGCTCTCCTTTCCAGTACTTAACTGTAAAAGAATTTAAGAATCCCTGTACATAGGGGAGTGAAAGCTGGAGTAGACTCCTGTCCCAAAACTTTCTGCACCAAGAACTAAATTCCATTATGTACTGTTGCTGCTTTTCTAACCACAACCACAACCACAGCCACTTCCTCATGCCTAGGAGTTTTTGTAGCCTTGATCTTGGCTTTCTCTAAATCTGGTGCCTTCAAGTCCTGCCGGACTACCAGCTCCCATTAGCTCCAGCCAGTAGTATAGTCCAAAACATCTGAGCGCTGAAGCTAGAATGTCTTAGCACTGTATGAGCGAGCTTTTCATGCAAGGGTAGCGTAGCTCAAGCTGGGAGTTCCTGCCAGCAGATCTGCTGTATAATCTTTGTCCCAGCTTTCATACAGAGCTTCTTAAGAAAGGAAGGTATCGTTTTGGTTGGTTGGATTGACCAAACCTCTGCTTGCATATGGGGCTTAGCTTGTCTTAGGGGTGACAGCAAAGGGGTACATTTGGTATTGGTAGCAAATGGTAAAGGTAAAGGGACCCCTGACCATTAGGTCCAGTCGTGGCCGACTCTGGGGTTGCGGTGCTCATCTCGCTTTATTGGCCGAGGGAGCCGGCGTACAGCTTCCGGGTCATGTGGCCAGCATGACTAAGCCGCTTCTGGCGAACCAGAGCAGCGCATGGAAACGCCGTTTACCTTCCCGCCAGAGTGGTACCTATTTATCTACTTGCACTTTTTGGTGTGCTTTCGAACTGCTAGGTTGGCAGGAGCAGGGACCGAGCAACGGGAGCTCACCCCGTCGCAGAGATTCGAACCGCTAACCTTCTGATCAGCAAGCCCCAGGCTCAGTGGTTTAACCCACATCGCCACCCACACTTGCATATAAATATGTCAAGAAATACGGTAAATGAAAGAAACTTGGCTAAAGTCCCTGGGTCAGAAACAATTGTGAAATTTTTATTCCCCGCCCCCACTAGTTAAGATTGTTGTTCTGGGAATAGAATAGCGTGTTAAATGCAGCCTTACCATGAATACCATTGGAGCATCCATGCTTTTCTCTCTCTCTCTCTCTCTCTCTCTCTCTCTCTCATGCAGTGATTTGGTGATGGATGAAGTCTTGAATTGCATTAAGCAAAGCAAAGAGCCAAGTCAGGCCCTTGACCTGGTAAAGTTTGCTGCAGACTTCAGCTTGCAATCAACTTCAAAGCTTGCCAGGAGAGCTCTGGAAGAATTTCAGCTCTCTGAAGAGCAAAGGTGAGCTTCGGGAAATGGGTGAACCGTGGATGAACACTTTTGAGTTCAAAGCAATGTCCAGTCTTCACTCCCAACTGCCTCTTATATTGCTCCTGCCTCTAACCGTTTTTAATCAGACACGGCTCTGCCAGCAACAGGAGGGTTGTGCTAGTAATTTGATGGGGCTTTATAATACCCACTTAACAATTTTATCTCTGAGCTCTGTACTTTTTTCCTTACAGGAAAGCTCTGGCTGATATGACAGCAGAAAGCAGTGACAACAGTGATGGTGAATAGATGCCAGGAAGGGACCTCTTTCTCTTTCCTGAACATGGGATGCCTCTGATCTGGCATGTGGCAGTCAAAATGGCTATACTGGATTTGCCTGGTTGCTAGTTTTACATTCACTGTCCTGATTGCTGACTAATCTGTACTGGGCATCTGTACTCAGGCATGTCCTGTGTTGGAGAGACTTGTCCCCTTCGCATGTCACCTCACTCTGGAAAGCTAGAATTTCCTACCTGCAACAGAGGAGCAGAGCAAAAAGACAGTAATTCCATTGCCTCCACAAAAATGGTTAAAAATAAAGCGTAATACAGTTTTCTTGCTTCCTGTTTGTGATTATGATCTTGACAGAATATGCAGCAATGTGTTCCTGGTGGGGATTCTCAGGCTGGTGTACGAGACATCCAGGGTTTTGTGCTCCAGTTTACTCAAGGTGGGGACACAGTCTTGGAAATCTGTATAGGCTTCCTCCTGCTTCTTTAGTCGCCTGCCCAAAGGAGATGTGAATGTTGCTGTCTTTGATCTGACTTGTGCTCTGGTTTTAATTTGCTATTTCCCCTGCCTTTTCCACTACTATTATTCTAGTATTTCCCCCTTGTTCTTTCTCTGTCCCTTTTTTTGGGGGGGGGAGGGGGAGTGTCCCTCGGTGTTTTTCCAGCCCCTACGTTCTAATGTTCAATTCATGAAGCATCTCCCTGCAGGCCCTGGCCATTGTTGGGAAGGGGATAGCTCCTGGGCCATGCTGAAGAATCGTGCGGCATCTGACCAAATCTAATTCCAATTTTTCGGTGGCCAGTCTGTTGCTTATGGAAAGTCACAAACAAGACAAGGAGCACCTCCCTGCTTGCGTGTTCCAAGAACTGGATTTCAGAGGCATGTGGTCTCTGCTAAAGGAGGTAGTGCATAGCCATTAATAGCCTTATCCTTAATGAATCTGTCGAATTTGATAACTTATGTGCTGTGTGAAATAGTACACGTGTTCTCAATTTCCCACCGTTCAGCTTCATAAGATGAAGAGGGTGGGGTAAAAATAAACTAGTCGACTTGCAACTTATGTGCATTTAACTTGCATGATCTTTACAAGCTTGGTGGCCAGCCACCAGCTGAAATCGCACAAAGTAAACACTTGCAAGGTGCAAAAGCACTGGGATCTCAAAGGAGTCTCCCAGCGCCCAGTAAGCAAGATCTTGGGGGATGAGGTCTGCTCAGTGCATCAGCTTCAAAAATGTAGAGATGCTCACATGGGGGCAGTTCCAGGGTTGCTTTGACTATGTGATTTTGGTTATACACAGTTCCTGGAGTGTAACCCCTGTGTACTCTGCAAGTCAACTGTATTTTTTCTACACCCAGTATAACCTCTATCATGCCTGTTTAAACAAAAAAAGAGCCTCAAATGTAACCTTTCCTTATTGGGGAGGTGCTCAAGAGCATCATTTGCACCATGCTCTGGCATGCTACCCTTAAAAGATGTATCTGACAAGTTATCCAAGAGCAATATTTACATTAGGTAGAAAAGAAATCAAAAGTTGCTGACCTTATCAGGAATCTTAATCCTTTCAACAAGGATTGACTACACACTTCAAAGTATCTATTCGCAGTACTTTGTCCAGAAGTTGACATTTCTTGCACCCCCTGAGAATTCACAGTCCCATTATCACATTCCATCTTATTAGGGTTATAAGGAGAAGACCAACCCAGTAAACATCCTAAGAGCAACTATTTTCTTTCAGGATACTACTTATCTAAGCAGAAATGGGAGGAAAAGCAAGTTGGTGGGTTTAACACCATTTATTTAAGTGCACCAAGTGGGTGAATCAGTAATAGAGGTTATAAACATTATTTTGGTTGGCTCACAAGCCTGATCAGTTACCTGGAAACTTAAAATTTTGTTATGCAAGTTGCAAAAAAACATTCCAGACATGATAAATGGCTGAGGGGGGGGGGAGGGGAGATACAAATGCAACCGGTGCTAAGTGAGAAGAAAACTAGAGACAGAACACCACGTCTTGCCAAGTGACATCACAACTCTGGTACGGTTTCCAAACCTCCTAGATCTAATCCTTTGGTTTCCTCCCCGGCACTGTTAACGAATCTTGCATTTGTGTGGTTCTGAAGACACGGTAGCCTTGCATAGCTCATCTGCATCAGTCCACCTGAGTTGTTCCTAAACCCACAGCAGTGGCATAGGCAGTCAGGATATCCACCACTTGTTTTGCCTCTAGCGTCATCCGAGCTTCATTCAGCCAGTCCTGAGCCACTCTCCTGGATTCCCCTTTCAACTGATTGACAAACTTAGCTGCCAGCTCCAGGTCTCCATGTTCAATGCAATAGGATGCATAAGAGAGCAACTTAAATGTGTCCAGGTCTTCGGGGCCTAGCTCAGAAGGCGGCTTCAGCTGCTGAGGGTGCATGAGGAGAAGCGATTGAAGGTAAGAGAGGAAGTATTGATACAAGCTGTTTCTCGTTTCGTCTATCAAGGCCACCCTCTTCGCCAGCTTTTGGACAGTGTGGAAGCGTGCCCTTAGTGCCTCTTCCGTGTACACTCCTCGACTGAGCGATTCCCGCGGAAGCGCAGCTGTTAAGGCCTGGGTGAACGTGTTGTCAGAACAGCTGGCCTGGATGGCTTCTACTGCACTCTCCAGGGGCTCGGTGGGGCTGTCTCCAGAAGCAGTTTTCATACTTTGCTTCAGAGCTTCAACCGAAAGCCACAGCTGATGGGCCTTCCTGGCTTCCTCCTCAGCAACAGCATGGCCTGTAACATAAAATCCCACAGTGGCTTAACAGAAAGTCCACTTTTAAACAGTGATTAAGTGGCTCATACATTAGCTCAAGAACCCCAACAGAAGTAACTTTGTAGGGTGAGATCAGTACAGTGGTACCTCGGGTTAAGTACTTAATTCGTTCTGGAGGTCCGTTCTTAACCTGAAGCACCACTTTAGCTAATGGGGCCTCCCGCTGCCGCCACACCACCGGAGCACAATTTCTGTTCTCATCCTGAAGCAAAGTTCTTAACCTGAAGCACTATTTCTGGGTTAGCGGAGTATGTAACCTGAAGCGTATGTAACCCGAGGTACCACTGTACTTCAGTGCATGGCTCGGACAGAATGATGGCTTGCAACAGGATACACCTGAGCCAGTGACATCACAAGTCAAATTTCATATCCCATGCGCTGCACCAGCTCTCAAATTAAGGTGGGCCTCAGCTTGCTTAAAGCTGTTTATGTATAGCAGGCTCCGCCAACCTGTCTGTGGCTGTTGGGATTTCTAGTCCAAAGCCTGGGGGAACCAGGCTGGCAAATCCTGCTGTGCAGACTGGTCCTTTGGCAGCCTGCAGGAGCAAGCAAAGCATCTATTGAGATCTGGCCTTTCCAAGGCCTATGGATGTTATCTGCAGAAGGGAAGCACCTTCCCACCACATTCTGTCATAGAGAAGAGGAGGAAAGTGTGCCTGAGCCTTTGCTGATTTCGCCTGGCAATTCTCTCTTTAGTGGCTGGAGATTACCGTATTTTTCGCCCTATAGGACGCACTTTTCCCCCTCCAAAAATGAAGTGGAAATGTGTGTGCGTCCTATGGGGCGAATGCAGGCTTTCGCTGAAGCCTGGAGAGCGAGAGGGGTCGGTGCGCACCGACCCTCTCTCACTCTCCAGGCTTCAGGAAGCTATCCACAAGCCTTGGGAGCCCGTGGGAGTTCCCGCCGGTCGCCCCAGGCTTGCGGATAGCACCCTGTTCTGGGGGCTGAGGTCGGGGGAAGCTCGGGCTTCCCCAGCCCCGCGCCTGGGGGGGAAATAAATTTTTTTCTTTATTTCCCCCCCCCAAAAAAAAAACTAGGTGTGCCCTATGGGCCGGTGCGCCCTATAGGGCAAAAAATACGGTAACTCTTGAGGCCTCCCCTAAATACATCACATACGATGAAAAAGAACCAGAGTTATCCAGGTCTAGCATTTTCAGCTTGAGTGTATCACATCGTTGCAAAGTCCTTCAGCCCGCTCCCAATTCACAAAGGGTCATGCCAGAATTTTGGTGTGGAGCAGACCCTCTGAAATTAGCAAGTTAGGTCCAATAAGGTCAGTGGTGTATTCAGTAAAATTCGTTCTGGAGGTCCATTCTTAACCTGAAACTGTTCTCAACCTGAGGTACCACTTTAGCTAATGGGGGCCTCCTGCTGCTGCACCGCCGCATGATTTCTGTTCTCATCGTCTGTAACCTGAAGCATATGTAACACAAGGTACCACTGTATATATTCTGAATTAAATAATTAAATGGTACTACCATGCCTCGGGTTACATGCACTTCAGGTTACACACGCTTCAGGTTACAGACTCCGCTAACCCAGAAATAGTACCTCGGGTTAAGAACTTTGCTTCAGGATAAAAAAAGAAATTGCATGGCAGCCCCATTAGCTAAGGTGGTGCTTCAGGTTAAGAACAGTTTCAGGTTAAGAACGGACCTCCAGAACAAATTAAGTTCTTAACCTGAGGTACCACTGTAGTTGAATACCATCAGCAGCAGAGAGCTGCACATGAAGCAGAGGGAGATCACAATTTGTTCCCACAATCAGTGCAAGCGGTTGCATCTGCCTCTTTGTGTACAACAAAGGGATCAGCTACAGGGACTGCCTCTCACCATTCCAACCAACCATCCAGGTTCCAGGGCTTTGGCATGCTTGGAGCTAGTATGATAGATCAGGGTTAAAGGTAAAGATAAAGGGACCCCTGACCATTAGGTCCAGTCGTGGCCGACTCTGGGGTTGCGGCGCTCATCTCGCTTTACTGGCCAAGGGAGCCGGCGTACAGCTTCCGGGTCATGTGGCCAGTATGACTAAGCCGCTTCTGGCGAACCAGAGCAGCACACAGAAATGCCGTTTACCTTCCCGCCGGAGTGGTACCTATTTATCTACTTGCACTTTGACGTGCTTTCGAACTGCTAGGTTGGCAGGAGCAGGGACTGAGCAACGGGAGCTCACCCCGTCTTGGGGATTCGAACCGGTGACCTTCTGATCGGCGTCCCTAGACCAGGGTTACTCAATCAGAAAACGAAATTAGCCAGACAGCAACACTCCTGTCAGATTTCCCATACTCACTTTCAACGGCCTGCTCAATTCCTCTCAGCCTGGCATAGGCTGTGTTGATGTCCAGAGTGAAATTGTCAAGCTGTTCCTGAGTAAGGCGTTTATACTGCATTTCTTGTTCACTGAGTTTTTCCGACAAGTCCTGAAACCAAACACAGTATCAAAATAAGATTTCATGAACACTATCATCTTCCCAAGGTGAGTACACCACAATGTTAGAAATTGAGATATGAAAGCTAGGAGCTAAACAGCACCTTAAACCTAGGTTATGGGCGCCACAATGGAGTGTCTAGGTGCACTTTTTTATAACAATACAAAGCTGAAAATGAATGAACTGCAGCTAAAATCGTATGTTCATTTTTCGCATCGTCTAGTTCTCATTGTAAGACTGCAAAAAAATATATACTTCTACTGCCCACCCCCTTAATATTCTTATGCGGGTCCCTTCTCCAGTCTTCAGAAAAAGGTCCTCAGTGGCAGTTTTCTAAAATTTTAAGTGCACTACTGTGCCCAGAGCTCAGAAACTGCTCACATTAATGAAATTCCCTGTCGCAAAACACGCCTGGGAGCTTCGAATGCTGCTACACCAGCCATCATCTTCTTAAGAACCATTTCTAAAGATGTCAGATTTTTAGTGCCTATTTGAGAGAAAAGAAAAAGCCACACTACAACAAAGAATTATTGCCACCTTTGTGCCTAGAATCGGATTTAGGTCATCGAGTATGTAATAAAACATATTGTCCCACATATACTTGGAATTAAATAATGTGTTTGCTGAGGTCAGCGGAAATAAATCTACAAATGCACAATCTTAAGCACTTACATAGAAACAACTTCAGCTTAGATCAATGGCACTTCTGCATTATCATGGCTGGGATCAAGATTTTAAGAAGGCAATAACAACAACAACAGCAACAGCAACAGCAACAACAACAACAACAACAACAATTTAATCTTTATACCCCACCCATCTGGCTGGGTTTCCCCAATCACTCTGGGCAGCTTCCAACAAAAGATTAAAAATGCATTGAAAATACATTAAAAAGGCAAGTCTTTTGAGACTATAGTGAAGCAAAACGCTACACTCAAAGCCAACGGACCCTTCACAATCATATCACAAATCCCACCTGGTCAAATTGCAGCTTGAGTTCTTGCTCTTGGATTTTGAGCACATCTCTCAAATGATCAGCATGTGCAGCAGCCTGCCGGCGGAGCTGAGTCCTCATTTCAGTCTCCATTACTTCTCTGGCTTCTTCAACCTGCCAAAAAGTCACTAGCAGTCACCACTTTGTAGCCTATTGGGGCCAATGTAATTAGCTGATCTTACAGGGAAAATACCCACACCTGAGCCACTGGACAAAGAGCAATTTTATCTAAGAAATGGGACCTATCCCCTAAGAGATCTACAAAACCCTGGTAAACAGTGCTGTGTCACGTGAACTAATACATTGCTGAACTTGTCGCTACAACAACCATTTTGAAATTTCTGACTGCCTTTTCCATCTTTAAAAAGAGCTAAGAGTGCTTTTGAAAGCAAAACAGGCTTAAAATGAATCTGTCCTCCGAAGTCTAATTGAAAAAGTCACAAAAGCGAAAAAAGGTGTCTCACTGCAAATACGCTGGGGAGGTTAAAGGGAGTGCATACAAGAAAACAAGAAAACTTGTTGAACACTTTCTTATGTTTCCTTCTTTTACAATAAAATGCAGGTACATTATTTTCTTAAAGGAGCAACTTTTTCGGGATTTTTACAAGACTTATTAGTGACCGAAGAAGACAGTTAAAAAGTTTTTAGATGGGTGCATGGTCATACTGGTTTGATGATGCACAGAGAATGGCCTTTTCCCATAAATTTGCCAGGATCTGCACCTTATTTCTGAACAACCCGCATCACAGCAACTGCTTAGCTGTCTTGGTTGCTGCAGCCAGCTCCACTTATTAATTGGTCCAAATGCTTCCCTTGACTGTGTCTGCTGGTAGATGGATCTTGTGTCTAAGGTGGGTCCCTGGGCAGCGCAACCGAGTAACTGAATGTACTAAAAACCTATTGAGAACCAGATCCAGAGTGTACAAAGCTGTACGGACATCTGCTCATATTACTCAGCAGAATTAACGTTCTGTGTTCTTCCCTTTCAAACGACTAAAAACATTGTGTGTGCAGCTGCATGCATACAGGCCCAGAGAATGCTCGCGACAAGACTGGAAAATAAGAACAGTGCTTACCTTCTTTTCCTGTTCAGTTTGGATTTCACTCTTATGACGTTCTAGTGCCTTTGCCACCGCTGACTCAAAAGCTTTTTTATCTTCCAGTTTCTGCTTTTCTAGGGCTGTCTCAATGTGCTGCTGTTCTCGGACTCTCAACTCCACCAGCTCCTTGTTGAGTTGGTCTATACGTCGGTGAGCATGAGCAATGAGAGAGTTCAAGTCGTCTGTTGTCAGCTTGCCAGCTGAAGAGAGAAGACAGTTAAGATACAGCAGACTGTAAAAAGGACACCAGACCTTTATAATCTAATTATCTGCATGAGCAAAACAGGTAATAGACAATATTTTAAACTGATGTGATTGGTCAAATATGACTGCATATTCCCCTTGGTTCAGAACACGGGATAATGCTGTTCATTCAAAAGAAAGCTACCAGGTCGGAAACCCAAGAGGGGTTTCTGTGCTTTTCAAAGAAAATGTTCACCAAATTAAGCTTCTCTCATTATAGTTCTTATACCTAGAAGCAGGACGTCATCTGTGTTGAGTCTAAAATTTCAGGATAGCTTTTGGGGCCTGGGACTAGTATTAAATGAAAGGAGGAAAAAGGTGATGCCCACTGACCTAACCAAATAAAAGCAAAAATATACTTTACAAGTGTACTTTCTTACCCAAAGATCATCTCAAGCAAAACAAAACAAAAAACAAAACAAAACAAAAATAGCATATACTTTGTGGGTTCATGTGAAAAAGAAAGGACAAAAATTGCATTAGTGGAGGGAGCTTAAATGAGGGATTTCTAAACGGTCTCATGGAGTCAACCAACTACCGTTAAAATGATGTTAAGAAGTAAATTTGTGCACTGTACTTTCATTTCTCAAAGAGCCAAATGAAACACTGGAATAGCTGAAAAGAATACTGCAGCAAATATTTTGGGATGAAAATAAAGGATGAAGTCTGCTGGCAAACACAGTCATGTTAAAACTGGTTTGATATTGGAGGTTCTTACAGCACACAAGTATCTAGTTTATCCTAAGCAAGCCTCTCTCCAATGTCAGCTATAACTTAACGTTGAGAAGCATGAACCACCCAATGCATAGTATTTGTGTAGTATGTACATGCATGATATACAAGATGGGTATTTACTGCAACATGCTCCCCACTGGTCAATTTGCCTAGTCTACAGAGGGGTTGGTGTAAGCAGAAACAGATGTTTTGGGGCTTTAATAGCTGACTCTTCTGCTATAGTAGATTTTCTCAAAGGGAATGAAGGTTGGTGGCATAGGTCTAACAGTGACCGTTTTTTACGTTCAGTCCTACATTCCAGCCATCTGTAAAACAGTCATCTGCAGACAGCTTAAGGATATGTTTTTACTCAGGCCACCATCACATATAACTAGAGGTGCACTGATGATTATCTACACTCACAGCCTTGTGACTGTCAAAACAGATCATCTTCTTTTTAGTAACACACCAAACTAGAGCCTCTAGTTACTCTTAGAAGTAAAAAGCCAAACAATTGAAGCAACCTGGATACATGTACTTGCCATCCCATTCCCAAGAAGAAATGCACAAGGCACACAGCGTATACAGAAAGCAGAAATGAGAAAAGAACTCACCGATATCAGTTATCTCTGCAAGAGAAAATGGAAGGTTTGGAAAAATTAAAGCATGTCCACAGAAGCAGATCAACGAGCCGTTAGAAGCATGCAGGAGTGGAAGAGCACAGATGCAAGCAGACAATTCAATCATTAATAAAGAGTATACTTGAAAGTACAGCATGGAATTGCTCATTTCATAAAACCATTTGGGCCATGCTGAAGTGTGGAGGCTTACAATAATCTAAGTTAATTACAGCCATTAATTGGAGAGGGCGAAGGGCGCCTGGTGTTTCCCCCGCCCCCAAGGTCTTCTGTCCTTCAGAAAAGCTTTATCAGACCCCACCAAACTCAAAAAGCCCAGATTTCATGCACTTTTAAAAAGTGCGAACAGTGCTAGAGTGTGCATGCTGATACCCACCTTGAAAATATTATTATACTCCCTTCTGAGGAGGTACAACTTAGTGTCCCAATTCAGATAAACTGAGAGCACAGGCACACAATCCCTTCAAATGTGTTATTCAGCCATTGATTATCTGTTATTCCTTTACTCTCTTTCTATTAAATACTTAGATGAGAGCAGAGTGAAGGAAACAAACTCTCATAACTACTGTTCCAACAGAAATGTGTTCTATTTATTAAGGAAATGTACATATCCCGCCTCTCTTGTTTTTTCTGTAAAACAATCAGACTTTATCTTGGTTAACGAACACACTTTTTCTTTTACTTCTAATTTATGGTTTTTAAATGCTTTTAGCTTTTCCCCATTTTAATTTTTGACCCCAACCCCCTCTGCTTATTAAAAGCTCAAATATATAAGGCAGCAAACGTTTTAGCCATGCCCAATTTATGTGTGACTGTGCACCAAACCCGTAAGTTCCCAAACAAGGACCACTATAATATAGTTGATCAAAGTGACAAGAGAGCCCTGCTTGCAAAGGAACAATCAAGAGCTCCCTTTAAGTTCCTAATTGTTCCTTTGTAAATGTCTGTACCTGCCCCCACACCTGACATCACATATTATGTTAGGTGTGTTTTGTGAGGAATGGGCTCCTGGGCCAAATTGGGAAATCAATGAAAGTTTTATTTAGTGCTCTAAACTTTGGCGTACCAGTAGAGATGGTCAGGACCACAACTAAACATATTACTTACTTAGTCCCTTCCAACCAGACTGAACTTCTGGAGTAACGCTATCAAGCTCTTTCTGAAATTCTTCTCTTGCTTTGGTTACAAGTTCATGGTACTGAGTTACTATTTTAGCTTCTGACTGGGCTGCTTGAACCTAAGGAATAAATAGAGAAAAGGAAAAAATTCTTAAGGCAGGCACTGCAAATATTTCTAGCTGGCAAGATAATGAAGATTAAAAATGAAATACAGTGGTACCTTGGGTTACAGACGCTTGTGGTTACAGACTCCACTAACCGAGAAATAGTACCTCGGGTTAAGAACTTTGCTTCAGGATAAGAAAAGAAATTGCATGACGGCGGCGCAGCGGGAGGCCCCATTAGCTAAAGTGGTGCTTCAGGTTAAGAACAGTTTCAGGTTAAGAACGGACCTCCAGAACGAATTAAGTACTTAACCTGAGGTACCACTGTAATAGTCTAATACTCATTCAAATTCATTAACCACTCTTTACAGACACCAGAAGTCACTGCATTACATACACAGCTGGAAATTAGGGCAAAGGTCTAATTGTAAAAGCATGTAGTTAAAGCAGGGAGGAGTACTTGCAAGGGCTTTTATACAATATACTCATCTGAATGTACTTAATGTTCAGAGCGGAAACAAAATATTTGATATTTTTTTAACTTGAAAGACCTAAACTAGGACAACTACATTTGCATTGCATATGGAATCTAATAAAAGGAAGGAAGAGGAATCACATTTCAACAGAAAGCCTATACAGGCAGACATTTTATCCCTCTTAAAGACAGAGGAGATAAGGAACAGGGACATTAAAATACTGCATAGCCACTAACTGGTTCATTAGTTTAAACATTTTTACTCTGTTTGGTACATTACAAAAATCAGAACCAAAACACATTTTTTTAAAGTTACAAAATAAGAGCAGCTAAAGCAAAATTGGCACAAGTCTTGCCTGCATATATTTGGCAGTGAAAAAACCAGGAAACTCAAAATTAGCCACATTTTTCCATTTCATCCGATCCAGGAAACAATGATTACTGGCTTCTGAACAAGCCAGGATATTCAACTAAGGTTTACTATTAGCTTCTTCCAAAGTTGGTAACCATGGTTTTTCCAATTTGGGTGAATGGGGGGGTTACAGTTAATTAGAGGCTTCCTACTTGTTTGGTGCAGAGGAAGGAGCAAAGCGGCTCCATGCACAGGCAAAAGGCTTGTGCTGTTCTCAGCTTAATAAACAGATTACCTGAACAAGCTTACTAAGTTAAATCACAAAGAGCAGTTCTAAAAAGAGATGTAGTCTCTCCTGTTTCCAGAAGCTTAAGAGACACATGCACTGAGAGCTACTGTGCCTGATCACAAGTGGTCACTAATACTTCATTAGCAAGCAGCCGTAAAAACCACAGCCTACAACATTGATTTTGAAATATCTTAAGGAGAGTGACAAAGAGCTGAGCAAATACAGGTAACTCCCAATTTACCCAGAAGTTAAATTCCAAGGCACCACACATTCAAGTGAAATTGCGTATATATGAAATATAATTGAGAAATTCTGCAAACACCCTGTTCTGCCCCCACCACGCCCCTTTCGGGGTCGCTTCCAAATTCGGCGCAATACGTATGTGCAGTTGCGCACATATTGAACATGCATAAATGAGAGGTTGCCTGTACACAAAAAGGTTCCCTGAATCTTAGGCTTGAGGCCAAGAAAAATCAGCATAGTGCCATCTCTCTCTGAGTATAACTGTGCCTTTATGTGCTGTACCCAGTGATTTTTTTCTGGGAGGACACATACCCCTAAACATTTTGTGAATCTAAGTTTGGCCTCATTGAGGGGCAGTATTTCAACATGAGTAGGAAAATGAGAGTACCACAAACATTTTTTTAGGGGGGGGGGAGCACTGGCTCTACCCAATGACTATCATGCCTCAAGCCCTGTACAACTCATATCACAGATTCTGCCAACGTAAAAAAGTCATAAGACTTTTTCGCCACTCTCTACTTCCTTATGGTTCAAATACAACAGTTTAGAAGATGGGGTTAGTTCTCAGATGCTCTGATATCCCAAAGACAATCTCACAAGTACTCAAGTGCTCTGTTATATTCATAATGTGAATAAATATCCAACTGGAAATCATATTCATAAGCATCCAACTGGATATTCATAAGCATTCAATTGGAAATCATTAAAGCTAATTTGGCCAAAGTTTACCTTTTTGACGACATTGTCCAGATCAACAATCATATGACGAAGGTTCTCTTCTGCAGCTTGGATGTGAGGCTTGGCCCCAGGAATCTGAGACTTCTTGGCACCATCAATCACTTCCTTCGTTTTCTCCAATTCTTCTCTAAACAGAATCAGAAGCCACCAATTAGCTATATTAATATTCACTGTCTGTTAAAAGAAAAACGTGAAATATAAAATCTGTCAGTCCATGGCATGTTTGGGAGTGCTTTTGGGGTGAGGGCTGAGCCTACCATTCCTAACCACTGAACATCAAGCTTGATGTCTGCATAAAAAGCTATTTTACGTGCATAGCCCCATATTAGGCTCTATTAGTCACATTTAAACATTTTATTATTATTTTTATCTTCTTAATTTCATAAAATCCCATTGTTTGCTTTCTACCGGATTCCTGCTGAAGCTAAGAAATCTTACTTGGCTTTTAAAAGGACGTCAGCAGCTTCATCTACAGCTCTTCTGCGATCCTTCAATGCTTCCTCCAACGTCCTCCACTGAGTCGCCTTTTTATCACTTGGAACCTAGCAAAATGCACAATCAGCCTCAATTTCTCAGGTTTCTAACTGCTTGTTAGAAATCAGCACACACTTACACAAACTGCCAAAAATCTATCAGATGCCTCCTCATCTGATAAATTCTACACGTTTACAAAGAACATGGAAAATGATTATAGTTTGCCATCAAATTTGTTGTGCAACATGTATTTTTACAAACGTTTCTCTACACAAGCAGAAAATAAGTCTGCACGATGTAACACAAGCAGCAGAAAAGGAAGATCAGACCTACATCATGCTCTGATGAAGCAGTATATACAGAAACAAGTAACTCCATCCATCCATCAGTGAGTAAAAATTTCCAGGTATCATGAGAGTCACCTTCTCAGATATAGTTGAAGAAACCAAAGTACAGTGGTACCTTGTTTTGCAACCACTTTGGATTACAACCGTTTTGGATTACAACCATTTTGGATTACAACCACGTCAAACCCGGAAGTGTGTGTCCCTTTTTTTAATTACAACCCAATTTTTTTGGATTACAACCCATTTCTGGGGGGGAGGCCCCATTGGAAAAAACGCAGTAATTAAAGTAATTAAGCAAACACACACACACACACCTCAGAATTATCCATAGCCTCTCTTAACTTCTGGGCATGAAGATTGACAGCCTGCACGGCAGCCTCCTGGAGTGTAATCGCATGCACGGTTGCACGAGCAGTGCCATTCAAAGCACTTTCCAAGGTCGCTGCAAGAGCTGGTGAGAGAAGAAGTAAAACAATTTGGCTTGTCCACTTCTCACCTTGCATAGCACGGTTTTATATTTCCTTCTTCCCATAGGCGTCTGGTCCACGCCGCTGGCTCAGATTATGGCAGCTAGGCTGCTTCGGGGGGCAAACTATCCCCCGTTTGTGCATTTGCATTGACTGCCCAATCTGCTACTAAGCCAAGTTCAAGATGCTGGAGCTAACATATAATTTACTGTATTTTCTTGATTAAATCTATATACAACCCTTCATCTGAAGATCACAGGGCAGCTTACAGCATAAAAATGCAGAATCAAAATTAAAGAAACAAACTCCCACACTTTGAAAAAGGCCACAGATTTTTTAATCAGACAAAGGCATAGTTATAGAGGAACATTTCTGCCTAGCGCCTAAAGATATGTAATGAAACAATGTAATGCTCCCTGGCGACAGCATTGTACGAATGGGGAGCCAGCACAGGAAAGGCCCATTCACAGGTTGCCACCCTCCAGACCTCTCATGGAGCAGGCCCATGAAGAAGGGGCTGAGATTATGATCACAGGATCTGGGTTGGTTCATATGGGAAAGGTAGTTTATGTATTACAGTGGGACCTCAGTTCCCAAACAAAATCTGTTTGGGAAGACCACTTGGCTTCTGAAATGTTCGAAAAATGAAGCGTGGCTTCTCATTGGTTGCAAGAGGTTCTTGCACTCAGCAGAACCTGCATTGCATGTTCAGGTTCCGAAAAGCATTTGAAAACGGAAGCATTTACTTCTGGGTTTTTTGGTGTTTGAGAACCAAAACGTATGACAATGGAGGCGTTCGGGAACCGAGGTTCCACTGTATGGTCCTGAGCCACACATATAACCATGTACAGCTAAGGACTAGGTTACTTAAGAGACCAGGTTATTCCTGTATACCCAGGTCATTGCAGTCTGCAGGAGAACGTCTCCTACAAGTTCCAAAAATATGATAAACCCACTCTACAGCAATTTGGAGAAGAGCTTTCAGTGCAGCTGCTCCTATTCTGTGGAACAGCATTCCTGTTGAGATATGACATGTGCCCACTATCTGCACTTTCCAGAAACAATTGAAGACATTTTTTGCTTTGATTGGCTTTCAACTGAAAGACCTGAGGGAAAGCATTACTGCACGGAGCCTAAGCTGCGAGTGAATGTAAGGTGTGAAACTGTAAAACAGGTTCCACTGCTTACATGACATAGCAGTTAAGGGCAGGAATTGAATAATTTGTAAATCTATACACCAAAATAAGTTGCAGTTACATTCCGGGAGGGCAGAAGAATGGTTAGAGATGCTTCCGCTCCAAAGCAAATTGCTTAAACTACTGCAACCCAGACATTCTTCATAGGATTTTTCTGAAAATGTGGGCAAAGTATACCCTTCCCTAGGTAGATCATTTTCATGCCAAGACGAAGCTGACAGGGCAAAGTGAAATTTTATGAAAACAGCTTTCAGCTTCAAAAAACTAGCCACCTTTATACACAGCTACTCTTGCAGCTGAAAAGCAAGCCGAACTTGAAACTGCCACGGTATACTGTTTGCCTACATACCAGAAACCTTCGCTTGTTCCTCTTTATCTTGCTTTGCAAGACGAGCTGCAACCTCATCAGCTGGCCTCTCTTTTACACGTTTTTCACCTAGGTATAAAGGTTTACATTTTAATAAAACACTGAAAACCAAGATTGATAGAAGTTTATTCACAAGGCAGCTATTTCCCTGTTAAGAAACAGGCGAGACGTCAGTGTTCTAGAAGTGTATTTTGCCAACAAACTGATCTCATGGAGCTGGTCATGCTCCATGATTAAACCAATCCACCTACCGTATTTTTCGCTCTGTAAGATGCACTTTTCCCCTCCTAAAAAGTAAGGAGAAATGTTGTGTGTGTCTTATGGAGCAAATGCAGACGGGAGGCTCTGCTCAGCACTCCCTTTAAAGAGCCGCGTGGAGGAAAAGCCTCCAAGAACCGCACACATGCTCCGTGCACTCTTTAAAGGGAGCGTGGCTCTTGGGGGAGCCTTCATCCTCCTGCCCGGGAGAGGCTGCGCGCAGCTATCCCATAAGCCAGGACAGCAAGCAGGATCGCTGCGCTGCAATCCCGCTTGCTGTTCTGGCTTCTGGGATTCTGGAATTTTTTTTGTTTTCTTCCTCCAAAAACTAGGTGCGTCTTATGGTCTGGTGCATCTTACAGAGCGAAAAATACGGTAGCAATAATAAATTCAGCAAGGTGACAATGTGCTCGGCCAGGACATTACATTCAGAAATCAGCAAGAACTTAACACTATAACGTAACCACCCATGTTCCATATTTCTGTTTGCCTTCTGACAAGTGTAATACAAAGAGCCCCAGCCTTCCTCTCTTGCTTCAAACTGGGGTCATCTCTGCACCAATTCAGAACTTTGAAGGGCTTAGTGAAACAAAAGAGAAAACCCCTGCCCACTTCAAGGTAGAGGAGTATGCTGAGACAGCCCATTTTGGTGGTGCGTTTTCCTCTGGCCCCAGAAGGCAAACTGGACCTGACTGTTGTGGGCAGCCAAGATGCTGAGGACACCTTGGTTAGTTAATGGCCAAAATGATTGCCTGTTCCCATCTCCAAGATATGGACCTGAGAAGAAACTGTCTTCAATATCCCATGGAGTTACAGCATGAGGAAGCCACCTGTGGTTTCAACTCTACAGTCACTTCCTGACCTGGGAGTAAGCTTTATTGGGCAAAGAAAAATGGCTTTCTTCCAGAGAAACATGTACTGTATTAAGATTGTTTGAAGGGCAGGAGGAAGGTCCTTATAACAGAGATTCTGGCTAAGCTATTGAAGCCAGTCAAAATGTGTTGACCGCTGGTGAATTCTATCATCACTTACAAATATATTCTCTTTTCCTTCATGTATCTTGATTAAAATTTGATACGGCCACAGAGGGAACAATGGAACAAACAAAGGGATTCATCAGAATGTAACTCTAGTTTTGCAAAGTTCTTTTCTTTCAGAATTTCAAAAGTAAAGAGGCCAGGAGTTTGCAAAAAGAACCAAACAATACCTAGGTCAGGAGGTTTGTGTTTTCCTTCAAGAGGCGCATGACTTTTGCTCTGTTCTGTCTCCTGCATGCCTGGAGCTGGAACGGAAACAGCTTCACCTGTTGCTGAAATTATCTGAGCCGCTTCTGAACATGCTGTAATTATCCACATGCAAACATAAATTAAAACCATGACAAATTTTTTATAAATTGACATACCATCTGAATGGAGTAACTTTTGAAAAAATGAAATAATTTGAAGATTCTGAGCCTCTTTTACTGCTTTTATTTGGTCCTTACTCTTCTTTCTTGAGGTTTTTGAAAAACTTTATTCAGAACCACAATTGTTTGCATGAGTCAAACGGCAACACCAATGAACAAAAAACAACAGCAAGAACTATATGACAGCCAAAGGAACATAATATTCTCTGCCAGTGCATAAATTGTATAATATAGAAAAGGGAAACCATCAGTGTCGTATTCATCAGACAGAGGTCTGATGGAATATGCAAACAACGTGAGATGATCGTGCCTTCCTGGACACCCCAATCATTAATTACTTTTCCAAAATGAGTCATGTAGTGCTGATATCATCCTTGTACTATCAGGCTTATTAGCATGAAAAATAAAAAACTTCATTCTGCAAAAAAGACATCCCATTCTACTTGCCCTTCAGACATGTGGATTTGATGTCTAAGCTTCCCAGTGTCTATTTTCCAAAGTTCACTATACCCAAGAACTACAGTAGGGGTTCTATTTCACTTCCACAGTTATGTTATCACAAGTCTGGCTGCGACAGGTATGAATATCAAATCTGTAAGTACTATAATCACCCACCCACAGATAAAACAATGAAAAAACATTCTTTTTCCTGTTTCAACAGTTGTTTGTCCAGTTACAATCCTGATCTCTTTAGTATCTCATCGCGAAATCTTTCTACCTGGGGGCATTCCCACCTCAAATGAAGATAAATGCCATGCTGACCACAACCCTTCCAATTTTGCCAAGCACATGTCAATCTCACCAGGCTATAAACAGATCAGCTGGGCATAAATTAAAAGTGAATGTCCAAATTAACTGGCTTATATCTCTCTCAATTGTTCCATAAATGGATGGTGGTGATATGGGAGTCTTTACACCAGTACAGGCCTCATTTTCTATACTGAGTCAATACTGTAGACGGATGAATTATTTAATACAGGTGTCAAGAAGAACCGCCTGCTGAAAACGTTTTTTTTTTCAATGTGCTTATCTAGATTGATGATTTGGTTACATGTTTCATTGTGTTTTTAGAAGTTTTTAATGCTTTTACAATGTTTTACATGGTTTTTTTTAAATTGTATTTTTATTGCAGATGTTTGCCTTCTTGGCTTCTTTCGGCGGAAGGGTGAGATATAAAATTTAGTAATTTAGATTGCCATGCTTTCTGCACCATATGAACACAACGCAGAATTTTGCAACTGTATGTGAGTTTTTGGAAGGAAAGGTTGCAAAGGAACATTCTTTAATCCTGCAGCCAATCAGAAGCTGCACTTTGGTTTTCAAACGTTTTGGAAGTTAA
Source organism: Podarcis erhardii (assembly GCF_964252035.2). Taxonomy (NCBI): domain Eukaryota; kingdom Metazoa; phylum Chordata; class Lepidosauria; order Squamata; family Lacertidae; genus Podarcis; species Podarcis erhardii. Next base: position 41,583,052 of record NC_138502.1, on the reverse strand, counting down.
ACGGACTTCCGAAACGGATTCCGTTTGACTTCCAAGGTATGACTGTAGTTTCAAGTTCCAAATCATAAATTGCTCATAAACAACTCAGCCCCCTCCTGCATATTTTTATAAGGTATCATATCTTACCTTCTTTTTTCTCACTAGCAGCTGAGGGTTCCTCTGTTTTACTCTTTGCAATTTTGGCAGCAGGCTGTTTAGATTCTTTCATTACCTCTGTTACAGAGGAGATTTTCAATGGACCCGACTGTATCTGTGAGTAGGGGGGGAAATCTCAGTGAATTGCATACTATGAAGAATGCATGTAAGACAGATATACCACTTAATTATGCAAAACTCCTAGACTGGGGTGGATAACTTGTGGCCTTCCAGATCTTGCAGAATTACAACTCCCATCAATCCCACCCTGCACAAGATGGAAGAAGCAGTTTGGGGCAGTGTAAGAAAAGCAGAAGAGAAACAACATTTCAAAGTGACAGCATATCCCAAGGCTAGATTATCTCTTTCAATGCGCAGCATGTCAACACACTGAAAGGTCGTGTGCACATGTGAAGGCACTCACAAAGGGCGCTCATTGTCAACACGAGACTACAAGGGGAACTGAAGGCACCTGTCTTCTCTGAAACTAATAAGCAAGCACTCTCTCAGAACTGGAATCTGACAATTCGAGGACCAGTTTATCCCAATGAAAAGGTGTATAATGCTATAAAAGTGTGGCAGTTAACCAACATATTTTGATAGGAGTAAAAGAATCAGGAATAGAAGTGTGCAAACGCAGCTTTAAACAGCATACATTTTAAGTAAGATGGCAGTATATCTTCATAACCCATTAAATCACAGCCTCTTTTAGTACACCCATGAAAAGCTTACAACAAGAACGCTGACCCCAGCAGTTGAATCACTGTTATGAAGCCTGAGAACAGTGAATAGGATATCCAGCTTTTTAATCAATTAGATTTCTCAGTGGCATTAAGTGTGCAAAATCTAAAGCACAACTTAAGAATTGGAAAAATGACAGGTGTGTTATTAAAGCAAGGATAGAAACTTACTGGCTTCTTTGGTGTTGGAATACTAAAAGAAGGACCCAGTACCATGTCAAAGACGTTGCTGGAATAAGGGATGGTCTTCTCTACATTTTCTCGGAAGCGTGGATCATACTTAGCATATAAAATAGTTCCGCCTACTCCTCCACCAACAAACAAAACACTGGCTCCTATGATTTTGCCTGCAGAGACACTGTTTAAAAAGAAAATCCATGCTGATATACAACAATAAAATTATAGTACAAGTCAGAAAGCATCAAGGATTACAGATGTTCAGTACCTAGAGCTACAGCTGTCTAATACTTTCTAAGCCAATTAAAATAATGTCGGCCCTTTAATTAAGGAGGCTGAAGCAGGATATGCAGAAAGGGATTTAATACAAGACACTTAGATAGACAGGACAGTTGTAAATAAGATGAAGATCCTATTACAGTTTCTATTCCATTACACCACCCAGAGATCCTTTGATAAAGGGTGGTATATAAATTGAATAAATAAATAAAATGTTTAGCCTTGTACATTTAATAAGCCCAAGGGCTTTCTCTAACACCTTGGGCTCCTTTGGGAGGAAGAACAGGATATAAATAAATGTAATTAAAGTAATAATGGTATAGTATTCAGGCGCTGTCAAAGCCCCATTAGGGCAGAAGCCACACAGCTCCACAATCTAGCCACCACACATAAATTCCTTTCACACATCTACACCAGCTGGTGACATGATGTGCAGAATGGCCTTGGCTGATCTATGTGGAGGGGGCACGAACTTGTGGCAAAAGACAGTCTCACACTTTATTTATTGTTCACTTTTTTGACTCAATGAACAAAAAATGCTTTGCTAGGCACTGGTTTATCTAGCAAAAGGAATACCCCACTGAGGATTTAATTTTTTTTAAAAAGATGATGAATCTACCTACCCAGATTCTCCAGATGTAGCATATCCACGACCCAGACGTAATGGACGGACTGAACTTCTGCCACACAGACAAGTCTAAAGGGAAAAAAAGAAACTTGTGATTAACAATGGCTCCATTCAAGCCCATTCCACGTAGCTCAAAAAGAATCACAGAATCATTGTTCTGTTGCTGCGGCTTTGCTTTTTGTTAAGAGGAGACTTGCAAATAACATTATCTCATTATCCCTTCTGCCAACACATACCCATACAGAAAATTGTGGCCCACTCTGAAGGAACACCAACCATTAATGTTCTTGTTATTTAATAAAACTACCTTGTCTGGTCATCTGGAAGCCATTTTTATTTGCCACAGGTAACCAAGCAAGTGACTACTGATACAGTTGCATTAATACACTTAAACAAACTGAATAGTGTATTTATCTAACTAACTCCATTGCAAGATCATGAAATACTGTAACCTCAGATCCAGACACGCTAACTGAAAATTATACAAAGCAGATTACATTTTATCCCTCATTTCACGATCTTAAAAAGCTTATGAACCATATTTACTATTGAGAAGAAGTCTTGCAATCATGATATAACATTATCTCTTTTCAAGAGATCTCTTTCAAAACGATTGATAAATTGAGTCACTCTGAACAATATTGGAATCAGTTTACAGAACCTAAATCGATACACACACAAAAAGCTTGCAGGATTGTGGGTTGTAAATATTGGCATCTAAATATTAATAGCAATATTAAATTCAGTCAGACACAGGTTAGTTTTAAAACTTAATTAGCTAAAAACTGCAACAACTTACTGAAATTAGAATTCCCTTCACTGAGCTGCTGCAATGTTATATAGAATATTCACACATGCCCCTGATATTCTGGCAATCATTTTTAATATATCTAAAAAGGTTTGCCACTAACAAGCAAATATCTTTCTGTGGAAAAACCTTTTTTTTAATAAAAAAAAAATCCCCACAGTATTGTAATATTGCTTTACAAGTGTTGGCATAACTCTGATTTTCCACAGGAAGAACAGATGCCCAAAACCTTCATTAAAACCATATGTGAAGTTAGGAAATAGAAAACTCTGGAAGTCTGTGTTCCATGACACACCCTAGCTCAGGAGTTTCCATCAATTGAAAACATAATTTTGAAAATGCCAGACAGATTGGCATCCAGAATTTGAACACCCACGCTCAAAAGGTCATAATTGGCATATAGTTGTGAGACTTTGATGGCTTCAAAATAGTCACACAATAAAGTATTTGGTCAATTTGCGTGAAGGCTTTTACTCTGCACGCTAAGCTCTGTTGTTTAATAGCTTGTATTTTCCAGCCCAATGTACCCCAAGGGTGCCCCAGAAACCTAGAATACAGAAATGCAATAATCTCACTTTACAATTCATTCAGTTATATGCAACTTTATAGTGCACAGGCCTGAACTTCTCTCTCTGCTGAACTGTACAAATGATTATAGACCAGATGGTAAGATTAGCTTGTAATTGAACAGCAAGAGCAAAACATATGAAAGTTACTTACAGTGTTTAAAAACATATTTTGAGTACTTTCTAGAGAAGATCAGAAAATTCAACAAAATGACATATGCAGCCACATGCACATTTACAGAAGTCCCACTAACATTTAACATGAGTTACACCAAAGTATGTCTAAACTGGCTATGTTTTACAGTACAATCCTATGCATATTTATTCAGACGTACGACCCATTATGCTGAATGGGGCTCACTGCTATTAAGCGCATATAAGATTACAGCTTTGGTCACAGTCCCAGATATTTTCACAGCTGTCTCTTTGAATTTCCCTTTTTGCCTTCTTTCTAAATAAATAAAAAAGAACAACTCTGCAATAAGCAATCTGGGGCTTCATTCCAACTTCATCTTTGAGTTCCTTTTCTAACAGGATTCACAAAAAGAACACTTTAAGAACACCCACCAAAGCTCTTGCTCCACTAATCTAAAGACCAGAATTCAGTGGGCAGGAATAAGCGAGCAAGTGGGGCTCTTCAATTGTGGCACCCCGACTGCTTGATGGAACACCACATTGTCCATTTTTAGAATGTTAAAAACAGGGCTGATTTCAGTGGGTGTTCTTATGGCAAGGTCTTCATCGGCATAATCCTACATATGTTTACTCAGCAGTTAATGACACTATATTCAGCAGGGCTTACATCTTGGAAAGTTTTAAGTATGCTATTGTGTCTTTTTTCACTACCACTTTAAGCTGTTCTTTTGGATGCATTTTTTTCATGTGTTTTTCCCCTTTTAATACAGGTACACTGTTTTATTGTTCGCCATTATCTTAAAGCTTATAAGGTGCTCTGAATTCACATTACCGCAGAAAATGTGTGTGTGTGTGTGTGATATTATAATGATCCAGTGTCATCTTTACTGGTTACCAATTTGTCTCCGGCCTCAATTCAAAGTGCAATTATCATTGTTAACTTTAGAAGGCATAAGTCTAGGACCAGTTTATTTCAATAATAACCCATCAGAAAGGAAACTCCCCAGGCATTAAGATCTACCTCTGAGACCCTGCTCTGAGTCCCCCACAAACATTAGAAATGTGGTGTGTGTGCACAAGAAAATTTTGGGTTTTTGTTTTGTTTTGCCGTTATGCTGTCCAGAATCTAGAACCTACCCTGACAGAAGTTTATCTGGCCCAACTGCTGCATGCTTTCCAGCAAGACTTTGTTTCAACAGGCATTTTTGGATGCTGCTTCTTAAATGATAAACACGGGCTGTTTGCATTGTATATTTTATCATTGAAAGCCACCTTGAGTTCCATGATAGAAATGGTAGGTATACCTGATTGCAAAAAAATAATTTTAAGCTTTGAAGAAAAACCCAGCAAGTATGAAGCTCCAAAGCCACTACACTTTCCAAAACTGTTACTAGTTAATTAGAATAGTAGTTTCAAGATCTCTAAATGGATAATGACAGAAGAAGGTGGGGCAGCCAGGCCTTGCTCTGCAACCAGGCGCAGCCCTAGAATCTCTTTTTGACACTGTGGCCTGCAAAACAAAGAGAAATTGCATAATGTTTTCTGCCACCAAAGCCTGCTTAATATGTATGAGGAAGCAGACTTTCCAGCACACTTTTCGCCGCAGATATTAAACGGTGTAATCTTTAGGACACAGAATAATTAAAGCAAGGTCATGTCCTTCTACCAGCTATGAGAAGGGACTTGCCGGCTTTAAAAAAAAATAATGGATCAGCGCTGCTTGCCAAAGGACACACCTCTGGAAGCCAGTTCGCTGCTTCACGTGAAAACCCCAAGAAGTAGTGAGGGAAACCCGTGGAGGCCCTGTTTCTGGGTTTAGAGGTGACATCCAAGGAGCCTACAAGACCCAGCAGCCCTCTCTCCGGTGGCGACCCTACGGCAACTGGGAGCGCCCATCCACAGCACCGCCTCTGCACGCGAGCACGCGTTCTCACGAGCGTGTCTTGGACTCCGGTTTCGCTCTCTTCCGCCCGCCTCTGAGGCAATGAAGAACTACCAAAGCCCCGGTTAGACTTGCAGCCACGTATCTAGCTAGAGATACGGATAGAAATATAGAGACCAGACCCAAGCGTCCCGCAGTGCATGATGGGAAATGTAGTCTTGGATTTATTCATGAAAAGAAGACAAACCACGCGAGTCGTCCCGGCTGCCGACGCCCCCGGCTGCTCCCCCACCCCCAATATGGGCAGCCAATGGGCTCCTTCGCGGGTCTTCCCTCCTCCTCACGGGCCAGGCGCGGGCTCACGGGCGCCCTTCGCCTCCGTCACGCGCGCGAGGAGGCTCCCGCCGCCCGTTCGTTCCCGCCCCCCCCCTCACGCCTTTCTGCTTCCCCTCACCTGAGCCGCTGTGCTCCCCGCGCGGTGACAGGCCCGCAGCATGACGCCGGTTCGCTGAGGGAGGCGCTCGACGGAAAGCGGCGGCAAAGCGAGCCTCGGGCCTTACGCTGCGTGCGTGCTTGCGCGCATGCGCGTCTTGTCTCCGCCCCTCCCCGCTTTGCGCGCAATCGCTCTGAGGCCGAGCGCCTGAAGAGGCGGGGCTTGCGGCTCGCCAATCCGGACGGAGGGGGCGGGCGGTGCGCGAGCGAGCGAGCGAGCGAGCGAGCGCTTCTGTGCCGCGGCGGCCAATCGGAAGGCGAGCCGCCGTCAGCCCGCCTACCTAGGCAGCATATAGAGCAACAAATATAGAGTAGGCGCAGCCTTTCGTTGTCTGTGTGTTTCTGGGTCCTTAGGAAAAAGAGGCTGTGTTCTTTCTCCTGCTGCTGGACTGGGGCGGTGGCTGCTGGTTATGGGGAAGTTTGCCAGTATTTTAAGAAAGACGCTTGATAGCTCAGTCGGTAGAGCATGGGAATCTTAATATCAGGGTCGTGGGTTCGATTGCTGCATTGCAGGGTTTGAGCTATAGATGTCCCTTGTGGTCTTTTTCCAACTTTGCAACTAGTGAAGTGCCCTTTGAGGGTGTGTGTTTTTCTGCAATCGAGCGGTATAACATTGTTATGTACTGAGTTGAATAGGATCCAAACTGCAGCAGTCTGATTGGTCCTAGAACAATAGGCTCCAAAAGGCAGCAGTCTGATTGGTCCTAGAACAATAGGATTCAGAATGCAGCAGTCTGATTGGTCCTAGAACAATGCAGCAGTATGATTGGTTAGCAGGAACCACCCAATCATGCTCCAGATAGAAGTGAATCCACAACCTGATTGGCCTACAGTAGAATCCTGGAATTAGCCAATCATGTGCAGCCCATTGTGTAAATAATGTATATAAAGCAGATACTTTGAGGGGGCATTCATTCCTCCTCACCACTATGAGCTGAATAAAGAGCATGAAATCACTTTGCGACTCTGAGTATATTTCACTGGCGACGAAGGTGGGATCCCGCTGAGCTGACTGCCACACACAGCACCGCAGCACCGCCACCTGCCGCACCGCTGCCTCGCACCGTGTATCCAGGCTTCAGCTCCGGGACACAAGGAACTCAGAATGGCAACTGACAGCAGCTTCTCGCCATTCAACCCAGAATCTGGAGACTGGGAAGCGTACGCCTCCCGTTTCACCTTCCTCCTAGAAGCCAAAGGGGTCACCGATGAAGAAGACGCCAAGAAGAGGGCAATATTCTTCAGCGTCTGCGGAGAGGAGACATTTGAAATCGCCCGGGCTCTCCTTGCGCCTGAAGACGTCGCTACTGTTCCATACAAAACAATAATGGAACAGCTGAAGGGGCACTTTTCGCCACAGCCCTCAGTGGTGGCTCGTCGAAATGCCTTCTACGCAAAGCGGCAAGCCCCTGGGGAAACCATAACTGGGTTTGTGACCTCTCTCCGCCAAGCTGCCCGGTTCTGCAACTTCTCAGAGCTGGAGAACATGCTTCGTGACCGCCTCGTCGGTGGCCTGAAGGATGAGAAGCTGCAACGACGCCTCTACGCTAAGAAGAACCTAACGTTCCAGGTCGCTCTGGAGGAGGCCCTGGCAACGGAAGCTGCTGAGAGGTCGACGCAAGAGGCACGGCTGAGCCAGCCGTCCCAACCGAGGGTCCACCACGAAGACCTCACCAACGACTCGGGATCCGACAGGGAGGAGGTGCACCGAGTACAGCAGCGCACTCAAGCAGCCCACATACCACAGCTGCCTCGACGAGAAGGAGGGAACTGCGCAAGCTGTGGAGAAAGTCACGAGAGGAGGACCTGCCGTTTCCGCAACGCAGAGTGCAGGCAGTGCAGAAAATTGGGACACATCGCCTGGGTGTGTCGGGCTCGGCCCACCCAAAGCCAGGCATCAGATGACCAATCCAAGAGCCCCAGGTCCCGGGGCCCAACGCACCAAGGCAACTCGACGGAGCTCACAGACTTCCAGGTATACCAGTTGCCCCACCCCAACGTAGAGAAAATTTATGTAGAGGTACAGATAGAGGGGGCCCCATGCCGCATGGAGCTTGACACGGGTTCAACTCTATCCATAATCTCGGCAAGGACCTTAAGGAAACTGTGTCCTACTGGGGGTCCCAAACTCAGGCCGGCCCCATTCACCCTCCGGGACTTCCAGAAACGTAAGGTCCCCACAATGGGGGTGGGGACCTTCAGGGTGCAATACCGAGGGCGGACGCGGCAACTGGACTTGCTTGTGGTCAAGGGCCCCTACATTAGCTTACTGGGGTTGGCATGGTTTGGACCACTGGGACTAGCCATCACCGGGGTGAACCACATGAGCTTACAAGTGGACGTGGACGCCATATGCAAGGAGTTTCCGGGGGTTTTCGATGGGAAATTGGGACAGTATACGGGCCCCCCCATTGCTCTACAGCTTGACCCCGCAGTACGACCAGTCAGGCTCAAGGCCCGCCGGGTCCCATTCGCCCTGAAACCCCGTATAGACGAGGAATTGGACCGACTCGTGGAGCAAGGAGTGCTGGAGCCGGTGCCTAATGCCCCCTGGGAAACCCCAATCGTCACACCCGTCAAGCCTAATGGTTCGGTCCGCATCTGCGCAGACTACAAATGTACCATAAACAAGGCCCTCATGGCCCATGCATACCCAGTGCCAGTGGTCAGCCATGTCCTTGCCACCCTGGCTGGGTCGAAAATTTTTGGCAAGCTGGACTTGGCCCAAGCATATCAACAGCTGCCAGTAGATGAGGCCACAGCAGAGGCACAGACAATTGTGACGCACAGAGGAGCGTTCAGGGTAAAGCGGCTGCAATTCGGGGTCAGCGTGGCACCAGGCATATTCCAGAATCTAATGGACTCTCTCCTTAAAGGGATTCCTGGTGTCACCCCCTTCTTTGATGATGTGTTGATTGCCGGGCCCACACCAGAGGAGTTTGAGGACCGCCTCCGCACTGTTCTGCACCGTTTCCAGATGGCGGGTCTCAAGGTGAAGCGGGAAAAATGTCTACTAGGAGTGTCTCAAGTGGACTTTCTGGGATTTATGGTGGATGCAGAAGGGGTTCACCCGACTGGGGACAAGGTACGGGCCATTTGTGATGCCCCAGCGCCCAAGAACAAGACTGAACTTCAGGCCTTCTTGGGATTATTGAACTTTTACCATTCCTTCCTTCCCCACAAGGCGGCGGTAGCGGAGCCCCTACACAGACTCCTGGACAAGCGGGCCCCTTGGGTGTGGGGCCAGCGCCAGGAGGCCGCATTCCAGGCAGTCAAGGACTTGCTTGTCTCAAACTCGGTCTTGGCACACTTCGACGAGAGGCTGCCGGTGGTGCTAGCATGCGACGCCTCGCCCTATGGCATCGGCGCTGTCCTGGGACACCAACTCCCGGATGGAAGAGAGGTACCGGTAGCATACTTTTCCCAGACACTCAACGAAACCGAGCGGAACTACTCGCAAATCGACAAGGAGGGTCTGGCAATCGTGAAGGGAGTAAAAAAATTCCATGATTTCTTGTACGGGCGGCCCTTCACCGTGGTGACTGACCACAAGCCGTTGCTTGGCTTGTTTGCCCCCGAAAAGCAGACCCCCCAAGTGCTGTCTCCTCGCGTCCTCAGGTGGTCAATTTTCCTTGCCAGCTACCAGTATGCACTGATTCACCGCCCTGGAAAGGCGATGGGCCATGCAGACGCCCTCAGCAGGCTACCACTACCGGAAACAGGCCCCGACCCAGCACCTGCACAAGAGGTTATGAGCCTGGAGCTGCTTCCTGACCGCCCCATTCAGGCACAAGAAGTTGCACACCATTCCAAGAAAGATAGGGTCATCTCCCGGGTCCTGGACTGGGTGTGGAGGGGATGGCCCAGCCGCACCCCCGGGCCAGAATTCGCCGGCTACACAACCCGCAAACATGAACTGTCAGCCCACAAGGGGTGCCTGTTATGGGGAAGCAGGGTCGTTGTTCCCCAGCCCCTCCGCAAAAGGGTCCTCACAGCCCTACACGAGACACACCCAGGGGTAGTAAGAATGAAGGCCCTTGCCAGGAGTTATGTGTGGTGGCCGGGGATCGACGGAGAGATAGAGGCCTGGGTCAAACACTGCCAGGCCTGCCAGGAATCCCGCCCAGATCCCCCAAGGGCCCCAGTCCAGTCCTGGGAGTCCGCCCGAGCACCATGGTCACGCCTGCATGTGGACTTCGCTGGCCCCTTTCAGGGGAAAACATTCTTCATAGTGGTGGACTCCTACACCAAATGGCTGGAAGTCGCACTGGTACCGTCCACTTCTACGTCCGCAGCCATCCGGGTACTACGCAGGCTGTTTGCAACCCACGGGCTCCCTGACACTCTCGTCTCAGACAACGGGACTGCATTTACATCAGGAGAATTTCAAACCTTCACAGTGCAGAACGCCATCCGCCACATCCGTTCGGCGCCATTCCACCCTGCCACCAATGGCCAAGCAGAACGCATGGTGCGGACCACCAAGGACACCCTTCGCCGCATGACGCAAGGGGATTGGGAGTACCGCCTTGCCACATTCCTTCTAGCACAGCACAGCACCCCCAGCTCAACGACTGGCCGGAGCCCCGCTGAACTACTAATGGGTCGGCGCCTTGCAATCAGATTGGACCGCCTTCACCCCGATAGAGCTCAGGATGAGGTAGTGGTGGGGGAAGGCAGGAACCCCCGGACCTTCGAGGCCCAGGACCCAGTGTACGCAAAGAATTTTGGGGCAGGCCCTGCATGGGTACCTGCCACAGTCACCAGGGTCACGGGCCCCGTGTCGTACGAGGTGCTAACAGATGGGGGGCAATGCTGGCGCCGCCACTGCGACCAGATACGGCGACGATTCCCGGGAGAAAACCAGGAGGAGGAGGACAGGTCAGAGGAGTCCCAAGGGAACAGTGGGGCAGTGAGGCCCATAGAGCAGCAGGGGCAAGCAGGAGAGGCAGAATCAGTAAATACAGAGAGGACCCGCGAGGCCGAAAGGACACCGGAACCAGAACCACGACTGAGCGAGCCGGTTGCGCCAGACCAAACAGCCCCATCCTTGGAACACGAGCCAGAACCTGAACCCCGAACCAGGGAACACCCCAGGCCGCAACGCACACGTAGGCCACCGGCGTACCTTGAGGACTATGAATGCGACCTTCCGGGCAGGACTGGAACTTAGAGGGGAGGGGTGTTATGTACTGAGTTGAATAGGATCCAAACTGCAGCAGTCTGATTGGTCCTAGAACAATAGGCTCCAAAAGGCAGCAGTCTGATTGGTCCTAGAACAATAGGATTCAGAATGCAGCAGTCTGATTGGTCCTAGAACAATGCAGCAGTATGATTGGTTAGCAGGAACCACCCAATCATGCTCCAGATAGAAGTGAATCCACAACCTGATTGGCCTACAGTAGAATCCTGGAATTAGCCAATCATGTGCAGCCCATTGTGTAAATAATGTATATAAAGCAGATACTTTGAGGGGGCATTCATTCCTCCTCACCACTATGAGCTGAATAAAGAGCATGAAATCACTTTGCGACTCTGAGTATATTTCAAACATCAAATACATAAACATCAAATACATAAATACATAAACATCAAATCGCCAGCCCAGACACAGTGTGGGGAAAAGTTGCCCCATCTCACAACAAATTTGTATTTCTTGTATTTCATAAAATGTATAAAGGTAAAGGGACCATTAGGTCCAGTCGTGGCTGACTCTGGGGTTGCGGCGCTCATCTCACTTTATTGGCTGAGGGAGCTTCCGGGTCATGTGGCCAGCATGACTAAGCCACTTCTGGCGAATCAGAGCAGCGCCCGGAAACGCCGTTTACCTTCCTGCCGGAGCGCTACCTATTTATCTACTTGCACTTGACATGCTTTCGAAATGCTAGGTGGGCAGGAGCAGGAACCAAAGAATGGGAGCTCACCCCGTTGCAGGGATTCGAACAGCGGACCTTCCGATCGGCAACCCCTAGGCTCTGTGGTTTAGACCACGGCGCCACCCACGTCTCTGCAAGAAAATATATCTCTCCCCTATCGGCTGCTACGAACACGGGTGGTGCTGTGGGTTAAACCACAGAGCCTAGGACTTGCCATTCAGAAGGTTGGCGGTTCGAATCCCCGTGACGGGGTGAGCTCCCATTACTCGGTCCCTGCTCCTGCCAACCTAGCAGTTCAAAAGCACGTCAAAGTGCAAGTAGATAAATAGGTACCACTCCGGCGGGAAGGTAAACGGCATTTCCGTGTGCTGCTCTGGTTCGCCAGAAGCGGCTTAGTCATACTGGCCACATGACCCGGAAGCTGTACGCCGGCTCCCTCGGCCAGTAAAGCGAGATGAGTGCCGCAACCCCAGCGTCGGCCACGACTGGACCTAATGGTCAGGGGTCCCTTTACCTTTTATCGGCTGCTACCGCCACAGCAGGCACTGTAATTCTCCAACTGATTGATTCCCGCCCCCGCCCCCGCCAGGTGCACTCTTCCTTGACTCCCAAGACAGATGCCAACCTTCAGCAGTACAGATATTTGTCGCTTTTGAGTCAGTAGCAGTTACTGGAAATATTGATGGAAACAACACATCATGTAACAATAGAGCAAATAACTATATATCACCACCACCCCGACCCCTGCCCCCCAATTTTTTTTATTTTTTTTTGTTAGCAATCCACACACTTTGCATATTCCAGAATAAAAATTCAGCAAAACTGTATTACAAGCGGGAGATAAAGAAGATAAATAAGGCCAGGAAAACTGTTCACGTGACATGCTATAAAAGGATGAGGTCCTCGCCCATAAACGCAATGAAGAATGTGGGAAGAACGCAGTGCTGAAACATCAGTACAGATTTGGTTAAGCGTGCCAGATTCATGAGGGGAAGATGCTGTGAGAATGGCCTATTTTAAAAAAAATGATTGCATTTTCAAAAACAGTAACAGAGAGCATATTTAGGGAAGGGGGGTGGTTGAATAATTTCCTAATTCTTAACGAAAAATAGCTCCGAACTGAAGCAAATTTGCCATGTTAAGTTAAATTAATTGACAACAGCTCGCAGATACTTAATTGGTTTAGGATTTTATTTATGTTAAGGGGTGCATTAATATGTTTAATTTCATAATGTGAAGATCTAAGGATGTTAATGTTTAAGTTAAATTTTATAAAAACTGTGATTTGGAATACCGTTAAAAGGATATGCAATGAAATTCAACCAAGGGGACGCGAGGAAGTCACCTAACAATGTTAATAAGTGTAATTTTCAATAAGGCTATGATTTATGTTTGTTTGCCTTATGTGTGTGTTTGTTTATAATGTTGTGAAAACCAATAAAAAAAATTTGAAGAAAAAAAAAAAAAGAAGCAGCAAATTTGCCACGCGCAAAAATCGATTTCGGGGTCTATCGTTTCCCAAACTAAAACCGCAAAAAGCCAGCCTTTCAGAACTGAGCGGGCGACAGCTGCGCGCTTGCGAAGAGGCGCAGCTGCAGATCCAGCCGACCCTCCCTTGATGAGGCAGCGAAGGGGGCGGGGCCAGGGGCGGGGCGCTCCGCGCGCGCCTTTGCTTTCCGCTTCGCATTGACCCTCCGTGGATGCCGTAGCGGGCTGAGGAGACAACATGGCGGCGCTCGCTGCGGCGCGGAGGCTCCCAGGTCAGTGATGGGGGGCGGGGGAAGCAACGTTGACTGAGGGTCGCACGAGGGGGGGGGGCGTCGTTTAACGGTTGCCTCGCTTTAGCACCGAGCGAGGAACACGCAGGAAGAGAGAGAGAGCCTATAATAAATCGTTGGCCCTATTTGATTATTCGGATTATTTATTTTGTTGCAGGTGATGCTTGGCGGTGGGACTTGGAGCTCCTGGTTAGGAAATAATAATAATAATAATTATTATTATTATTATTATTTATACCCCGCCCATCTGGCTGGGTTTCCCCAGCCACTCTGAGCGGCTTCCAACAGAATATTAAAGTACAATAACCTATTAAACATTAAGAGCTTCCCTAAACAGGGCTGCCTTCAGATGTCTTCTAAAAGTCTGGTACAGTGGTACCTCGGGTTACATACGCTTCAGGTTACAGACTCCGCTAACCCAGAAATAGTACCTCAGGTTAAGTACTTTGCTTCAGGATGAGAACAGAAATCGTACTCCGGCGGTGCGGCAGCAGCAGGAGGACCCATTAGCTAAAGTGGTGCTTCAGGTTAAGAACAGTTTTAGGTTAAGAACGGACCTCCGGAACGAATTAAGTACTTAACCCGAGGTACCACTGTACCAAACAACTGTAGTTGTTTTTCTCTTTGACATCTGGTGGGAGGGCGTTCCACAGGGCGGGTGCCACCACCGAGAAGGCCCTCTGCATGGTCCCCTGTAACTTGGCTTCTCACAGCCAGAAGGCCCTCAGAGCTGGACCTCAGTGTCCGGGCAGAACGATGGGAGTGGAGACGCTCCTTCAGGTATACTGGACCGAGGCCATTTAGGGCTTTAAAGGGTGGTATGGGGGACTTGCTGGTTTGACCCTGCTCGGACCACACAATTGCCAACCGATTTTGGAGCTACCTCCACGGGTCCAAATTTGGAAGAAAGGCTGGCTGTCACTAGAATCGAGATCACCCTAAACTAGCTATTGCAAAAAGAAAGAAAGAAAAAGAAACGGAGGCCCTAGGTATAATAGCATTGGCTCCCAGTAGAGGCTGAAGCAGGTTAAAATGATGAGCAGGAATAAAAGTAGGACCTGAAGACTTTCATCTTAAGGTTGCTTCTGTTTCAAGCAGGAATGGGGGTTGTGATGAAATCTTGCAGGATAATTGCGATACAATGCTGCTTTTGGAAATTGACCATCACTTTCCTTGTGTCTGAGTGATAGTCCTTTGACTAATCATAGCAGTTCGCTTAATGTGAAATGCTGTAAGCAAGAAATCTCACCAACTTTAAGTCATATTATTAACGATTACAAAAGAAAACGGGCATTGACCTGATGAAGTCTTGTAGTGGGTTTATTATTATTTAAATAATAAAGTCCTATTAGCACACACTCATTTGGTTGATTGCCCTTCCACATTGACTCTTCACCCCCAATATACCAGTATATTTTTTATTATTATTTTCATCAATTTATTTATAGTCTGCCTTCTGTGATTCTAATCCTTCCAAGGCAATTTATAAGAAACATTAAACTACATTAAAGAAAAACCCCACAATGAGCAATTAAAAGCCACTGGGATCCTTTCCACAGGACAGGTGACAGCCCCAGACCATCCTTTCTCAATCTTGGGTCCCCAGATGTTATTGAACTCCCCAGATGTTATTGAACTGCCACCTACATCATCCCCGACCATGCTGTCTAAGAATGATGGGAGTTGTAGCCCAACATCTGGGGACCCAAGATTGCCCTAGACAATCTTCTAGGGCGGCAGGGTAGTAGAAGCAGGCTGTGAGGTCTGACTTCTGAGGTAATCTTTGCCTGCCTCCTGCTCTCTCATGGTGAGAGGAAAATTAAGCTGGTAAGCTCTGAGATGGGTCTTCACCTGCCTCTATCAGTCTCATAATAGTCAACACTCACTGTGAGAAGTCCAGAACAGGGAGAAGCCAGATGAAGGCAGTCCCTGGTTCCATTTCTTGATACATGGTTTGCTTGCTTTTCATAATGTTTTCTCTTATTTCTCTAGGGGTTTTAAGATCGTTCTGCCCTTTGGTCCCTTTGGCCAGTAATAGTTCTTACAGCATCCGCCCAATTTCTTGGTTGTCTTCACTTCACATCAGCCACAAGAAGATATCAACAATCTCCACCAGAAAACCTCTTCTCTCCATTGGAAGTGGGTCTTATGGGCATTCAGTCTCAATATTGAACAGGTAGACACAATTTAACAAAATTATCCTCCATAAAGATTTTGTTTTAAACTCTTCTACCTGGTCCCCAACCATAAAAAAGTCAAAGTATGTGTAACTGTATCCTGCATGTTGTCCCCGCTTCACTGTTGAAATTTAGATTTTTACAGATTTTGAGCTGGAGCTAATATTTGCTTGATTGTTCATAAAAGCACCATGTGTTCCATTATATAGGCATGATAATAGTGTAAAATGTTGGGAAAGGTCCCTATTGCCCCACTTTCCTTACTAATACAGTGGTACCTCTGGTTACATACACTTCAGGTTACAAACTCTACTAACCCAGAAAAAAGTACCTCGGGTTAAGAACTTTGCTTCAGGATGAGAACAGAAATCGCGCGGCGACAGCGCAGCAGCAGCGGGAGGCCCCATTAGCTAAAGTGGTACCTCAGGTTAAGAACAGTCTCAGGTTAAGAACGGACCTCCGGAACGAATTAAGTATGTAACCAGAGGTACCACTGTAGTAGTAAGAGGATTCCTAGTGTATTGCTGGTGTGTTTAACAACGTATTAGGTTATATGCGTACTTTGGCTAAGATGTCAAAATATCAACAGTAGTTAGAGGTGATTCCTCTGAGCTTGATTCAGTTTGGGACTAGTAATTCGCATGAAACTACAACACACTAAAGAAAAAATATTTTTCCCTTACGAGTTCTAAGTGTACTTGCAAGTCTTCAAACCTCCTACCTAAGAGGCCCTGGTGGTTGCTAAGCTTGTGACTGCAGTTCCTCAGTCGTTTGGGGTAGGGCTAATGCTGTTTCCCCAGGATGCCTCTCCCCCCCCCCCCCCGCCACCTTCATTTCTGCTTTCTGGAGCTTGGGAAAAGTACATTTTCCAATATTGTTTATACTGCAGCTGCCAAAGCCACATAAACAAGGATGCATTAGTCCATTTTCTTTCTTCTTTTCCCTCCTATTTACTCATTGGATTGTTATTTGTGCCAGAAGCTAATTATGGGGGTAGCACTGGCCCGTTGGTAGGCATGTATTAGTGCACCAAATTTGCATTCTGAAGCAGGTATTGATGAGGCTTAGTGTTAGTATTAACAAAGTAAGATCCCAGTTCCTTCTCCCCTATGAGCATGCTAGAGCCGTTATGGGGATGCATGCTCCCACCTCCCATATATAATGCCGTTTCCCCCATTTCTACTGTTCAAGGAACATGGGATAGAATTGGGTTTGATCACAGAGAAGTGGGCAAATTTTGGCTTTGCACAGGGTACCAAAGTCTGCCACTTTGGTAAGGTCAGGGTGGGAATTAATGGGAGCAACAACAATATTGTGGTGTGATCATACAAACATACTTTGGAGGTGAGCGTCCTCTTCATCCACGGTGCACTAGTTTGAATTCTTGTATAACAGAAATAATTTTAAGGAGATATTTGAACATTTTTGTGACTTCTGCTATTCATGGAGCATTGCTGAGATGTTTAGTTTTTGTCTTTCAAGGATTTTGGGATTAAGGTTTCTGTGCTATTGAGACACTGATTAGTCAAATGCTAAATTAAACAGGTCACAGCTATTAGATCTAACTTTCTATTTTCTTGATTTCATACAAATTTCAGTGTAACACCACTGCTCCCAAGTATCCTTCATCAGCAAGTAAGGACCCTCATCAAATTCGGCTTGCGAAAAGGAAAAAGGAAAACTGTAAAACCTGTGATTCACAGATTTCTCAGATTGCACTGTGGCCTTTGGCTAAGGAGAAGGGTAATATTTTCTTCATTGAATGATATTGTCTTGACAGCATGATATGCCGGTGTGCGGGAAAGATGTTGCTTTTCTAATTGTAGCTTGGAAATGTGCAAGAATTAAAAAATGAAGGACAAAACAGGCTATATGAAAATCTACTTGCGTGATGATTATGTATTTATTTTGTGGATAGCCATTCATACGTTTGAAGAATTAAATCTTTTACTCTTTGATGACAGGCTGGTTACAAGAAACGGCTGTGGAAAAAAAATTATAGGCGGAGGAGGCGCTTGAGGGAACATGTGTTCTGCAATAAAACACAGTCTAAGCTCCTTGATAAAATGACATCTTCCTTCTGGAAAAGAAGAAACTGGTACATTGATGACCCCTACCAAAAATACCATGATCGTACAAACTTGAAGTTATAAATTGTCAAATGCACACCTGCAGATCTTTGTATGCCAGTCCAAATATTAATGGTTCAGGTTGATTGCTTTTCCATACATCTGTCTAACAAGCAAATGAACAGTTTATGTTAAATTACTGGTGCAAAATAAACCATTGATCTGATTACTCTAAAGATTGATTGTATAATTCTTTTGTTTTATTAGCAAAGGCTAATAGCTGCAGAATGTATAAATATACTTTCCTTGATTGTGGAATATAAATTATATGCCTCAAAACTGTTTTAAATAGTTATAGCTACGGTTTTAAATCTTGGGACTGTATAAAATAAGCATTTAGTCTTGCTCAGCCACGGTCCATTTATTCTTTCCGCTGAATAGAAGTGCAGAATTTTAGCACATGGATTGTCTTAAAGAAGGCAAGCTGACAAAATCTTTGATGAGTAATTAATGGCTGGCTTATAACAAATTTCAGCTTTGCAGGAATTACTACTTTTAAATGACAAGAGAGATGCTATAAGTCCTTGGGCAGTCTTGGAAATGATGATGATGAAACTTCCACTACTGATGGTTGTCTCATATTATAATTTTCTGTTTAATTGTTGATTTATTTATATGTGAGAACACAAATAGACACACACATAAAAATGTGTGAATGTATGTACTTGATACCTGTTTCAAATGATGTATCAGAATCATTCAAGATACTAGGTTTATCTACCACAGTAGAAATCTTCCGTCATCTTACGAACTTGAGGCTCTTACTGATTAATGAAGTCTTCCTTCTTTCCATCAAGACAAACAAATCCCAGCCATTTCCTCAAGTTTCCTTGCAATTATTCACAAGGCACATTTAACACACATGATTTTTCTCTCCCTACAACAACAAATGGAATAGGCTAGGTTGAGAGAGAATGACTGGTGCAGAATCACTCAGTGAACCTTGTTGGCTTGAGGTGGGGAACCAAAATCTCACACTGTCGCAGTAGTAGACCATCAGTTTGTTAATCTATTAAGATTCCCCTTACAACAGGGGTCAGCAAACTTTTTCAGCAGGGGGCCGTTCCACTGTCCCTCAGATCTTGGGGGCAGCGGACTATATTTGGGGGGAGGGTGAATGAATTCCTATGTCCCACAAATAACCCAGAGATGCATTTTAAATAAAAGGACACATTCTACTCATGTAAAAACACGCTGATTCCCAGACCGTCCACAGGCCAGATTCAGAAGGCGATTGGGCCAGCCTTAGCCCCTGGGCCTTAGTTTGCCTACCCATGCATTACAACGATAGCATATAGTGGAGATAAACAATTACAGAAATTAGAACACTACAATATTATAATACTACAATATTAGAAGTGTGATTATAACAGTTTCGCCTCCTTTGAACAGAAGACCCATTCCTTTTTTTAAAAGAAAAATTTAAGACTTTATTTTCAAGATGTATATGAAGCATTATAACAAAACATTGACCTTTGGAATACTGTTGTAGTATGTGATCTTACAATGCATTTTTCACCGTTCTAGCCTAGCATGTCTTTGCTATGGATCAGTGGAGACAAACAATATTAAGTGCCCCGTTACCAGCCTCAGATATTGGCCACTTGCGTTACTTTCTAAAATACAATGCTCTTGACAATTTCAAATAGTGTGCCAAGTGCAAAGCAGGTACTCGCAAAAAAAACCAAAACTGCAAAAGAGACTAATTAACAAGCATTTAGGCACAAGTACATGTATCAGCTACTTAAAGAGTACAATTAGCTTGCAGAGTACAGCTTGAAGGTAGCAGGTTGTTTACAACTGGCTAGAGAGCATCCCAACTTTATGTTCAGCATTTTCTCCCCAGTGTTTTAGTTTTAAAGCTGACTGGTGAAATTCTTTGATTTACATTGAAATAAAATATTTTTCCTGCTGCCACCAGCCATTGGCTAGATAGGCCAATGTCTGACTTCACAGAATTGTAGAGTTGAAAGGGACCCTGAGCGTCATCTAGTCGGACCCTGTGCCTCATACTAGAGTAGACTCAGTACTGTCTACACTGGCAGGCAGAGTCTGTGGCAGAGGTATGTCGCATGAACATAAACTGGAGGGGCCAGGGATTGGAACGGGAACCTTCTGCAGGTAGAAGGTGGAACCAAAGCATGTGCTCAACCATTGAGCTGTGGTCTATCCCCATGAATGGTGAAGGGTGAGAAACTTTGGTAATTAGATCAGTACTGATACGTGGGCATACGCAACTAAGCCATAATAGCCTGTTCTCTTGTGAAGTTGGCCATTTTCCTACAATCAAGAACATTTTACAGTTACATGTTTGGGAGCCCTCCCCATAGTTTTACAATACAGTGGTGCCCCGCAAGACGGACGCCTCGCAAGACGGAAAACCCGCTAGACGAAAGGGTTTTCCGTTTTGGAGGCACTTTGCAAAATGAATTTCCCTATGGGCTTGCTTCGCAAGACGAAAATGTCTTGCGAGTTCCTGCGGGGTTTTTCCCCTTTTCCTAAGCCCTAAGCCGCTTATCAGCTGATCCGCTAAAAGCCGCTAAACAGCTAATAGCGCTAATTCGCTAAGCTGTCAATGGGCTTGCTTCGCAAGACAAAAAAACCGCTATACGAAGAGCCTCACGGAACGGGATTAATTTCGTCTTGCGAGGCACCACTGTACTAGAATTGTAGCAACAGAAGCAGTACTGTGCCGGAGAGCCACAGTCCTTGTGTGGTCCACTGTTCTCTCCCTGGGGTCCCTTCTAACTTTATGATTCTATGTAGCACTGGATTTGGGGTGATGCAGGCAGTTCCCCGACATAGGGCAATGAGCTGAGTGGGTACAAAATTGAGAAGAACCACTTGGGGGCACCAAATTCGGGGCTCTCGCAGGAAGCCGTTACCAAAGAGTACCAAAGTCCGCCTCTGTTCTATGGTTTTACATCTGTAATGCAAAAACAAAAATTGGCAGAAACAGAGCATTGTGGAAGCTAAAGTTGGCTATGCAAAGCTGACCCCCAGTATTGGTCCGAGGAGGTAAGACTAGAGAACCAGAGCAAGAGTGTAGAGCGTATTAATCCCCAACGTGTACATGAAATTAAATTATATAGGAGCCTTCTACTGAAAATAAAATGGATAGCCCTAGTAAATTGGTAGAGAGTACATGTCTTGAGTGTTCAAAATGCTAGAAGCTGATATGTTTTGGTGCACATGTCTCAGCCAAGGCTGTGAACAACCTGCTTCCATTGTATTGCAGATTAAAAAAATGTATGGAACATAAGTGGTACACTTATTTAGCCATTCATGTTTCTCACTGATCTATATACAGATAACACAGTTCAACTGATTGATTAGCACAACTACCAGTGATTATTTTTTTTCTTACAGTGAATTTAATTTGAGAGATAAGGCAATTCAGAGAGTTTCACCTTAGCACTAAACAACAGGAACTCCAAAACAGTCATACTTGTCAGTAAAACAGCAGGTCAGATAGACATTGGTTTGCTTTAGGTAGAATGAGCATACAAGGAGAAATTTACAAATGTGTCTTTTTGGCATAATTAAATACAAAATTGCCACTTTCTCTTTTATTCTGTCACACATAATGGTATATATTGGCAAAAGTTACCTGCTTGTAAGATGATGTCATTTTGCTGATGTTGCAGACAACTTTGAATTCTGTGCGTGAATGTATACAGACTTCAAAAAACTGCTCAACAAATATGCTAGCCGAACTCCCCCAAAATTGAGCTTTTGTGCTACAGCTGAATATTTTCTAGCTGCCATCTAAATTATTCATTTGTTGACTGAAATGGCAACGGATCCAAATATGGTAACTGTTGGAGGCATCTGTTTTTTGTTTTCTTGCACAGCAGTAACCATGCTGATACATGCTTATGCAATGGTTGGATTTTTTAAGGCTTTTCAAAAAAATTAAGAAGTTCCAAATTAGCATTTAAGAAGCATGAAGGGAGGCTAGGATATGAATTCTTAAACCCCAAACAAAAATATTTAACAGACATTTCATAGTGCTAATCTTGGAACCTGAAACACAGCCACCTAAATCCCTGCTACACATTAAGGAGGTCAGTAGTATCATTTGCAATCTACCCATCTGATCTCAGTGGCAAGATCTTTTATTTTCTACAATATTAAATATTCTAATTAACACATACAATTGTCTACAGAATTAGATTTTACATGCTCAACACTTACAAGAGACACCAATCTGAAGCACGAATACACAAATCCTAGTACGGTTTCCTCATTTTGTACCTCTCTAAAATTACAAACACACTGAGGGATCTACAGACTATTGTGAACTCTGTGAGAAGCTAACTACAGCCAAAATCTTTGCATTACGTGAGGGAGTTTGCTTACAGTCTTCCACTATCTTTCTCTGAAAGAAATGCCTACATACCTGGTGGGGAAATGTTAGGATTAAAATCCCATGTGCAGACATGGCTGACTTTCACATAGGCCAACCCACACTTTGCTAATGTGATTCTGGTTTGCCTCCTAGCATTTATTATGGCTGCATGCTGCAGGCATGTTCATTAAGTTGGCCAAGGGTTATAACGTTAGTTTCTTTTATGCATAATATACTTAACAATGCAATCCTAATTCTGTTTACAAAGTCTGACTGATTTCAGCATGACTTTCATCCGGGTAAATATGCTTAGGATGTCAGCCTCAGCCAATCACTGTCGTCAAAACCAAAGTGCCTCTGCTCCCATATCTTGTGATAATACGTATATGTGTGTATGTGTGCGCACGCATCTGTGAGTTCCTCCTTCTCTAAAATCCTCTGGCTCTATTTTTTCAGGAGTACACACAGTATCTGAGTTACAATAAATAAAATTTACAGGGGGCGGGG
This sequence comes from Podarcis erhardii, assembly GCF_964252035.2. Classification (NCBI taxonomy): domain Eukaryota; kingdom Metazoa; phylum Chordata; class Lepidosauria; order Squamata; family Lacertidae; genus Podarcis; species Podarcis erhardii. The sequence goes on along the minus strand of NC_138502.1, from coordinate 41,560,392 downwards.
AGGGCGATTAAGCTCATGTCTAACACCTGTACAGTGAAAAGAATTCATGATTTGTCAGATCATTCACAGTCTTGTAATAAAGATATGATGGAGAACGATTGGGTAGAAAAATCTGTGGCCCCTGCCACTCTATACATTATGAAGCCCAAAATAAATAGGATGGATCCAAGTATTTAGAACAGGTGAATAATTATTTTCCTGGTTGCACTCACAGAGCTAAAAACTAAGCTGATGTAAGGAGTAATTACAAATGTACAGCCTCACTAGCATAGCTGAAAGAACTGCTACTCTGCAAAGAAATCCGGGGGGGTTGCTTTTGCCTTCTGGCTTTTTGCGATGCCACAGAAACGGTCAGGGAACCCACAGCAAATGGAAAGGGAAGCGAGAAAGGCCATGTTTATAACGTGCAATATCAAAAGCACATCCATCTCACCACTGTTTTCCCCCCAACATTATTAACGGAGTAGATCTTTTAAGGCAGAAGAGAGACATTCCGTGGATTTCGGTGCTAATGGCTCATCACGCTCACATGGTTTCAGTGGTCGAAGATGAGGTACTTTTTTTCCTGAAACGAGGTCTAAGGCTCCTAGGCGGTGCCTGTCGAAAACAAAATGCAGCGTTGGTTAGTCTTTCCATTCATTTAGCCACCAGAGATGCAAGTCAATTTGTGCAGGAATTTAGCAAGTGAGGATCTTCAGCTCCAGAATAGGGGCAAGGCTGCTTCCACCTTCCAGAACGGTCGTGGTCCCTTCCAATTCTACAGCTCTACGATTCTAATGTTTAGCACCAAAATAATGTCCTCTGTGCTGGTATAAATCCAAGGCATCACAAAAGATGGAGGTGGAGTACTTTATTGAATCTTGTCAGGCTGATAAACATAGAGCTACATAATAATAATAATAATAATAATAATAATAATAATAATAATAATAATAATACAGTCATACCTTGGGATAAATGTGCTTCAAGTTAAGTATTTTCGGGTTGCGCTCCATGGTTTCGTCACGCGCATGCGCAGAAGCAGCAAAATGCGACCCGTGACGCCCAGACACGGGTTGAGTTTGCTTCAGGATGCGAACGGGGCTCCGGAACGGATCCCGTTCGCATCCTGAGGTACCACTGTAATAATAATAGTAATATTTTTATTATTTATACCCCGCCCATCTGGCTGGGTTTCCCCAACCACTCTGGGCAGCTTACAGCACATTAAAAATGGTAAAACATTAGACATTTAAAATTTCCCGATACAGGGTTGCCTTCAGATGTCTTCTAAAAGTCAGATAGTTGTTTATTTCCTTGACATCTGATGGGAGGGCACCACTACTGAGAAGGCCCTCTGCTGGGTTCTCTGTCACCTCACCTCTCGCAGTGAGGGAACCGCCAGAAGGCCCTCGGAGCTAGATCTCAGTGTCCGGGCTGAATGATGGGAGTGGAGATGCTCCTTCAGGTATACTGGGCCGAGGTCGTTTAGGGCTTTAAAGGCCAGCACCAACACTTTAAATTGTGCTCATAAACATACTGGGAGCCAATGTAGGTCTTTCAGGACCAGTGTTATATGGTCCCGGTGGCTGCTCCCAGTCACCAGTCTGGCTGGCGCATTATGGATTAGTTGTAGTTTCCGGGTCACCTTCAAAGGTAGCCCCACGTAGAGCACATTGCAGTAGTCCAAGCAGGAGATAACCAGAGCATGCACCACTTTGGCGAGTCTGTGGGCAGGTAGGGTCTCAGCCTGCATACCAGATGGAGCTGGTAGACAGCTGCCCTGAACACAGAATTGACCTGCGCCTCCATGGACAGCTATGAGTCCAAAATGACTCCTAGACTGCGCACCTGGTCCTTCAGGGGCACAGTTACCCCATTCAGGACCAGAGAGTCCCCCACACCTGCCCGTCCCCCCAAAACAGTACTTCTGTCTTGTCAGGATTCAACCTCAATCCGTTAGCCACCATCCATCCTCCAATTGCCTCCAGACACTCACACAGAACATTCACCGCCTTCACTGGTTCTGATTTAAAAGAGAGGTAGAGCTGGGTATCATCCACGTACTGATGAACACCCATTTCAACCCCCCTAATGATCTCTCCCAGAAGGAGAGAAGGGAGAAGGCAGAAGGAAGAAAGGATGAGAGTGGACTTAACAGCTTGTTGATTATCTAACAAATTTGCTCCTTTCAGCACCATATTGGCAGAGAATCCAACACAGTGAGCCTCAGCCTCATCGCACAACATGGAAAGGAACACAGAACTTTCCCCCTATTGCTATTTGCTTTATTCTCCCCGGTACCTCAGTCCATGTATACAGAACATCTCCATGCACTTGATAAATAAGCAGGTGCTTTTAAGAGTGAAAGCCATAGTAAACTAGTTGGGGTTATTGATTTCTCAGGCCAAATAAATGAATTCCCTGCCATTGACTGCCTTCGCTTCCTTCCAGAACTGCAGTATGTATTTTTTAAAGTGGTGTACCACTGTAAAAGGGACTCGGGTGGCGTTGTGATTAAACCACAGAGCCTAGGGCTTGCCAATCAGAAGGTCGGCGGTTCGAATCCCCGCAACGGGGTGAGCTTTCGTTGCTCGGTCCCTGCTCCTGCCAACCTAGCAGTTCGAAAGCACGTCAAAAGTGCAAGTAGATAAATAGGTACAGCTCTGGCGGGAAGGTAAACGGCATTTCCGTGCGCTGCTCTGGTTTGCCAGAAGCGGCTTAGTCATGCTGGCCACATGACCCAGAAGCTGTACGCCGGCTCCCTCGGCCAGTAAAGCAAGATGAGCGCCGCAACCCCAGAGTCGGCCACGACTGGACCTAATGGTCAGGGGTCCCTTTACCTTTACCTACCACTGTAAATGTACAAAAAGTAGTAGTTTCCTACCATCACCCCACTTCCATTTGCTTGCTTACTTCTCCTCTCTCCATTCCAGTGTACTTTCACATGGATATATTCTCAGAAACTTCTCTGTCCATATCTGATGAGGCCGTGTCATAATATCATAATACACTAATTCCATTTCAGGTTGCTGACTTTTTCATGAAACAATGCTAACATAGCAATGGTTCAAGAATTGCTTTCAGTGACAGCTACTCCCTCCTTAAGTGTCATTACAACAGAATATACGTTACTGAAACAACTTAACCTTGCATTTGCTGACATCTCCAACTGTATACATCTTCACTAACAGAAAACAGACTAATATCCGAGTAGCTGAAAAAAAAATATTAATTTTGTTCCTTAGGGCTCAAAATATGACATTTGTTTGAATGCTGTCTTCAGCTACTTAATTAGAATTGGATGCAGACTGAATGGTTAGGTTAGGTGCTTCATTTATCAGAATCTTTTATTCTGAGAAATATTCCATTATATTAATTCAGAAAGGCTCATCAGACTAACCTGTTTGCCACACTAAGAGCAGAACCTGTCCATCAACATCTTATCATTTTAAAACTCATATAACAAATTTTCTCCCATACTGTGAGCTCTTGGGAGGTATTTTAAATACTGGTGCATGTATTTTTTCCCATGCTACGGATATGACATTTTTTTTTGGCAAGTTATAATTTGCACAGCAAAGGCCTGTTATTAAACTAAAGATGCATTGAAAGCAAGCATTCAAATCAAGAATTAGACCAGGGGTCAGCAAACTTTTTAAGCAGGGTGCCGGTCCACTGTCCCTCAGACCTTGTGGGGGGCCGGACTATATTTTGGAGAGGGGAAAAAAAAGGAGAACAAATTCCTATGCCCCACAAATAACCCAGAGATGCATTTTAAATAAAAGCACACATTCTACTCATGTAAAAACACCAGGCAGGCCCCACAAATAACCCAGAGATGCATTTTAAATAAAAGGACACATTCTACTTATTCCTACCAGGAATCAAACAAGGAATCAACTTGTTTGATTCCTACCAGGAATCAAACAAGTTGATTCCTGGACCATCCGCAAGCCGGATTTAGAAGGCTTTAGTCTGCCTACCCATGAATGAGATGGCAGGAAAATTCTATGATCTAATCTCAACTAGCTGCTGCTGTGCTGGGGCTTATACCAGCATGATTAGAATCGTAGGCTTTCCCACCAGCTACAATGCCAAAGTGTTACAATAATACTACTAGAATGGAGAGCTAACACGGCCACTCCTACAAAGTCCATAGCAACAGTCTCACCACAATCACAATCACTTCTAATGCCCCCCCACAAATGGAAGGAACCAAGCAGCTATGCAGATACACTTTTATGGTATCACACAACACACTCCGTTCCCTTTCCCACACATGAGGGACAACTGCTGTGGCTCACTGATATTAGGTAGGAGATCAGATGAGACTAGCGAAGCATTGCACCATCATGAGTGCTCACAAGGAGGGGCAGCTGTGTTCCCTGGATAAGCCGCAACCCCTTGATTCTCCGCTTTCTTTCATTTAAAATAAAGTTGCTAGCACTTGGGGGACCCAGGATGTGAGGCAAAATGTACGGGCAGTGTTCTCATTTATTTTGTGAGAAACCAGGAGGCTGCTCACCAGCGGCGTAGCATGGGTTGTCAGCACCCGGGGCAAGGCAAGTAATTTGCGCCCCTAACCCCTAACCTGCCGCCGCTGCCAGCTTCTTCTTGCTGCTGCCTGGGCTGGGGTATTTACGGTAAGGTAGCCACGGCGGCGGCGGCGGGTCCGTGTCAGGTGATCTGAGGCGAGTTGCCGCTGGCGCTGCCGCCCAAACGACGCCGCTTGCCCGGAGGAGGAGGAGGAGGGCAGAGAGGCAGGAAAATGCAACATGGCCCAGCAGCTGCAGCTGCAGCAGCAGCAGCGGCGGCGGCGGGGGGGCTGTGAGGAGGGGTTGCCTGGTGCGCCCTCCGCGGCCCTGACGCGCGGGGACCGCGGCGAGCGCTGAGAGCCGCTGCCTGCTGGACGCCTTCAGCCCGGACGCGCGCACAGCTCGTCGGTTCCGCGAGACATGAGGCTCTGCTACAGCCTGCGCCCGAGGCTCTTCAGCGACTCCGGAGGCGGCGAGCGCCCCCCCCCAGATCTTGCACCCGGTGCGGCTGGCCCCCCCTGCACCCCCCACGCTACGCAACTGCTGCTCACACCTTTTCACTGTCTTTAACCAATGCTGACGTCTTAGAATGACTGAGAAAAGCAGACCTAGCCAATTAGACAAAAGAGAAGGCTACAGTGAAACACCCATTGCCCTAGTAGACTAGAGAATGAACATCTGGTTCATTCAAGAATACTGTAGAGCAGTGTTTCCCAAACTTGTGCCTTCAGCTGTTTTTGGACTACAATTCCCATCATCCCTTGCCACTGGTCTTGCTAGTCAGGGATGATGGGAGTTGTAGTTCAAAAACAGCTGGAGGCACAAGGTTGGGAAACACTGCTGTAGAGGCCATCCTATCAATGGTCTGCTGAAAATCTTATATACAGTCATACCTTGGGTTGCAGATGCTTCAGGTTGCGTGTTTTCGGGTTGCGCACCGTGCCGAACCCAGAAGTACCGGAACGGGTTACTTCCGGGTTTTGGCACTTGCGCATATGCACTAAATCGCACTTTGCGCATGTGCAGAAGCACCAAATTGCGACCCACGCATGTGCAGATGCGGTGCTGTGGGCTGCGAATGTGCCTCCCGCATGGATTACATTCGCAACCCAAGCGTCTACTGTACAGTGGTACCTCGGGTTACATATGCTTCAGGTTACAAACTCTGCTAACCCAAAAATAGTACCTCAGGTTGAGAACTTTGCTTCAGGATGAGAACAGAAATCGTGCAGAGGCGGTGCAGTGGCAGCAGGAGGCCCCATTAGCTAAGGTGGTGCTTCAGGTTAAGAACAGTTTCAGGTTAAGAACAGACCTCCAGAACGAATTAAGTACTTAACCCGAGGTACCACTGTATTACAAAAACATATGAGGAGCAGAGACCAAGATGGCTGCCGAGTGCTTGGAGCAGGGTTTAGAGCTCTAAGGTCAACTCTAAGGCAAATCTCTGCTATATAACCAATTCTTAGCACCTGTTTTTATTCCCTCTTCCTTTTTACTTTGTAATTCCTTTCAGTGCTCTTTTTTGTTGTTTTAATTTATTGTTTTATTGTTCTAACTCCCCTTAAACTGCGAGACTGCATGAAGCTGGGCTAGGCTGAGTACTTTGCGTATGAGGTTTCTTCTTCTTCTTCTTCTTCTATTATTATTATTATTATTATTATTATTATTATTATTATTATTATTTGCAAACTGATCCGCTGTACGAGCAAGTAATGCAGCAGGTGTGATTGCCAAACGGAAGCTGCGTGGAGCCTGCTTCCTAAAATAAAACTATTTGCCCTGAAGAAACTGCAGCAGCGGAAGCCAGTAGGCGGGGAAGGGGGCAGGCATCCCGTTTGAGCTGTAAGACAAAGGGAAGGAGGGGAACTGCCAGGCTTGGCATCAGCTCCTGACACTCTTGGGCAGCTGCCAAGGCCACAAGCTCTCAGGCAGGGCCCGCCAACACCTGACACTTGCCCTGATGTCTGAGTCTGTGAGTCACCGTTTTAATTTATCGCAATGCCCTACATATATAGTGTCACTCCAGAGGAATTTGAGGGAACTCAATGGCCACCTGCTGCTCTCACCCTCGCTGCCAGGTAAGCCCACCCATGTAGGGAGGAACGACTGCTGAGCACTTTGCTGACGGCCTCCACAAACATAGAGCTGGGTATAAAGGAGAGTTGTGAGAATTCATACTGATCAATTCATCTCTGTGTTTATTCCCCACCTTTAAAATGTATATATCAGGGGTAGGCAACCTAAGGCCCGGGGGCCAGATGCGGCCCAATCGCCTTCTCAATCCGGCCTGCAGACAGTCCAGGAATCAGCGTGTTTTTACACGAGTAGAATGTGTGCTTTTATTTAAAATGCATCTCTGGGTTATTTGTGGGGCATAGGAATTAGTTCATCTTTTTCTCTCCAAAATATAGTCCGGCCCACCACATGGTCTAAGGGACGGTGGACCGGCCCACGGCTGAAAAAGGTTGCTGACCCCTGGTATATATGTTTCCTAAAGGTAAAGGTAAAGAGACCCCTGACCATTAGGTCCAGTCGTGGCCGACTCTGAGGTTGTTGCGCTCATCTCGTTTTACTGGCCGAGTGAGCCGGCGTGCAGCTTCCGGGTCATGTGGCCAGCATGACTAAGCCGCTTCTGGCGAACCAGAGCAGCGCACGGAAACGCCGTTTACCTTTCCGCTGCAATTATCTACTTGCACTTTGATGTGCTTTCGAACTGCTAGGTTGGGAGGAGCAGGGACCGAGCAACGGAAGCTCACCCCGTCGCAGAGATTCGAACCGCCAAGCTTCTGATCGGCAAGCCCTAGACTCTGTGGTTTAACCCACAGCACCACCCGCGTCCCTATACGTTTCCTACAGCGTAGTTATTTGACTTTTATAACCCATAATGTGACTTCAGTGGCAGTCCATGGTTTGGTTCATTTCCTCAAAGGGCGGTGAACACATTCTGTTCTGAGATCCATCAGTAAGTTATCATAGGCTGCAAACCAAGAGAAGAACGGGTATTATGGGGAAAACAGTGGTCTACATTGTATGCACAGCACATCTCTCGAACGTTTTAGACAAACTTAATGTAATAATAAAAACATGGATGATGATGATGATGATGATGATGAAGAAGAAGAAGAAGAAGAAGAAGACAGCCTAACCAACAGGGTCGATAGAATGTTTATTGTGATAATGTATGTGAACTTCTTTTAACACCTTCAGGATAAATGTGAAGAATTACAGAGCCAGAGTGAAGTTCACATTTGCTGTCACCTACCTCTCCTGCAGGTGGCGCTGTGGGTTAAACCACAGAGCCTAGGGCTTGCCGATCAGAAGGTCGGCAGTTCAAATCCCCGCGACAGGGTGAGCTCCCATTGCTCTGTCCCAGCTCCTGCCAACCTAGCAGTTCGAAAGCACGACAAAGTGCAAGTAGATAAATAGGTACCGCTCCAGCGGGAAGGTAAACGGCAATTCTGTGTGCTGCTCTGGTTCGCCAGAAGTGGCTTAGTCATGCTGGCCACATGACCCAGAAGCTGTACGCCGGCTCCCTCGGCCAATAAAGCGAGATGAGCGCCGCAACCCCAGAGTCAGTCACGACTGGACCTAATGGTCAGGGGTCCCTTTACCTTTACCTTTACCTCTCCTGCTCTCTGAAAATGCTCATTTAGTGGAGGGAATCCCTTTTCAAAATGAAGGAAATTCCATGATTTTTTAAATTGTTTTTAAGAAACCCTTCAATGTACAAGAAAAGGCTACTGCATATTCACCCATGTCCCCCAACCATGAAAGCTGCCCAATTATTATTATTATTATTATTATTATTATTATTATTATTATTCCCTGCCTATCTAACTGGGTTGCCCCAGCCACTCTTGGCAGCTCCCAACAAATATAATAGCATAATAAAACATGTGTACAATCAGGGTCTTATACAGGATCAACTATTGTGCTCATTTACAATTGAGGCTCTAGGCACCTATACTTTCCCCCCTTGTTCTTTCAGCCCCAGTCTTTATAAAGGTTTGGCTGGCACTTAAAAAGGATTACGGGCAGAGCAAATCCACAAGCTTGCTGCTCTTGATAATACTTCAACAGCAGCTATGCTACTTTTACTTCTGCCTAGTCATGAACAGAACTGAACTCTTAACATCTTGGTGGCTTTTGCATATGCTTCCCCTATATATTTCCATAGGAAGCAGACAGGGCCGACTGAAGACAATTAGGCACCCGAGGCGAACCACAAAATTGTCTTCCTGCGCCAGGGAAGAAGGGAAGGGGGAGCGTAGAAATAAATTGGGGATAGGGGAGGTGGGAATGAAGATATGCATCAGGAACTAGGCGGGGGGAATCAAATCAACCTTACCCAACAGTTGAAGTGGGGAGAAAAAGGCTGTTGGGGGGTGGGGGGGATGGACCCAAGAGACCCCAGAGGGCAGCCACCACCATTTCCTCCCTTGAGGTGGGGCAACACCAGCAGTGCCTCCTATTCACTAAGAAGCCATCGCGGAAGAGGCACTGGTGGGACTGCCAAGAAGGTGGCAGATCTGGCCTCCAGAAAGCATGTTGCAGCGGGCGAGGGTTCCTTGGAGGCCAGATATGTTGCCCCTCTAGATCCCGTGGCCTGAGGCGGTCACCTCACTTTGCCTCATGAGAGGCCCTGTCCTGGAAGCAGCTGCAGCTTGCTACAGTGGTACCTTGGTTCTTAATCCGTTCTGGAAGTCCGTTCAACTCCCAAAACCGTTCAAAAACCAAGGCGCGCCTTCCGCGTGCTGCAGGAGCTTATTGCACTCAAGCAGAAGCTGCGTCGGACGTTCAGCTTCCAAAAAACCTTCGCAAACACTTACTTCCGGGTTTGCAGCATTTGGGAGCCGATTTGTTCGGCAACTAAGCCATTCGATAACCAAGGTACCACTGTATTTTTAAAAAGGTTGCTTGTCAGACATAGAACTTTTAAAAAGAGAGGTGCTTGTACATTTCAACCATTTATATGTCTGTGACCCCAACGTCATTATTACTGTGCTTGCAGGCAGAGACTGGAGCTAAAAGAGCAAGGCAAAACCTAAGTGCATGAAGGCTAAATTGCTGCCAAGCATAATATGTGACGGGACGCGGGTGGCGTTGTGGGTTAAACCACAGAGCCTAGGACTTGCCAATCAGATGGTCGGCGGTTTGAATCCCCGCCATGGGGTGAGCTCCCGTTGCTCGGTCCCTGCTCCTGCCAACCTAGCAGTTTGAAAGCACATCAAAGTGCAAGTAGATAAATAGGTACCGCTCCAGCGGGAAGGTAAACAGCGTTTCCGTGCGCTGCTCTGGTTCGCCAAAAGGGGTTAGTCATGCTGGCCACATGACCCGGAAGCCGTACGCTGGCTCCCTCGGCCAGTAAAGCGAGATGAGCGCCGCAACCCCAGAGTCGGCTACGACTGGACCTAATGATCAGGGGTCCCTTTACTTTTATAATATGTGACACTGAACAGTTTCTTTGCTGCTTACACGGCTCAGAAGATATTTCCCACACCTTTTGGTGGTGGCGAGAGTGGATTTGAAATAGGGTTCTCCCTTAAAATGAAGGTTTTCCAATCCTAGAACACTGGTAGATTGAGAAATAAATATGCACCTTTTTAAAACATCTCTATGCTATTTAAATGTGACGACATTCCACTCCCATAATTCAAAGGACACATTCCAGTTCTGGATAGATGTGTCTAGGACAGGGGTGGGGAATCTGTGGTCCTCCATATGTTACCGGACTCCAACTCCCATCAGCCACGGTCAGCATGCTTTCTGGGGGTGATGGGAGTTGTAGTTCTTCATCATCCGGAGGGCCACAGGGTCCTCACTCTTGGCCTAAGACGACCTACATGCAGTTTTATAATTCTATTGGATTCAGGGCCAGCCTCAACAACCGTTCCATCGCAAAAGAAAATAGCATTTGTAGAAGTCAGGCCCTGTATTCTTAATCCCATTTCCAATGTGAAAATACCTCAATGACGGGATCCTTCTTTTTAGGTGTTTTAGCCTTGGATGTGCTATCCAATGAGTCGTTCTCTTCATCATCTGAGAACACAACTCCCGTTGGTTCACAGTTTGCCTCAGGTGGCCTTTCACTCTCTGCCTCAACCTCTAGTTCAACCACTTAGAACAGCCATTTAAGATCTAAATGGTGAAGAGAAAGAGGAGATGGAAAGGTCAGAGATGGTTGTCCGCTAATGGACTAACGCCAACAATTGCCTCATCCATGCATTTGCCGGGGTTAATAATATAAGCAGGGTTAAAAGGCACACACCAGGAACAATTTTTAGTTGTCAGCTTGAGTTGCTTAAGAAGATTTCAATGCAACACCCATGATTATTATGAATTTAGGCTGTCACCCTGTGCTAATTTGGGAGTAAGTTCCATTGGACTCAGTGGGCTTACTTCTGAGCAGGTATGTTTAGGATTTAACTGCTAGATGCCTTCATTTATTTGTGGATTTCAAAGGGGGTAATATGGATGACTAGATCAGAATAATTTTAGTTCCTGTATAACAAAACCAAATGGAGCATAGTTTACTGAACTGAGAAAGTTAATCAGGAATAATTGCCTAATCTAGTGTAGTGGAACAAAAAGTGCCACTGGGCATATTTACGCCATCACTAAATGCCAAATGAATTATCAGTGCTCAATTATAGTCCAGGCAAACACTGTTGACAAACACCAAACACAGAGTGTTATAAAATGTTCCTGATGCCGCGAACAAATTCTGAATAGTGTGTTCTGCGTACAATGTAAAGATTAACCTCTCATAGCAATGGGTATTGAGAATAATGCTGTGAGTTTGGCTGTCTTGAAGACAGCCATTGGGTGGTCAGAGTCTTCAGCAAAGAAACATTGATGTTCCTTGATTGGCTTTTCACTCCTAACTTTGGAGGGTGTTACCTTTCTGCTGATAGGAAACAAAGAAACACTTCATTGAAATTTGAGTCGGGGAATGCAGAGAAAGCTGAGTGTTATTACATACTTAGGGTGGAGTTACGTTCATCAGGAACCTGATGTGAGTTTAGATACAAGCTGTTTTCCTATTTAGAAATCTGCTTGCTTCCGGTTGTGAAGACACCTTAAATTTATGAAGAAGCTGTAGGTGTCCAACGCTTCCTCTTATCCAAAGGAAACTAAACACTGAAGCACTGTCCCTAGACTGATCAGGGAGGTGAGAAACACCCAGGGTGGCCCTGAGCCATACTTTTCAGTCCTCTATTTGTAGAGCTATCTAATCTACGTCCAGTTTAATTAGAAAGAGCTGTAAGGAGAGCAGGGGCTTTGAATGTGCCCATCAACAAACAGCTGAACAGCAGACTGAGTGAACACACAGACCACCTAGCCACAAGTTTATCCAGTTATGGTGGAATGCATTGCATTCCTACTGAAACAACGAGTAATAATTGCTTAAATTTGCATATAAACACACACATGCAAATGTCCTTTTTTGTGATGCTGTTCCTGTTTTTTGGCAATATGCAAGTAACCTTCTTGGCATCAGCCCATCTTTGTTATGTCCTAGACCCACTGAACTGGCACGAAATTGGCCTATATAGCAACATAGACAACTAAATAATCCAATGAAAAACACAAACATTACAAAGATAAAATCTGATTTGCATATTATTTCTAAAAGGCGAACAATATTAATGTCCACTCTCTTCCTTTCCTTCAACACAGCAATGTTCTGTATGTTCTGCATTAATTTCAGTTTCTAGCAAGTCAAATTTCACAACCACAGCTGTACAAAACTGGTTTAGGCAGACTTATAATAAACAAGTAAACCACAATGTACATGAACCACAGTGTCTGTTTACAAAGCAGAATCCAATATATTGCTTGGGGACATGAATCCACAAACTGCCTGAATGCACATTTGCATTATCGTAAGTCTGGTAAGCAGAATTTGGTTGCCAATGCTCTCTGCTGTGTAAAAGCTGTGAAAACAGAAGGAGCATAGCCCTGGGAAAACATTTGCCAGGAAACCAAGAATGGAGCTGTGTGTGTTTTGTCAATTCAGGGGGAAACATCATTTCATTCCACTTCCAACGTCAATAAATTGCAAATGAGATTCAGTGCAAGTACCGGTATAAGAAATGCACATTGGGTGAATGAGGGCAACCAAAATTATACTGTTATTGGAAGAAAGGCTAAAGTGTTTGGGGCTTTTGCTTTAGAAAACCAAAGGCAATTAAAGTGAGGTCTTGATAGAGGTTTTTTTAAATTATGCATTGGGTGGAGAAAGCAGACAGGTATATTTTTTCCTTCTTTAAAACTAGATCTCAGAATCACCCATGAAACTGACATAAAGTTCTTTTACCACACAAAGCAGAAACTAAGTTATGGAGATTGCCAGTGACTTTAAAAAGGGCTTGGGCAAATTAATGGAGGACAGGTGTATGGCCAGTTATTATCTATGATTTTTAATTAAAATAAACCCCATGTAAACAATATGCCTAGCCACTGTTAAGAATAAGCTGCTGTAGCAACTTTGATTTGACAGCAAAGCTCTTCTTAGGGATTTACTGTAATATAAGATTGTCACTTGTGTGTGGCTGAAGGACTTACTTTGCTTCATATGTCACCAGTCTCTAATCTCTAATGAATGTAGGTAAGTTCAAGGAGCTAAAGGTCTGTAAAGGGATCAGGTACTATAAACAGGCGTTATATTTGGATTTCTATGCAGCAGTAAGTCACATTTGAAAGCCTCATGCTTTCTGCTCCTCAAGTCGCCAAGAAAAACAAAATCTAGGCAGATTTTCACACTTCAGTTAGGCTACAACAAGCATCAACTGCTACACAAACATTGCTGGTTCACATAGCGTAATATATGCTTTGATCAGAAGAAAACTACATAAGACATTTGCCTACAACCACTTTGCTGGTAAGCCAAAAAGCCAGCACAGAGCAGTCTGATGAAATGAGGCCCATCTATTAGAACAAAATAAAATCTACAAAGTCAGTGATTAGAGAAGGATTTCCGGGCACACTGCACACAGTTAGGAACAACCTATATACAGTACTACTAAAAAATTTAAGGGTGAGAAAGAAGCAATTCTTAGTTGAGCAGTGCAAACTCTATGACTATTTACTTGGAAGTCTGTCCAAGCCATGCAAACCAGTAACACTTACATCCATATCCCAAAATATTTACATAAGGAAAGAAAGAAAAAACAGTAAATAGAAAGTACTTGGCAGCAGAAATAGCATCATCAACTGAACTCAATAGTCTTTTTCTTTTTTTCTTTTTTTTTTCTTTTTTGGAGATGGCCACAAATAGCATTCATTTTTAAACTATTCAAGTCAGCTCAATTTTACTATTTTAGCCACTGCCTTATCAATAGGATTTCTCACCAGCTCATTCTACAGTATAATAGAAAATATAGAGGATTAATTAAACAGCTAAAACATTTAAGTTAGGAGTCACCAGTACAGTCAATAGTATTACTTTAAACAAAATAGTGTCTGTATTTTGTGCAAAGAAAGCAAATGAAACCACTCTTCATGCCTTGTAGAGATCAGCATCTTCTAACAAGTGGTGTTTACTTAACAAACAGAGATGGTACTGCTTTTTTTAAAAAAATCTGTTACCCTTTTATGTAATTATCAACAATATCTTTTCTCTTTACTAGATTCTAGACAAAACAAACTAAGCAAACACTAACGTATTTTAAGGCTACAGAGGTTTGGAAATGATGTCATCATATTTCTATTTGCTTCCCCATAAATGAATCTTGTCTAAGTTTTGTCTCAAATATAAAGGCTTTTAACAACAATGGATGGGATCCAGATTTACCATTGGGCTTATAGCTGCTCATTCTTATATTGTAATCTGGTGGTGTCCGTTTGGACATTGCTGGGCCATTTTCTTAATATCTACTACAAGTGAACTCTGAAAAATGGATTCCTAAACTGAATATTCATTCAGATTATATCCAGAAGTAATCATCAGCTATAATGCGCAATGGTTTCCAATACTTTCCCACTGGAACAGCTCTTCCTAAAAGCACTACTGATGTGGGCTAAATCCCAGATTCACTTTCCAGCCCTTATTTAATCTAATCATTCCTCTTGAAGCCTTTGCAGCGCTTCTCATTTATAATAATGGCATTGCTGAATTAGACTAAGGTCCATCGCATTTAGCATTTTGTTTCAAACAGCAAGAGCTAGGATGGCAAAATTCTAGTATCCAGGTGAGCTTCAGGGGCAGAGCCTAGCAATGTCAAAGTGTGCAGCTCAGCAATAAACTCTTTAATGCCACTCCCGACATCAGGAGGGGGGGGGGGTTGCGGTCTCACGCCCCATTCACACTCTCACGGGGCTGGCTGCAGCCCCGCGGGATCAAGGGAATCCCGGGATCATTACTATGCATTATGCATCGGTCAGCCAATCGGCTGGCGGCGGGGGCGGGGCGAATATGGGGCATTTAAGGTCAGGGAAGCCCATGCTCGCCCCTTTCTTTTCCTCCCAGCAGCTTCCGGTTATACCAGTTAGTCTGATAGGGCCAATGCCTAAAGCCAATACCGTTCTTACCTGTAATCAATAAAGTTGTGGCCATTTTTCACCCATTAACCTAAATTCCGTGTCTTGTGTCGTGATTTTATTCCATTCAGTGGGAGGGGGCAGGAATAGACACGCAAATTACACATCTGCTTGCACAAGTCCCTTGATACCATTTTACAGGTGGGTCCCACTGAGACCAAGAGCTTCTATTCCAAAGAACAGGTAGTGAATCCATGGCAAAGAACTCAAACTCATGCAAAGCAAGTCACGCAAGGCAGTGAACCAAGTCGCAGACCAAGAGGATACATGGAAGGGAACTCAACATCAATGCAAAGCAGAACACTAAGGGAAATTATGTGTATTATGACAACCAATTTAGCTCATTTCAAGGAATCAAGTGCCTAGGATATTTACCACCTACTTGCAGGCACAAACACAAACACAAAAACCCACACTTTTATACCAGCACCAAGAAACACACGCTTACCCATTCCATTCAAACACACAGAGCTCTCACATAGCTTAGCCAAATGCCTCCAGTGAGGAGTCGCCCAATGTGCCCACCCAAATGGTAGTCAGAGAAAAATAGGAATTCCAACCACAACAAAAAAGGAAGCAGAAATTTCTGTGGTCTGTGTATTCATCTGTGGTCAGGAACAGAAATCAGTCAGGCAAATGCAACTGGCATTCATTCACATCGTTCTTTTTAAGTCTGCAAACAGTCCATTACTGTACTAGAGACTGGGGTGTTTTTTTGTTTTGTTTTTAAACGGTTTCAGTGCTTCCTTTACATTGAAATGAACGTATGTTAAGCAAGTTACGTAAATAGTTACACAACATATCATGCAAGTCACGCAACTTATATCAGTGGACAGCGAGATGAATAACACAGTGTTTGGCAGAAACTGAACTGCAGCAGAACAGAAGCAGGGCTGATTGTGATGATTACTTTGGAACAGGAATCATCACTCCCTTCTTTCTTCCTTACTTAGAAGCTACTGGCGCCAGTATCACCGCCAACAGTAGCCAGCAGAAACCCCTCAAACTGGAGGATTGATTCCAATCCTTGATGCCAACAGGCCTAATCCAGGCCCCTTCACTGTGCCAGTAAACTATGGTGCCCAGAATTCTTTGAGGGGAAGACTGTGCTTTAAAAGGTATTGTGTGTACGCAGCTGCAGATGTATGACTTTAACAGCAAGACAGCCTCCCTCCTTACATACACAATTTGTTTAACATCCAGCCCGAGGAAGAGTTCTGGAGAAGATGAAAGCTTGCTCACTATTTTGTGACATCTTGTTTCATCCCAATAAAGGTTGTGCCCTACAGTGGATTTTGAAACACTGGAAACCTTTGCAAACAAGTGCCTTAATGCACATGTTGCACATGCTATCAGGGGCCATTTTTGTGACTGGATCAATTTGAAAGAGGCTGCAAAATCTAAAGCTAATATTGAACCGTCCAAATTCAAGCCAGCCATGACTTTGTGATGGCACCTGTTAATCTGAGTAATCCTTCCTTCATCGGGAATTAAAGCAAAACACATACTAAACATCAGTGTTAAAATACCTTATGAAACAATCCCATTTTTCTGTACAATGCTCACACAAAAACAACACTCTGAAGTCTCGCCAAGGCACACAGCTCATTGTGAAGGGCACCTATTAAAACCACATGCATTAAGGTGCATACATTTGATATTTGGTTGTCAGTAATAAAACCCCCAGTTAGGGCACAGCAAATGCAAGGAGCGGGAACTAAGGTTTCACAAAGGGCGCATGGATTTCCGAAGAGGAATCCAGTACTCACCTTGGACAATGCGGCAAACCGAACAACATGCACACGCTGGAAAAGGAGCCATATATTAAGAGCTTATCATGCCGAGATGGGAGGGGTGGTAAAGCACTTAAGTTCATTTCCCCCCAAGCCATTTTGGAGGCCGAATAACAGATAAGGTTAAGCTATGCTCCATTTATATACTCAACTACCTAAGAGACGGAAACATAGCATTTGCGCCTTGTAATTAACAGTGGAAATAGTTAAGTGCACACACATAGGATGCTATTTGTCAGAAGGCAACGCAGTACTCATACAATTATTATCTCATTAATTATCAAAGTGGGGCAGGCCAATGGTATTATTGCTACCAAATCACAAATAAAACAAACTGGAGAAGGAGCGACTTGCAGAAGGCTGATTGAAGAGTCCTTGGCAAATTCTATCATCCATTCGGCCAAAAAAATAAAACACACCCAGAAATTCATTCTGCAAGCCTCTATAAAGCTCATTGACCCCCCTGAGTAACGCACTGCACACCTAATTGATAAAACTATAATTGTGTTTTCACAAACTGCAAGGCTTGCTTGAGTATCTATTTTACCCAACATTATAACCATTTGATAATGCTGAAGGCATTGACAAGCAGTCTTTGTGTATGGTATCTCACACACAGGTTGATGTTTTTTTACATCACCGAATACTTCAGAGAAGTCTGCTCAGGATACCAGAAAAAATGCAGTTGGGTGTTAAAACCATCTTTCTTTCTTTTTTTTACAGCAAGTAACAAAACTGAGGCATTAAAGAATCAGATTTTGGGGGCTGGGGGAGGGGGCAAAAAGAAACTGAAAGTCCCACTGTGCAAGCAAACTGATACCACCCATTCATATGCTTCAATCAGCCAATTCTTTTGATATGGGCTTCTGGTTATTATCTATTTACTCTTATGGAGAATGTGAGATAATATGGAGAGATAACCTGTTTTGTGTGTATGTGATGGGAACAGTGCATGTGCCTCTAATATGAACTGCTTATAGTGCAATGTGCTGCGCACAGGCTGTGTGTGCTTATCTTTGCCTGCCCATACGGACAATAAAGCGTGGCATGTGTTGATATGTGAAGATTGATATCATTGCGCAATATTTCACAGCCCACTGCATCTATTCCTTCTGAATGTTAACCTGGGCTCCATATAAAGCGTGCATTAGCTGAGCAGTAGTTAGGCTGCTGTAGAACAGGCATAGGCAAACTCGGCCCTCCAGATGTTTTGGGACTACAACTCCCATCATCCCCAGCTAAGAGGACCAGTGGTCAGGGATGATGGGAATTGTAGTCCCAAAACATCTGGAGGGCCGAGTTTGCCTGTGCCTGCTGTAGAAGAATATCCACCACAGGACCCAGAAGGACAAACCATTTCATCAGTAGGGATGAGCTGACTGGCTGGCCCCAGCAATGTCACAAACCCTCCACCTCTGCTCATTCCACATGTTGTTTGGCAATTTTTTAAAAAAATGGATTTCCCTTTTCTTTCTTTTCTTTAAGAAAAATAAAACTGACAGCTGAACATTCAAATAAATAAACGTTCAGGGGATGCAGAGAGCATGGCAGGAGCAAAAAAAGCAAAACAGAATGACTGAATCAGCATTCAAAGTCCTGATAAGTACACATGGCCAATGCACTGTTAAGGTGGGGTTCACTCCACAGAGTTCAGAAACACAGTATTCAACCAAGTATAGGGGAAGTTCTTTTATTGTTTAACATTTTCTCATGTTTTTATATATGCTGGAAGCCTCCCCCCCCCCCCGAGTGGCTGGGGCAAGCCAGTCAGATGGGCAGGGTATAAATAATAAAATTCTTATTATTAGTAAGTTTACTCAGAGTAAATCCAATGCAATTAATGGACCTAACAGTCATGTCCATTAATTGCAGTGGGTCTGCTCTGAGTGAAACTTAGCAGTGTGTCTTGTTTACAGATGTACTTGAATGCACCCTGTATGCAGTTGCTTTGTACATTTAACACTCCCTTTAAAGGCAGAAAGACAGCTGCAATGAGCCTGGTCAGCAAATTATTGTGGCTTCAGATAGATTACTATACAGGGAAAGGAAGGGGAGTGATAGTGACTTTTAAAATCTACTTCTGGATTTCAGGGAGCTTGTCACTACTGCACTGGTTTGAGTATATTCTACTTGTCTGTGTTTTTTTCAGCATCTTTGTCACATTCTGAGTGCCTAAAATTACTAGGTGCTTCACCGTAAATTTGGTTTTGCAACTCAGGTCACCTTTAGACTTGCAGCTATACTGGATTTAGCAAATCAAGCACCATTTGCATTTACAGTTTTGCCCAATGCAACTTGCATTACAAACACAAAACCATCTGCTCCTTTTCTTCCAGGGACAGAGAAATCAACCCTTATCCCCAAGTTCTTCAGTCCACAGCAACTGGAGTTCTTCAACTGAGATGTCTCTGGGCAAAAAGTAACTTCTGAACCACACTAAGCACAACATGGGCACTATATGAATCTTTATATTGTTATTCTTTTTAAAATTTGTATACCGCCCTTCACCTGTATATCTCAGGGCAGCAGAAGCCCTAACCGACCCAGAAAAACAGCGATAACATTTTAGAAAGAGCAGGTAAGCATGTTGTTTATTGGACCAGATTAAATTTAGTACTTTGGTAGGTCTCCTGAATGTGATAAATATAGAAGAGGAGGCAGAAGCCCGACACAGCATCCTCCTAGCCCTTACAGACCTGCTAAATGCATACTGAGATAGATGGCTGCAAGCCCATAGAGTGAAATTTTGTGATAAGACAGGGTAAGTCAATGTGCAACAGCAAACATGTAAATATCAAAGTCTAAAGTTACTTTTTATTAATTTTAATTGAATTAGATTTTAAGTGGCAGGTGCTCAAATGGTCGCCTCAGTCCTATAACCATGCCTTAGATTCCAGGGTGACTATTGACAGATTCCATTTGAAAGAGTTTCCTTATGTTTCTCCAATACAATATTATCCAACTAAACCATTTTTGCATTTTGCAAGCATAAAAACCCCAACATCGTTTGTGGTAGCAATAATATTGTATCCAACTATGTAGTAGGTAACAACGAGGTCCCCCCCGACCCACCCCCCAAAAAAATGGATGAATGACAATGGAAAAATGGAAACATGTTATTTGGACTTTTTTACTACAAAAGTTAATATCTGAGAACAGTTTGGGTCTTCGGTTAATGGGTAGAAAAGGGGGAGGATGGCAGGGCTACAGGTGAATATGGTAGGAGATTGCACTTTCCAGGTCCACTTTATTCCAGTCTGTAAAATTCTGTCAAAAACATCACAATTCCGCTAAAATATCCCAAGGCGGTATAATACCTGAAAACCAGAGGAAACCATTTAAAAATGGCAGGTATATCAATGGAAAGCTGGTTGGTAAAGAATCTCAGGTATGAAAGGCCTGTCTGAAAAACAGAGGGTGTGTGTGTATGGGTATGGGTATGGGTATGGGTATGGGTATGGGTATGGGTATGGGTATAGGTATAGGTATAGGTATAGGTATAGGTTATAGGTATAGGTTATAGGTATAGGTATAGGTATAGGTATAGGTATAGGTATAGGTATAGGTATAGGTATAGGTATAGGTGTGCGGGGGGTGTGTGTGTGTAAGGTAAAGGTAAAGGGACCCCTGACCATTAGGTCCAGTCGTGGACGACTCTGGGGTTGCAGCGCTTATCTCGCTTTACTGGCCGAGGGAGCCGGCGTACAGCTTCTGGGTCATGTGGCCAGCATGACTAAGCCGCTTCTGGCGAACCAGAGCAGTGCACGGAACTGCTGTTTCCCTTCCCGCCGGAGCGGTACCTAGTTATCTACTTGCACTTTGAGGTGCTTTCGAACTGCTAGGTTGGCAGGAGCAGGGACCGAGCAACGGGAGCTCACAGCGTCGCGGGGATTCGAACTGCCGACCTTCCGATCAGCAAGTCCTAGGCTCTGTGGTTTAACCCACAGCGCCACCCGTGCCCCTCGTGTGTGTGTGTATGGGGCATCTAAATACGAACATGGATGACTCTTGTGGAACCTCTATTAGCAAGCAGCTCTACGGGGAAGGGGCTGCCACGCAAAAAGTTCAACCCCTTGGTAAAGACCAGAGGTATGTGGGGACTGCCCCATAAGTCTTCTACAGTTCTTGTGCTTAATCCTTGCTCCTTTTAGGTAACCAATGCAGAGAGGAAAATATTAACTCTTGCACTGACCTGAGCGTCCAATACTTTCTGATGCACTTTTGGACGTTTTGGGGTGACTCTGCTTGCTACTTGTTCGTGCTGAAACTGAGGGGGCAGGAGGAGGCGGACTCACAGTGCTGCTGCTGCTGCTCTCTCCCCTAATTGTGGTGAGATCTTGCATGCTGAAGCTGCGGAGCCTCTCCGACAGAGCGCCCTGGCCCTATGAAAACGGACAAAGAGACACAGGGTACCTTAAGCGATTAATTTATTGCATTTCTGCACAACTTCAGAACATGAAGAGGACAATAAATCTAGTAGCAACATACAGTGGTACCTCGGCTTACATACACTTCAGGTTACATACGCTTCAGGTTACAGACTCCGCTAACCCAGAAATACTACCTCGGGTTAAGAACTTTGCTTCAGGATGAGAACAGAAATTGTGCTCTGGCAGCGCGGCAGCAGCAGGAGGCCCCATTAGCTAAAGTGGTGCTTCAGGTTAAGAACAGTTTCAGGTTAAGTACGGATCTCCAGAACGAATGAAGTACTTAACCCAAGGTACCACTGTACAGACTTACACTGAGACAGACCATTTTTTTCCTGGATTAAAATTGCATAAGGTAACATAAAACAGGTTCAATGAATTCCTCATTATTCCAACAGGAACAGATGCCTTCTGGATCTTTTTCTTATCTTATCAGGCCGTTCCTGAAAAACAGCATGTTTTCAAGGTGTGCAAAACTCTTTGTCATCTGAAATAGGTGTCTGAAATTTCTTTAGTTTCGGTTCTGAGATAGTTGCTGTACAAAGCAATGTCAGCTTTCTCAGAACTTATTTTTCCCTATTCCTGGGATAGTATTTAACTCTTTGCCATATTAGTGCTGGGTTAAAGTATTCAGCCCAATTTTTGTGCAGCATTTGGAGGTGTGGTTTTTTTTGGGGGGGGAGGGTACCTCTAAATATGGTTGTTTTCCAATATATGATTACAGCGGCGAGATTTTAATATGCACAAAGATTGAAAGACTAATTATCAACTATGGAGGAATGGTTATTAAAACTACTGGGCTTAGCCGATATAGTGAAATTGGCATGTTTACTCAGAGAAAAGCCATTGTTAATATTTACTAAAGATTGGAAGCCTCTCATAGAATTTTGCGTGTAAAAGAAAATGAATTAATGACATTTGGGTTTGAAGGCTGAAGATAATGTTGATTTACAGAAAGTAGTTTTGCTGGGTGTTATATTGGAGTGAATGAGTTGAATAACGTTTATATATAGCTGCCAGATGAAGAATCGGAAGTTCTTTAGCTTCTTAACTATATTTTTTTTTAAATCTCTTTCAATTCTTTTTCTATCTCTCTCTACCTCCTTCTTTTCTCTCTCTTCTTTTCCTCTGGATTTGTGTTTTTATCTAGATTAACATTTTAGTTTGGATTAAAAAAGATATTTGATGTTAAACAAAGATCATTGAGGGTGCCGTGATTAAAACCAGATACAAAACACAAAAGGCACTCTATATATATATATATATATGGTATATTTCTATGCAAGCTCCTATAAAACAGGCACTGCACTGAATGGGGCTTCTGCAAAAGAACTTGCTGGTGGATTGTGCTCAGAGGCTCCAACCAAAAATGCAATGTGTAGCACAAGGTGAAGTAAGGGCTTCCTTCCTTGAGGAGTTTAATCCATGGTTGAATCTCCCAGCACTGAAGTCACTTCAGTAGGGAAACCTTCATGTAACTTGAATTTCTTCTTAAGCCACATGTGCTCCTGGGAAATCTAATACAGAACAGTTTAGTTTATGCACACCTTGGATTAAGAACGCTGCAAACCCAGAAGTAGGTGTTTTGGTTTGTGAACTTTGCCTTGGAAGCAGAACATGTTCCGCTTCCTGTTGAGTGCGTTCCATTTGTAAATTGAGTCCCCTGCTGCTATGGGAAAGCACGCTTTGGTTTAAGAACGCTTTGGTTTAAGAACACTTTGGTTTAAGAACGCTTTGGTTTAAGAATGGACTTCTGGAACGGATTAAGTTTGTAAACCAAGGTACCACTGTATGTGGAATGCACCCTTGGCTGGGTTGAAGAATGAACATTCCCATCTTTGACAACAGACAATTAAATGTAAGCTAATATTTCTAATGGATCTTCTTGCCATACATTGAAAGCTGTCCCAGGCTCTGTATTTTGGATCAGAATAGAAGTAAAGGTTTGCTTTTGCTAGTAAAACCCAAGTTAGACTTTAAAGCTGAATACACAAAAGCCACAGAAGGGAAACTAAGCTAAAATCAGTACTCTGTTAGTCCCAATAGTGACAATAACACTTTGTTGTTGTTGTTGTTGTTGTTGTTTTGTAATAAATGCTACAACATTTTCCAATCACGGTGGTTAGTTTAGCAGTTAACAGAAACACTGACAGGGTTACCTGCCCTTCTTTCAGGTCCAAATACAAGAGAAACTGAAGGAGCTGGGAGATCTGGCAGGTGAAAAAGAGACCCCATTGTGGCAACACATGACGACACAGACTATTTTTGAGAATACTCCACAGCAAAGGTGAACGAAGTCACAGATGGACTTTGGTGCTAAGAGACTGTGGGTGACCTTGCTGCTATCATTCCAGGTTCTGTTGCTCGTGTGGCAATGGCGTAGCTCTGCACTCGGATTTTCTTGGCCTAATATTATCTGTAGTCCATTAGAATGTTTAGAGCAGGCATAGGCAAGCTCGGCCCTCCAGATGTTTTGAGACTACAATTCCGATCATCCCTGACCACCGGTCCTGTTAGCTAGGGATGATGGGAGTTGTAGTCCCAAAACATCTGGAGGGCCGAGTTTGCCTAGGCCTGGTTTAGAGTAATGCTGAACGTAATACACTGGAGGCTCCACCTCTTTATATATACTTACAGTACAGTCACACCTCAAGTTGAATGCGCTTTGGGTTGAGCGCGTTCGAGTTGCGCTCTGTGGCAACCCGGAAGTAACAGAGAACGTTACTTCCGGGTTTCGCTTCTCGCGCATGTGCAGACGCTCAAAATGACGTCACGCGCAGACGCGCCGTCACGTCTTGCGTTCCATTCAGGATGCGAACGGGGCTCCGGAACGGATCCCGTTCGCATCCCAAGGTACCACTATACTTAAGGACCTTCAGGCATTTTGCAAACACTAACCGACGCAGGTCACTTCCAGGTGACCTGTTTATTGAGAAGCCACTCTGGTTTATTTACAGGCAAGGCCGGCACAGCCATTAGGTTGGGTGAGGCCACTGCCTCCAGCGGAGGAAGCCCTCGAGGTGGTGCCACCGCGGACATCCTGCCGCCTCCACATCTGGCAGAGAAGCGGCGCTGGCACCACCACCAATTTCAGGCAAAATCTCACTGAAATCACCTGATTTCATGAGACCTCACCCAAAATCGGTGCCAATGTCTATGCAGCTTCTCTGGCGGTGGCATTGGGGTGACACAGGCAGCAAGGGAGGGAACCACCTTGTTCGCAGGGATGTTGTAAGATGTCACATCAAACAAGTATCACCACAGAATTTTTGGTGCATTTTCCTCTCCCATTCTTTACTACAAGAAGTCACATTTTGGGGGAGGGAGAGGGCCTTTAACTGTGCAACCTGAATTTGCAACCTGAATCCCACCCGCAAAATAATGGCAACCTGGCCAGAATTTCAAACTGTTTCCCTATAGGAAAGCATAATTCCACTTCGTAACAATTCACGAAAAGCTTAAACACAGTGTCAAGGGGGGAATCTATTAACAGAGATGGGGGGGATCTCAAGCTCAGGTGCCAAAAGCAGCCCTCAAGACCTACTATATGTGGCTCTCAAGACTCTCCCTATGCCACACTCTTCACTGGCTAGCCTACTAGTCAAAGTTTACATTCGTTGATCTTCTCACTGTCAACTATGGCTCCACCCACCACTGCCCATGTGGCCTCTAGAAGCTTGCCCAGAACGCAATGTGGCCCTCTGCCTGAAAAAATGCTCCCCACCCTGATATATATTAAACCCTTATGCCCTCTACCTCATATCATAAATTCTTCAGTGGCTGCAAATAAAATGACAAAAGCAACCTTCCCTAGAATGCTTGTTCGGTGTGACAATGTCTCTCTGTTTTACATTGACAATACAATGGTACCTCAGGTTACATACTGTCAGAGCTGCCCTGACACATACGCTTCAGGTTACAGACTCCGCTAACCCAGAAATAGTACCTCGGATTAAGAACTTTGCTTCAGGATGAGAACAGAAATCGTGCTGCGGTGGCCCCGCAGCAGTGGGAGGCCCCATTAGCTAAAGTGGTGCTTCAGGTTAAGAACAATTTCAGGTTAAGAATGGACCTCCGGAACGAATTAAGTACTTAACCCGAGGTACCACTGTACTGACTAGTAATAGCACCACATCTCAGGCTAAAACTAATGTTTCCTGAGGTTTCTTAACTTGAAGCGTGAACACTTTGCCAAAGGGACAACGTGGCCATATTAAGAGGAGACTCTTCTTTATGCTAGCAGGTGACCATTTTAATGGACCACGGTTGTATCATATTTAATTGCAATAATTGTAAGAAGTCATTAATAATAAATATGTGCAATAAGTGCAGTTTAATAAAATAATTCAGTTGTATCAATTAACTAATACTCCAGTATTGTTAGACAAGAGTTCATATGATCGATTCCAGTTTCTGAAAGAAACAAGTGTTTCTTGGTTAGATTTGTGTACCATTTGGGCTACATTCTGTAAAATCTCTTTATAATTTCTGAGCCCAGAAAACTCATTGTAAGTGTTTTTAACCCTAAAGTCGAATTTTGCTGCCAGTTATCCAAAAGGACAGGTCTGTAGAAGTCTGAATGAGACTCTGGGATGTTTGTAAATAGCCATCGCTTCCCTCAAAGAATCTTGTGAAATATAGTTTCTGAAGGGTACTGATAATTGTTAGAAGACTTCTGTTCACCTCACAGAGCTACAATTCCCAGTGTGGTTTAACAATAAAACCCTCTTCCCAGGTAATTTTGGGAGTTGTAGCACTGTGAGGGGAAAGGGGGCCTCCTCTCAGCGCCCTTAACTGAATTTCCCAGGATTCCTTTGGGGGAAGCCAAGACTGATTATAAAGTGGTTAATCCTGCTTGAAATAGTGCAGGTGGTGCCAAGATTGTGCAATGCCAGATTTCTATAGTCTTGCTCTGTTTATAAATCACAAGAGGTCTGTACATAAAAAGTTAAAGAATTAAGAGCATTCTGCCCTGAGCGTTATGTCTCAGGCACTGATTGCCACTGGCTAGGAACATAGACTTGTGATGTTAACACAACCACTGTATCCTTCGTTATCCCACTGGTTACCTTGGAAGCTGCCATCACAGCAGCTGTGGCTGCAACATTTAGCCCCCGCTTCCCAAAATGCACCAGGGCATCATAGCTTCGATCTTTTGCTTGGACTAGGCAGTCATCTATTTCCTATCATGGAAGACAAAAAAATAGATAAATAAAATAAAAACACAGTCAAAAGGGATTTCGCCTCCAGGCTCCTCCAAAGTACTTTTGCATTCATTCTCTGTCCTCAGACACCTTCAGAGACAATTCTAGGTCGAACCACTTGCAAGAAGGGCAGCCATGCTTGTTTATTCATGTGTCTCCCCAGTTACTATGTAAAGTGTTGAGGGATTTTTATATTCAAAAGGGTGTGCAGGTGAGGGGAGCCGAATCTGCCTTCTTTTCTCCCTCTCTGCTGTTGAAGCAACAGAGTGTGGGAAAGGGAAGATGAGAAAGAATTCAGCTCTCCTCATTCATGTTTTCCATATATTGTAAGCATTAGAACCAACACGCTTTAAATGCGGCTTTAAAAAAATAAGAATCAAAAGTCTGCCAATAATCTGACCATGAGGGAGAGCCTGGGGCCTGTATAGGTAAAGGTAAAGGGACCCCTGACCATTAGGTCCAGTGGTGGCCGACTCTGGGGTTGCGGCGCTCATCTCGCTTTATTGGCCGAGGGAGCCAGCGTACAGCTTCCAGGTCATGTGGCCAGCATGACTAAGCCTCTTCTGGCCAACCAGGGCAGCGCATGGAAACGGCATCTACCTTCCCGCCGGAGCGGTACCTATTTATCTACTTGCACTGGCGTGCTTTCGAACTGCTAGGTTGGCAGGAGCAGGGACCGAGCAACGGGAGCTCACCCCGTCGCGGGGATTCGAACCCCCAACCTTCTGATCGGCAAGCCCTGGGCTCTGCGGTTTAGACCACAGCACCACCCGTGTCCCTGGGGCCTGTATAGATACAGGTAAATCAGAAGGCTACCTCTGGGGCTTTGCATTCTCCCAAGCCTGGCTGAGGCCCAGTCTGAAAAGGGGCAATCTTATAGCTTATCTTGAGGAAGAGGTTTTGGCACCTGCCCTGGAGGCGAAGCTGATACTCACATCTACCAAGCTGTTTGCTGATTTATAAATAAATAAAAAATTAAGGGCCCAGAGCGGTTTACATAAAAGAATAAAGCCAAACCAAACACCTTCAGGTGACAAAAACTATGACTATACCATCAAAATAAACAAAAGCAGAATTGAAAATCTCCAATCATATTGAAAGCCACAAGGAATAATGATGTTTTTACTGCCTGCCTTGTATGTCACAAAAGATGGAGCTAGCTGCACCTCCTTTGGGAGGGAAGTCCATAGCCAAGACAAGGCCAGTCAGATTCCCACCAAATGAACCTCTTTTGGTGGTGGAACATATAACAAGACTTTGAAAGAGAATTTCAGTCTATGGGTTGGTTCATAGGAAATGAGCTGGTCTTTGAGCTATCCTAGCCTTAACCTCTTTACAGCTTTACCGGTTGGCTGTGATATATCGAAACTAATTAATGATATACAAGGATCTGAAACATGTTATTACTGTTATTATGATTATAATTATGTTGTTTTATGTGGTTTTTAATTCTATTAAATGGCTGCCATGGAGAAATTTTGAATGGTGGCCTGTACATTTGTTAAATCAATAAAACAATCTGTGGATACTTTATTTTTATTAGAAACCAAGCTACCAGACCACCCGAAAGTGTTTAAGTCTAATAGCTCCAGGTACATTTGACCATCATTTCCTCATCTCATTAGGGACAATTTGTTCAGTAATGATGTTTATAGTAATTTGTGAGAAATGAGTAGTTTTGGATTCAGCAGCTCTGAGCTTTGCAAAGTAACACAAACAGATGAAAACAGTGGCGTAGCGTGGGGGTGCAGGGGGGGCCGGCCGCACCGGGCGCAACATCTGGGGGTTAGGGTTAGGGTTAGGGGGCGCAAATCCACGGGTTAGGGGGCGCAAATTACTTGCCTTGCTGACAACCCACGCTACGCCACTGGATGAAAAAAACTGGCTGAGGTGAAAAAACCAACTTATCAAGAGAGAATAGCAGAACATTGAAATATTACATGAAAATGACATATGCCCTAGACGTATCTACTCAGAAACAAGCCCAACTGAGCTTACTCCAAGATAAGTATTGATGGGATTGTAGCCTAAATTGTTCTTCTGCCATAATCACTACCCCCAACTGTGAGAAACAGTTGCAATTACCTTTTCTTTCGATGACAGTGTAGGGTGCACAAATTTCCTATACAGGAGGCTGGAGCCCTTTGTGTAAGGAGACAACAGCCAGGCTACAAAAGCTATTTTGAGTTCGTAATAAAATGGAAACCTGCAGGAAAAGAAAAGAGCATATTTACCCACAGAAATTTGTACATTTAGGCCTCCTCCAACATTTAAGAATCAACACTCTTGACAATCAGGGTATAATCCAGGATGAAAATCTAGCACATCAGATATAGAGATATAGATATACAAAATAATAATAATAATAAATTTTATTTATACCCCGCCCTCCCCAGCCAGGACTGGGCTCAGGGCAGCTAAAAACCAATAATAAAACAAGTTGATTGAAATACAACTTAAAAACAAGATTAAAATGCAACATTACAACATTAAAATGCAGCCTCATCACAGGAGGAGAAAGGAAAAAAGAAAAAAGAGGGGGAGGGAGTCAAATTGATTCTAAGCCAAAGGCCAGGCGGAACAACTCTGTCTTACAGGCCCTGCGGAAAGAAATCAGATCCCGCAAGGCCATGGACAGAGCGTTCCACCAGGCTGGAGCCAGTGTTGAAAAGGCCCTGGCTCTGGTTGAGGCTAATCTAACTTCCTTAGGGCCCGGGACCTCTAGGGTGTTGCTATTTATGGACCTTAAGGTCCTCCGTGGGGCATACCGGGAGAGGCGGTCCCGTAGGTACAAGGGTCCTAGACCGTGAAGGTCTTTAAAGGTCAAAAATAGGAGTATATTACATTGGTTTTGAAATATGGTAGCATTACTTTAAAAACAATAATCTTGGAGTGCCAAGTTACATTTTGGTGCAACCATCCTTCCACTTAAGAGAGAGAGAGCCAGGAACTAGAGGAGGATATACTGCCAGTGAGTTTCTTGGATAGCTGCATTGACACTTGTTGAAAAAGTGCTGACCTGTTCCTTTTCAAAGGCAGCATTACGGTTGCTGTTTTATGTGGCCAATTGCTGATGCGACCAAATGCATTTATAGCGGGGGTGGGGCTAACCCACGAATTTAGTGACGGATACCCAAAAAGGATTGAAAATAGTGTGAAACAGCTTATAAGAAATGTTATGTACTGAAGTTCTCACCCTGGGCCAGCAGGGGGATACTGTAGATAGTTATGCAAATAAAGGATCGAAAGTGACGTTCAGTGATTGGATAGTTTGTATGCAAATGAAGGATCGAAAGTGACATTCAATGATTGGATAGTTTGTATGCAAATGAAGGATGGAAAGTGACGTTCAGTGATTGGATAGTTTTAGAAAGTTGCAACAGTTATGCTGTTCTGGAGCTCTATATAAGCAGCCTGACTGAGCTCCTCAGTTCAGTTCTGTTCTGGCATCTGAATAAAGAAGAGCTGTTTGAAGAATTGCTGTGTCGTCTGATACGTTCACCCACAACTTAACAAGAAAGCCTTTTGGAAGGCAGCTTTGAGACCTATGGTTTCCACATTGCCTATTTTGGCTGTACCCACTTTCATGCTTCAGCCATGCCCACGTGGTTGATGAAGGGTTGGTCATGCCTGTTTTAGAAATTTCCCCCCTTCCCCCTCCCCTTTGCTGATATCTTTAACTCTGTTAGACAAATCAAGAATCCCTTAAAGGTAAAGGGTAAAGGAACCCCTGACCATTAGGTCCAGTCGTGGCCGACTCAGGGGTTGCGGCGCTCATCTCACTTTATTGGCCGAGGGAGCCGGTGTACAGCTTCTGGGTCATGTGGCCAGCATGACTAAGTCGCTTCTGGCAAACCAGAGCAGCACACGGAAACGCCGTTTAGCTTCCCACCGGAGCGGTACCTATTTATCTACTTGCACTTTGACGTGCTTTCGAACTGCTAGGTTGGCAGGAGCAGGGACCGAGCAACGGGAGCTCACCCCGTCGCAGGGATTCGAACCGCGATCTTCTGATTGGCAAGTCCTAGGCTCTGTGGTTTAACCCACAGCGCCACCCGCTTCCCGACAAGAATCCCTTAATTGATCTCAAAAGTTCAGTCATCTCTTCATATTGTTCTCCATCCCCACTCAAATAACAACAAAACGAGGTTCCTCACAGCATCATTTCTCTTTTTCTTCTTCTAAGCAATTCAGGCCTTCTTGGCTGATGATGCAACTGCAGAGTCTCATAACACATCTAAATTATAGCTCTCTCCTCTGCGAGTGCAAGACTGACTTTGCAGACCTGCCATACATTTTTTTATTTTATTTCTAAAAGGTCTAGGAAGCCAGCAAGCCAACAAATCATTTCCATACATCCTAATGTACAGCCAAAGCACAAAATCAAATATATCAGATTCGGCAGGGTTGTTATGTTCTTCCTCTAGGCCAGGGGTGGGTAACATGTGGCCCTGCAGCTGATGTCGGACTCCCACCAAACCCAGCCAGCATGGCCAATGGTCACAGTCGGGTTGATGGATATTATAATCCAGGAGCATCTGGGAGGCCTTCAGCTCATGCTTGAAAGAGAAGGCAAACAGGAAGCTCCAGTTTGTTCAGCTGGTGGTGGTTTGACGGACTGTTTCCACCACCACACCAATAAACTCAAACGTCTATCGCAACAGGGAAATGGGTGGGAGAACAAACTAACTCAATAAGTACAGGCAAAGAAGGAATGGAAAACAGGGCACACAGACAAAAAGCACAATATCTTTATCCTTGTTTGCCCCATTTCTCCCTCCTGCTTCCTTCTTCAAGAGTCCTATCCTTATCTTTCTTTCTACCAGCTCCCATCTAGGAGAAGGAAAGCTCTGGCCCTACACTTCTGCTGCCTTGCGGGATATCTTTGGCAGAAGAAAAGGCTAGGGAGTAAACCCTTCAGAAAATCCAGAGTGGAGTCCCTAAGATGGCGCCTTGTATTCCTCCCTCTGGCAATTCCTGCAGCCAAATGAGTGCCAGCAACCTGCCTGCTCTCCACTTCAGATTCTTCATGTTCTCTTCCCACTTTCCTCCCCCCAAGCACCTCCTCTTCCACCACAACCTGCCATGACTTTCCCAAGGCCAATTAATACTATAAGCTTGGGGCATGAAAAGTCAAGGGTCGTTCTCCATGGCCTGTTTCCTTGACACTTTTAGCACGTACAGTGGTACCTCTGGTTAAGTACTTAATTCGTTCCAGAGGTCCGTTCTTAACCTGAAACTGTTCTTAACCTGAAGCACCACTTTAGCTAATGGGGCCTCCCACTGCTGCTGCGCCGCCTCTGCACAATTTCTGTTCTCATCCTGAAGCAAAGTTCTTAACCCGGGGTACTATTTCTGGGTTAGCGGAGTCTGTAACCTGAAGCGTATGTAACCTGAAGTGTATGTAACCCGAGGTACCACTATATTCATGAAAGCAAGCACACACAAGTTAAGTGTACTGCAGCTATGTCGGAAGGGGAACTCTGATCACCACATGAGCCTGGTTTGAATAGTTTCTAAGGCCCAACCGACTTCTTCTTCCTTCTGGCTCTCTTCCAACTTCCCTTGTCACTGCCAGCCCACCCACCTGGGAGGTCAATGGATCGAGAAGAACAAAGGGTGGCTGTGAAGAGAGCACCCTGTCCGGTTACTGATTCTGGCCACAAGTGGGATGCAATAAGGTGGTGGGCATCTCCTTCCCAGTAGCTGGGCTTGGGCTGGTTCGGCTATTTCTCCCCACAATTTGATTTGAGTTCTTTGTTCTACTACAATCATCACTGAAGGATGGTAAGACGCAACAGTGGACCATTCTTGGGCAACGGTAGTGAGTTTGCAGATGGCAGAGAGGAGGTTCTATCTTCTGTGTGTACTCTGCACCCTCTCTGTTCCATTCTCATTTATTCTTATCATAGATCTTATCTCCTTGAAACTAGATTCAGCCTCAGACAAATGTTATGCTCTCCCACATATGACTACAGTCAGAGTGGGGCATTTTTACTTTGCCTGCTATGCCCTTTTTAAAAACTAATCCTCCACAACCCACTTTGCTGGGTGCTCTCCAGTACCAGTAAAGGTAAAGGTAAAGAGACCCCTGACCAGTAGGTCCAGTTGTGACCGACTCCACGGTTGCGGCGCTCATCTTGCTTTATTGGCCGAGGGAGCCGGAGTACAGCTTCCGGGTCATGTGGCCAGCATGACTAAGCCGCTTCTGGCAAACCAGAACAGCGCACGGAAACGCCATTTACCTTCCCGCTGCAGTGGTACCTATTTATCTACTTGCACTGGCGTGGTTTCGAACTGCTAGGTTGGCAGGAGCAGGGACCGAGCAATGGGAGCTCATCCCGTTGCGGGGATTCGAACCGCTAACCTTCTGATCGGCAAGTCCTAGGCTCTGTGGTTTAACCCACTCAGAGCCAAATGCGGCAGCAGGATTCGCAGCTTCCCATTCACTGCAGCAGACCCATCACGTTAAACTCTTTGAAGCCATTTCCCTGCACGGCATTTCCCATCCAATTTATTACACACACCCCAAACCCCTCTTATACCACACTAATATGGCGTTTCTGACAGGAAGTGTCCAGCTTCTAAGATAAGCACCTGATGTGCCTGGTGCTACTGAGCAACTTCCAGTATTATCTTGCACTTTTGCTCCTTTCAAAAACATTTGTTTTTCCCTGCTTTTGTTTTTTTTTTGGGAGGGAGGGAAGGAAACATCTCGGCGGGATACTAACCAGCAAAGAAAAATGTCCGTGAATGTCTCTGCTGTTGTGAAGAGTGCAAATATGATCCAATACATCATCCATTTTACCTAGGAATAAAGCACAAGAATGGTTATAAGCAAATGTTCATTGGGCACGATTGTGGGTATTGCTTCTTTCCCCCAGGCCTCATTCCCTCAGGGCCAGGGCCAGTCCTACCATTGGGCCAAGTCATGTTGGTTTACCTCAGGCGGCAGATTTTGAGGCGCCCATATTATTGTTTTTATTACTATACACTCTGTAAGCACGAGGCACAAGTACCTTCAGATTTTCTGCCTTGGGCACCAAAATGGTCTAATCTTAGGAATAAATGAAAAAGAGTGATTTGAACAAGGGTCATTTGGCACAATAAACTATGGTCATATCCACAGCACACATTTAGAGCGCTCTCATACCCTTAACAGACATGCAGAATCTTGAGAATTCTGTGGGTGGTATCCAGCTAAGTATTATGTAAGGACGACCCATTGAAATTTATGGAGCTTGGTCATGTTCATTAATTTCAGTGGGTCTACTTGTGAGCAACACTTAGCTGAATACCACACTGCAGTTTAAGGGTGCTGAGAATTGTACCTCCGTGAGGGCCCTTAACTTCAGCTCCCAGAATCCTTTGGGGGAAGCTATGACTGTTACAGTGGTATAACAGTGCTTTAATTATATGATATGAATTTGTCCTAAGACCCAAGAAAGTGACAGGAAATGAAATAGATGAAATGGAGACTCTGAACTTTTTTTCAAATTGCACTGAATTACATTTAGATTTATAAATCATATTTCAACGTTCTTGTGGAGAAGAGGTCAAACTCACACCATTCACCAAATTTCAATCTAGGTTACTTGTACAAACCAATGCTTCATTTTGTAATGCATTATTAAGCTTAATAGTTAGTTCACACTGTTTAAAAATTAAGAACTTGAGTTTTCATTATTAGCCTAGAACTGTTTTTAGAAAGTATCTAAAAACTGTATGCAGTGCCTATATAACAAATACATCAGTTCAAGTGAATCACTAAAGTGCAGGCATTCCTGGCCATTCTTGTAATTCAAGAGTTGTACAAGAGTCTTGAATTATCTTTAGATTTACTCCTAAGTGACGGAATGGGAAGAGGGCACTAGGAGCTATCTCCCGTTACAAATGTGGTCCTAACAGAACACAGTTTATGCCTCCAAGAAGGAGTAAACTATAGGTAATTCATCTCCAAAAGAAGTGTTCACAGAGTAAGGCTCCTGGCCACAGCATTTGTTGGTGCCACAAGCGATCACGTCTGCGATTCCGAATATTCTCTGTGCACTCTTATGCTGAAATGGATATGATAATCCTAATTAACCCCAAACCTCTCCAATGACAGCTATGCAAAAGTTACAAGGATAAGTCCTTATATTACATAACACCTGCTATTTATATACCTCCATATTGCACGATATTTCTATGATCCCCTCTCTTGTAAACTACTGAGAATATTTAGCTATTCATTCATTTCAGCTTAGTTACTTAGCCTCAATCTAGCCCTGCCTTGTAAACACAAATATCACAATTTCAGTGAATTCCCATCTGTTCTGTATCACTACACCCAGTATTCGCAAACTTTTTTTACTGTACCCCAGAACCTGGTTACTACAAAATTAGCTACTGAATACCTAATTCCTGCTATCTGAAGGTTAGAGTTGGGTATACCAGCCTAAATGTATGCTAAGAGGTACAGTTAAGTTCACTGTAGTTGGGAAGGGCCATGCTAATAACATTTTATTAACATTAACAGGCAATAACTGTTCATGAACTCTGTATGGACGGTTCTTGTTTTTTAACTAATGACAAAATGGCTGCCCACATTGTGTTCAGCACTGGTGTTAACATCCAATACACCTCTATAAATTACCTAAACCACCATGATGACCCTATTTAAATTGAATTTGGGAATACAGAATTTAACCATTTAAGTAGGGAGCTGAAGGCATACAATAAAGATGTATATGATGCAGGCTTCCCACTACTTTTTTTAAAAATAGGATTTTATGCAAGAGCTACGCAAAAGCATCATTCAGTGGGACTTTATACCTAGCATATGTGTTTTTAAATAGTCTCCAGGTTAGCTAATATAGAATTTGCTTTTACAAAAATTTATTCTTTTCTCAGGTGAGGCAAAATGGTGGAAGATGTGCGCTGATTATTTAGCACCAAATAAATAGGGAAATCAAATCTGAAACTCTGAAGCATGTTAAGTTCTTCATTCTGCCTAAAGAGCCAGGTAAAATCCACTGGGAGGCATTTTGCGAACGGAAACCTAGGTTTACCTTGATAATCCCAGAAGTGATACTTACATATTCTTTAATATCCTTTGATTTTACAGCTTTGTATGAGTAATATGCAGGATAAAGAGTGCCAAACACAAGCCTGGAAGAGGGGGAAAAGAGCAAAGATCATTTTCTGCTGCCGGGAAATGTATCTTTTTGAGAAGTAATGGCCACTTCAGGGGCATTTTCTCTGAAATATTTTAATCTTAATTCCTGCCTCAGTTTAACTCCTTTCAGTGAGAACAAAACTACATACGTGTAGAATCCAAATTAAATTAAATTAAATTAAATTAAATACTCTCCTCAGAGTATTGCGGAAGAACAATGTCAATCAACATTTGATGATCTTCTACTGGTCAACAATAGAAAGTGTCCTTTCATACTGCATCACGGTGTGGTACGCTGGTTTGACATCAACTGATAGGAAGTGCCTACAGAGGGTGGTGAATACAGCACAAGATATTATGGGCTGTCCCGTGAATCTGCTGGATGAAATAGAGGAAAAACGTTGCCTGAGGAGAGTGAGGAAAATTCTCAGGGATGATTTACATCCTGGCCGGCACTTTCTTGATCTCCTGCCCTCAGGCAGAAGATATAGAAGCATGATTAGTCACACCAACAGGGTAAAGAACAGCTTCTATCCGTGGGCTGTTAGGCTGCTGCTGAATGAAAAGATAACAACAGGGCAACCGACTTTCGGGTTTGGTGGGTGTGCATCAGTAAATGAGGGGAATTAAGACTAAGAGAGCTGAGTGGGGGGTGCTCGTGTAATCTCACTGTATACAAGTTGTACAAGTGACAATAAAGTATTTCCTTTCCTTTCATTTCATTCATCTATTAAAACTACAACCCACTCTTCCTCCCGAGAGTCCAGTGCAGCAAATGAGTGTGAAAAGGATAAAATCACCTTAAAAACAATTAACATGCAGATGCAAACTGGGAAAGATCTTGGCTGAAATGGCTTGTTGAAAGATGGTCTCCAGCAGGTGCCAAAAAGATAACAGAGATGGCTCCTGTCCAATTTTCAAAGACCAGGTGCTACTTTACTAAAGGCTTGGTTCCTACACTGTGCAGAATGGACCTCCAAATAAAGATGGCGTCTGCAGGAGGCCCTCGTGATGCATATGGGATGAGATGATCTATTGGGTATCCTGGTCCCAAATTGTACAGGATGTCATACACTAAAATCGGCACAGTGAACTTAGCATGGTAGCTAACTGACAGCCAGTTCAATTATTTCTTTATACAGTGGTGCCTCGCAAGACGAAAAGAATCCGTTCCGCGAGTCTCTTCGTCTTGCGGTTTTTTCGTCTTGCGAAGCAAGTCCATTAGCGGATTAGCGGATTAGCGGATTAGCGCTATTAGCGGCTCAGCGGATCAGCTGATAAGCGGCTTAGCGGATCAGCTGATAAGCGGCTTAGCGGCTTAGAAAAAGGGGGGGAAAGGAAAAAAACCCTGCAGGAACTCGCAAGACATTTTCATCTTGCGAAGCAAGCCCATAGGAAATTCGTTTTGCGAAGCACCTCCAAAACGGAAAACCCTTTCGTCTAGCGGGTTTTCCGTCTTGCGAGGCATTCGTCTTGCGGGGCACCACTGTGTGTGTATATATATATATATATATATATATATATAATTTTTATTAAGTACAAATTAGAAAACACACATATTTACAACAAAAGATACAAAAGAAAAAGAAAATACATATAACCAAGGGGAAATACTAGAGAATATTTTGTCTCTTTTCATATTTACAGTTATTTATACCTCTATAAAATGCTATTCACAATAAAGCAGTGAAATGAAAGATAAGATAGCAGAAGAAAGAAAAAAAGAACAAAGAAAAAACAAAGAAGTAAAAGAAAAATATCATAGGTGAAATTTTTTTAAAGTAGATAAGATGAAATTATACAATTGAATATAAATATAGATGGGAAACGGCTATTGTGAGTACGGTACTTATCTACAGTTCAAATATTTCGACTGCGGGGTAATGTGTTGACAATATCCTGCCCCAGTGATCACCACTGCATTTCGCACCAGCTACAGTTTTCAGACCCTCCACAAGGGCAGCCCCATATAGAGTACATTGCAGCAATCCAGACTGTAGGCTTCCAGTGAATAGACGACAGCAGTAAGGCTACCCTGGAACTGCATAGTTGTCTTACTAGCTGAAGTGGATAGAAGATATTCCTGGCCACTGAGGTCACCTGGGCCTTCAGGAGCATCCTCAGATTATGAACCTGCTCTTTCCGGGACAGTGCAACCCCATGCAAATAAGTAATTGGCTCAGTAACCACCCACCCACAGTGCTTCTGTCTTGCCAGGATACTGGTCCTCATCCAGTTCTCTGTTGAGTCCAAGCACTGGCTCATGCTTTGCATAGCCTCACCTGATTCAAATGTTGCAGAGAAGTAGAGCTGGGGATCATCAGCATACTGGTGACACCTTGCTTGACATCTCTCCCAATGACCACTCCCAATGGCTTCATATAGATGTTAAATAGCACTGGAGAGAAAACTACCGTACAGCACAACTACCAGGAGGCTGAAAGACCATCACCCAATGCTATTCTCTGAAGCTGATCCTGGATATAGCATCAGAACCACTGTAGAACAGTGTGTCCAATACCCATCCCACTACGTTGGCTCAGAAGGATACCATGGTATCAAAAGCCACTGAGAGATCAAGTAAGGATAACAGACAAAGCTGCACTTATCAGGAGAAGAACACTACTATACCAAGCTGTCCTGGCAAGCTACCAACACTCCTTTTCTACAGATATATATTAGATGTACAGATGTTCTGCTTGACCCTGTTCATCTTGGTTTCTGAAGGCTTACCAAGGCAATCAGTCAACTTCTTACTTGACTTTCATTAATGCATTGCACCAGGAAGACCAGCTGTTCTTCAAGGAGGAGTCATAATCCCATTAAAGAAGGCATTCTCACATCCCCATGGTATTAGGGAATTATAGGCCAGCTTTTAAGTAATCATTCCCTGCCAAGTTGCTGAAGCCTGACGTGGCAAATCAGCTCCAAGTGCTTTCAGCTGAAAGCGATTGTCTAGATTCATTTCCGT
The DNA here is from genome assembly GCF_964252035.2 of Podarcis erhardii. Taxonomy (NCBI): domain Eukaryota; kingdom Metazoa; phylum Chordata; class Lepidosauria; order Squamata; family Lacertidae; genus Podarcis; species Podarcis erhardii. Next base: position 41,521,781 of record NC_138502.1, on the reverse strand, counting down.
CTGGCTTCCAGCCAGGATTCACAACTGAATCTGCCTTGATCAATCTGGTAGAGTACCTGTAATGGCAGGGATGGTGTGACTGGGTGGAGTCTCCTGGATCTCTATCTAGGTGGCTTTCAGTATTGGGTCAGCATACTGATGACACACAGTTAGATTTCTTCTTTCTCTTTGTGTCAGGTAAAGCAGCGTCACTCTGAATGACTGCTTGAGGTCACCAACAGACTGTGGAAATTTAAGCTTAGTCCAGGAAAATGGAGACACTAATAGTGGCTGAGTAGTACACAGCTCTGGCTATAATGGACATGCCTTTTCTTAATGGGGTCAAACTCCACACCAAGACACTGGCTCCGTGCCAACTAATGAGTGCTCTAGAATCTGACTGCTTTCAGAAATCCAGCTGATGGCCATGATCAAGAGTATTTGTTTTTCTGTATCTGCTGTTCTACTGATAGAAGAACACTTAAGAACAGAACATATAACAAAGTAAGTGAATTAAAACTGTTCAGTAAGTGCAATAAAGCAGCATCCCAAATATGACCAAACTCCGGTAAATAAGGCAGAAAGCCATATATTCTCCTGGAACTTACCATCCCAGGATGTTTAAAATGTTCTTGTTGATGCATCCCTCAGAGGTTTATATTAATGAAGTTCTTTTCAACGTGAGGCAAGCAAAAAAACCCCAAAAAAACCTGCAGAAATTTAATTCATGAAATCTATGAAAAATTCTAAAATTTTGACTTTAGAAAAATTATGGCCATGGGTTGCCCAGTCCTACAGTTCAGTAATGCTGGCTCAAGTGCTTTAGGATTTGATGTAAGTACCCTTACTAGTGTCTTAGCAGAAGCATATCATCAGGGATACATTAGTGCAATGCTATCCCAGATTATTCCCATTTCCAGTCCACAATGTGATCAACTCCTGCCCGGGAACCAATGTCCCCACTGTGGAAGGATGTTTGGGTCCAGAATTGGCCTCCACAGTCACTTACGGACTCATTGTTAAAACCGTGTTTATAGAAGACAATCTTACTTGGCTACGAGTGATCGCCAAAGAAGAAGCAGCAGCTACCGAAGAGCCATGCTGGATACCTTACAGGGTAGGAGCAAGCTTATGCTAAATTCTAAACTCCCTCAGATCTTGCTCTTGACACCATGTCAGTGTAATGTTCACCAATAAAAGGGCTGAATACGTGAAAATGAAAATGATCCCACTGAAGTTGACAGCAAGCTAAAAACAACAACGTAAAAGGTAGAGGACCCCTGGATGGTTAAGTCCAGTCAAAGGCGATTATGGGGTTGTGGCGCTCATCTCACTTTCAGGCCAAGGGAGCCGGGTTTTGTCCACAGACAGCTTTCCGGGTCATGTGGCCAGCATAACTAAACCGCTTCTGGCGCAACGGAACACCATGACAGAAACCAGAGCGCACGGAAACACCACTTACCTTCCTGCCACAGCAGTATCTATTTATCTACTTGCACTGGTATGCTTTCGAACTGCTAGTTTGGCAGGAGCTGGGACAGAGAAACAGGAGCTCACTCCATTGCGGGGATTCGAACCGCCAACCTTCCGATCAGCAAGCCCAAGAGGCTCAGTGGTTTAGACCACTGCGCTGAATTCAACAGCAAGCTAAAAACAACAACACCCACTACTCTGCCCCTTCATGCCATCATGATGAAAGACAGGATTCAGACTAACTCTGCAGCCAATCACAACACAGCTATAGAATTGTGAAAACTCTTTCCAGAGAGCCCATTATGCAGATGACAAGATGGAGAGTGTGGGGCTATTTCTCTGTTGCCTCATAGTGTGCACACAAGGGGGGATTTTTATAATAGGAACCAGGAAGAAAGGGGAATTTTGCACAAATAACCCGTCCAAACACATATGTATAATGAAAGCAGGTTGCTAATACTTGGAATGCGCCCTAAGCATTGTGGAGCAAGATGCAAATCACAGTACAGACTTTACCAAAAGCAGTCACTCACTTAAAGTGCTCAGTGAGCCTTGTTTAGATGTTACAGCAAGTACAGTGGTACCTCTGGTTATGTACTTAATTCATTCCGGAGGTCCGTTCTTAACCTGAAGCACCACTTTAGCTAATGGGGCCTCCCGCCGCCACCCCGAGATTTCTGTTCTCATCCTCAACCTGAGGTACTATTTCTGGGTTAGTCTGTAACCTGAAGTGTATGTAACCTGAAGCATATGTAACCCGAGGTAGGTAAAGATAAAGGTACCCCTGCCCGTACGGGCCAGTCGTGTCCGACTCTAGGGTTGTGAACCCATCTCACTTAAGAGGCCGGGGGCCAGCGCTGTCCGGAGACACTTCCGGGTCACGTGGCCAGCGTGACGAAGCTGCTCTGGCGAGCCAGCACCAGCGCAGCACACGGAAACGCCGTTTACCTTCCCACTATAAAGCGGTACCTATTTATCTATTTGCACTTAAGAGTGCTTTCGAACTGCTAGGTGGGCAGGAGCTGGGACTGAACGACGGGAGCTCACCCCGCCGCAGGGATTCGAACCGCCGACCATACGATCGGCAAGTCCTAGGCGCTGAGGTTTTACCCACAGCGCCACCCGCGCCCCTGTACAAGGTACAAGGTACCACTGTACAATGAATATGCACTACGGGTGGGAAGAAGGTAGAAAGGGGTGAAAGTGAAGCACTCTGTCAGCTGCTGCTGCCGCCATCACTCCGCAGCTACAGAATAGGTAAAACCCCCAGTCCCCAGCAGGACAGAGCCAGTCGGAAGAGTGGAAACATAGGACTTGCGTTTCCAGGTCCTCCATTCCTTAAAGAGCAGGCAGAAACTGATTATTATCATTATTTATTGAATTTATATACCACTCTATACCCAGAGGTCTCAAGGCGGTACACAGAACAAAATATAAAACCACAAAATATATAATCAAAATAAAAACAACAACCCAATAACCGCTCCCCCATAAAAAAAACCTACATTTTAAAAAGGGCATAGGATGTCAATCAGATCAGCCAAAGGCCTAGTTAAAAAAAAGAATGTTTTTGCCTGGTGCCTCAAGGTGCATAATGAAGGTGTCAGGCGAATTTCTCTGGGGAGATCATTCCACAGATGGGGAGTCACTGCAGAGAAGGCCCTGTTCTCGTGTTGCCACCCTCTGGACCTCTTGAGAAGGCACATGAGAAGGGCCTCAGAGGATGATTTCAGGGTCCAGGAAAGGTTCATATGAGAAGAGGCGGTCCTTGAGGTATTGTGGTCCTGAGCTGTTAAGGCTTTATAGGTCAAAACCAGCACTTTGAATTGGACCCGGAAACTAATCGGTAGCCAGTGCTGTCGGTCCAGGATCGGTGTAATATATTCAAACCGTCTTGATCCAGTCAGCAGCCAGGCCACTGAATTCTGCATTAGTTGAAGTTTCCGAACCGTCTTCAGAGGCAGCCCTATGTATAACACATTGCAGTAATCTATCCTTGGGGTTACCATGTTCCCACAATTGATGTGGCTGATGTTGCAATTTGGCAGCCACACCAGTTGTAGGCACTGTGAAGGTATTGACCTGACCTCCCCCCACTCCATCATTTCAGGCACTTTCCCGCCAGCCTGGCTCCAATACCAAAATTGATCCAGGAAGGGAGGCAGGAGAAAAGCTATTAAACAGAATGCACCGAGGTAAAGGGATCAGCCCCTCCTTACTTCCTGCACACTCCTTTCCTCACTTGGTATGTGAAGAAGCACATCTGACCAAACAAATGTGGCAGTTCTGTCACATCCAGTTTGCCCTAAGGGTGCATGTTCAAAACGGCTTAACACGGATTAGCTATCCTTGCTGTACAATCAATCTGGTACACGTTCAGCAAAAAGATATCTTTCTCTCCCACCCTGGTTGTCAGTAAAGTTCAGAATTCAATCAGAGTCAGTTAATGTCAGTAGACGCATGGCGGTGGTAAAATATTTATACTGCATTCATTTATATAAAATAAAGAACGTTTTATCAAACGTTCAAAGTTACACAAGAGGGTTTGTGGAATAGCAGAGACATTGCTCAGAATGGTTAGCCTCGCTGTGGTCTAAACCACTGAGCCTAGGGCTTGCCAATTGGAAGGTCGGCAGTTCGAATCCCTGCAATGGGGTGAGCTCCCGTTGCTCGGTCCCAGCTCCTGCCAACCTAGCAGTTCGAAAGCATGCCAGTGCAAGTAGATAAATAGGTACCACTGCAGCGGGAAGGTAAACAGTGTTTCCGTGCGTTGCTCTGGTTTCGCCAGAAGCGGCTTAGTCATGCTGGCCACATGACCCGGAAAAACTGTCCGTGGACAAACATTGGCTCCCTCGGCCAGTAAAGCGAAATGAGCCCAACTTAACTGTCAGGGGTCCCTTTACTTTTACCTTTTTTTAAACAGTGAAATATCTATCCCAAACATTTGTTTAAATAAAATCTTACACCCCAGAGAAGCATACAAGGCCTCTAAAAAGCCTGACCAGATTTCTCTCTCTCTCTCTCTCTCTTTATTTATAACTGTACCACACTTTTTTCCAGTTCATTTTTCTCCTTCATGAGCTTGGCTTGTTGCTATCTCATGTTCTTGTTTCCTGCAAAATAAGACTCCAGCGTTTGACAACTAACATTTGCTTCTTTCGTTTATCCTAACAACAGAAACTAACTTGGCCTTACGGAGACAGCTGGATTTATAGGCCCTGTGGAAAATGGTTATATATGGCAAAGCCCTGGACTGTTTCCCATTGAAGAAGTGTGAGGAGTGCTCCCTACTGTGTTTACATATGTCTCTAAGAGTCAGACTACATGCTACATTGGAATTCTGTGACTGGAACTCCAATGCGATTTTCTTTTCCTTTCCCAACAGTAACAATGGCTCAAAAGCGACTTCTCTCACATACAGCACCCTCAGGAAGGAGTTATTTGTACTGGTCTTTCAGAGGAAAAATGTTCCCCACCCCTATATCGGTATATGCGGTTTGTGCATACTTTTTGTGACAGGGAGAAAATATAGCATGTGAGGGAAAGTGCAAAGGAGTGTAGCTGGTAAAAGGGGGACTTGAGGTAAATCGCCATGCAAAGGAGTTAAATCAGGGGGCATTTTGCTTTGTGGGCATTTCCACACCCCCCCTGGCAATCTGTTTCAGGGTACCGTGAAAGGAGGTGAAAGGATTTGGCTCCTTAATTGTTGTAAAGTATATCAAAGTTTTGTGGGGTTAAAAAATACAGTGGGACCTTGGTTGTCGAACACCTCGGAAGCCGAACAATTTGGTACCCAAATGCCGACAAGCTGGAAGTGAATGCCTCCGTTTTTGAACACGCCTCGGAAGTCAAACAGCTTTCAAGGCGTGTTTCTCCATTTTTTAAAAGGAATTTGCTGACCAGCAATTGTGCCTCAGTTGTCAAACAGTCTTCTGGAACAGATTACGTTTGATAACCGAGGTTCCACTGTATGTGGCATGCAAGTGTTTTAAGTAAACAAAGGGTACACTTTTTGCACTAGGCCGTGCCCAATCCTGGTGAGGCTGAGCACATGGAAAGATTTGGAGAAAGCAGCTCCAAAAAGTGGCCTAGTCATTGATGCCAAAGGCAGTTACCGTAATAATGCACAGGCTAGGTCAGGAAGTATGAACTAGAGCCAGGGGTCAGCAAACTTTTTCAGCAGGGGGCCGGTCCACTGTCCCTCAGACTTTGTCGGGGGCCGGACTATATTTTTTGGGGGGGAATGAACGAATTCCTATGCCCCACAAATAACCCAGAGATGCATTTTAAATAAAAGGACACATTCTACTCATGTAAAAACATGCTGATTCTCAGACTGTCTGTGGGCCGGCTTTAGAAGGCGTTTGGACCGGATCCGGCCCCCGGGCCTTAGTTTGCCTACCCATGAACTACAGTCATACCTCGGGTTAAATATGCTTCAGGCTGAGCATTTCCGGGTTGCGCTCCGCGGCGACCCGGAAGTAACGGAATGCGTTACTTCCGGGTTTTGCCACTCGCACATGCGCAGACACTCAAAAAGACGTCACACGCATGCGCGGAAGCATCAAATCACGTGCAGATGCTCCAGAACGGATCCCGTTCGCATCCAGAGGTACCACTGTACTAGACAAACAATGTCAACCAGAGACAGGTTCTTCAGTACCGTGGACAGTTCACAGTAAGCAGACAACTTGTTCCAAGGAGACCCACTCAACTGAGAGCATATACAGTGGTACCTCGGGTTACAGACGCTTCAGGTTACAGACTCCGCTAACCCTAAAATAGTGCTTCAGGTTAAGAACTTTGCTTTAGGATGAGAACAGAAATCGTATTCCGGCGGTGCGGCGGCAGCAAGAGGCCCCATTAGCTAAAGTGGTGCTTCAGGTTAAGTACAGTTTCAGGTTAAGTGCGGACCTCCGGAACGAAGTAAGTACTTAAGCTGAGGTACCACTGTATTATCTCTCCTATGTTCCTCTCCTTCCTGAGGATGGAAAGGGGTAGCCTTGTCTCTTGGAGCCTACCACTCCATCTCCTATTTCCTGCAAAGTACAATGCCTGCTTTGGTGAGCAGGGCCTGAGGTGAACTCTTTGGCAGTGAAGGTGTTGGCCTCTCGGGGGAATATGACTGGAAGGTTCAAGTCTGGCATTGGGGCCTGGGTGCAGCACCTCTGCAATCCGCATCAATGGCTTTCACAACCTAGCTTGGACCACTAGCTATGTGTCAGTGTCCAAGTCACTTTTGGCGGGGTCACAAGAGACTGTTAAAGCAACTAGGCCAATGCTCCCTCTTGTTCCGTTGGATGCTAAACTGCAAATACAGTATGGCAAGACCCAAAAGTGTCACGGCAACCGGCATTCATTCCCTCTTCCATTCTGAGGGATGGCAAGGTGAAGGTTTTGTTCTCCGTGATGTTGTCTCATAGACGTATCTGAATGGTTATGCGACCCCATTATGTCAACACATTTACGCTATCCTCGATTGCCTGGGATCACCTTGTAAGGAAAACAATTAAAAATGGGCCGAAGGAGAATAAAGAGAAGCTGTAAACAAAATTTAAACAATTTGGGTACATTTCAGTTTTTCCTGGGTGTGTGTGTGTGTCTGTTTTGTGCCTCCTCAAAGAGCTCTATCAAATGTGAAAGAGCTACACCACTGTTCTAGCTGCAAGCTTAATGCTGAGATTGTCTCCTTCTTGAACAGAGATGTCGATTACTACTATGGGTCACAACACCAATCTAGAGTGCCTGCTAATATGCATTCATCATCTAATTAAACATTCCTCAATTATTAAATTATTCACTATTTAATTACGTTTTGCTTTAAACAAATTACTGGAATGTTTCTGAAACACACTGAATAGGCATTCATACAAGTCCACTCCCTGTTTGTTAAAGCATCTGCGATGCTCTGCTAAGAGGAACACCAGTCCCTTTTCCCTTTGCACTTTAAATCAGAAAGTATCCAAAGGGGTGTTAACCAAAATACAGAAGCACAATGTATGCAAAAGGATTTGTTGAAGAGAAACCAAATAATCTGAAACGATAAGCTTTAGCAGAACAATTCCTGTTCTTAAAAACCACCATTCACACAGACTCTCCAGCAATAATGCACAATATTCTTTTACCTGTGCCAACCTAAGAACAAGCAAGGCTACTGCCCTGCAATCTCATGAGGAAAGTTCAACCAGAATATAGTTATCAAAAATATAGTTAACAAAAAGAAAATAAAAAAGCCATGGTCAACGCCAGCACTCTCTCCACATTGAGAAATTCTAAATGATTGTGTCATAACATGGTCTTGAATTTGACTGGGACTCTACACTTTAGCTTAATTCGCTTATACAGTGGTACCTCAGGTTAAGTACTTAATTTGTTCCGGAGTAACCTGAAACTGTTCTTAACCTGAAGCACCACTTTAGCTAATGGGGCCTCCTGCTGCTACCGCGCTGCCAAAGCACTTTTTCTGTTCTCATCCTGAAGCAAAGTTCTTAACCTGAGGTAAAATTTCTGGGTTAGCGGAGTCTGTAACCTGAAGTGTATGTAACCTGAAGCATACGTAACCCGAGGTACCACTGTAGTTAATTCTGGACTGCATAGCCACTGCGGTGGAAACCGGCCTACTAAACCGAGTAAATTCTATAAAAGAAATGTTTCATGGCTTTCCTAATGACACCGCAACCCATCTGAGCTTTGCTTCCCTGGTTGCCATGGTGGTAGAACCTCTTGGTAGTTGAGCTTGAGAGCCTCCTAAGTTTACAGCACTGCTGGGATAACAAATTCTTCATAGGTTCCTAGCAAAACAAAATTGTGCTTCCCCAAAACCAGCACAGAGAAGCTGTAAACTTCTCATCTAAACAAATGCTGCTGCAATATTTCAGTTTGTGTTCTGGGGGGCATGTGCTAGCTGCAGCCTTTAGCAACAGCTGCAGCTAAGCTATGAGTCCCTGTTTCCAATTACCAGTACCATTTAAATTTGTTTGTTTGTATTTTGCCTCTCTCGCCTCTCTCAACACGGCTCACAAAAATTAAGATAAATACAGATAAAACGCACACAGCTAACCATGTATACAAGATTATTGTTAAGAAGTAATTAATCTATCAGGGACGCGGGTGGCGCTGTGGGTAAAACCTCAGTGCCTAGGACTTGCCGATCGCATGGTCGGCGGTTCGAATCCCCGCGGCGGGGTGCGCTCCCGTCGTTCGGTCCCAGCGCCTGCCAACCTAGCAGTTCGAAAGCACCCCCAGGGGCAAGTAGATAAATAGGGACCGCTTACCAGCGGGAAGGTAAACGGCGTTTCCGTGTGCTGCGCTGGCTCACCAGATGCAGCTTGTCACGCTGGCCACGTGACCCGGAAGTGTCTGCGGACAGCGCTGGCTCCCGGCCTATAGAGTGAGATGAGCGCACAACCCTAGAGTCTGGCAAGACTGGCCCGTACGGGCAGGGGTACCTTTACCTAATTAATCTATCTATGTAATCAAAACAGTGTAGAAAGCCATATCTACTAAAATTAGATAAATTTAAATTTATTGTCATTGTCCGTATATACACAGTATACACAACAACGAAAATCAAACACCCAAGACCGGATTCACATACACATTTGCACGTATCACCAACACTCTCATCCTATTCAGACATAATCTATTAAAACATACATAATCCAGAATATAACACAACCTATTAGAAGCATAGCATAACCTAAAACCTATCTCATTCCTTACTACTCGCTGCTTGCTATTTCTTACAACTGGCCCTGAGATCATTATTTAGTGCAATCAGAGCTCTTGGATAGAAACTATTCAGAAGGCGTGTGGTTCGTGTTTTCATTGTCCTATATCTTCTGCCCGAAGGCAACAGTTCAAAGAGGTTGTGAGCAGGATGGGTGGGATCTCTCAGGATATTGTGTGACTTCTTCAAGCTGCGAGACGTGAAGATCTCATCCAGGGTTGGTAGTTGGAGCCCAATAACATTCTGGGCAATTTTAATTATTCTCTGTAAAGCTTTTTTATCCATTCCAGAGCTGCTCCCATACCACGATAATATACTATAGGTTAAGACACTCTCAATGGTACTATGATAATAGGACAGAAGTAGGTGCTGAGATAGATTCAATCCTCTGAGCATTCTCAGGAAATACAACCTCCCCTGCACCTTCCTCACAACCATATTAATATTTGCAGCCCATGAGAGGTCCTCAGAGATGTAAGTGCCCAGGTATTTAAAACTACCAACCCTCTCCACCTCCTCGCCATTTATGTGCAATGGTAAAAATACACTTTTCTTTCTCCTAAAATCAATTATGAGTTCTTTGGTTTTTTTGGTGTTAAGCATAAGATTATTTTCTTTGCACCATTGAATTAACCCCTGTACTTCTTGCAGATAATAATAATAATTTTAGAAATGGTACGGTGAAACCTTGGCTCCTGAACGCCTTGGGAGCCAAACGAACGAACGAATGAAAACCGGAAGTAATTGTTTCAGTATTCGAACTTTCTTTGGAAGCTGAACGCCCGGTACGGCTTCTGATTGGCTGCAGGAAGCTGCTGCACTTGGTTCCCGAACTGTTTCAGGAATCGAACAGACTCCCGGAACGGACTCCCGGAGTGGATTAAGTTCGGGAACCAAGTTTCCACTGTACCGCACACTGTTAAAGAGTTATTTTCTTAAAAGCAGTCAGTTCCCAGAAGCCTGCCAGAACAAAAGGACAACAAGAAGGGAGTTAGTCTAGCTCAGAGGTCGGCAACCTAAGGCCCATGGGCAGGTTCCGGCCCATGAGCTTCCTGGAAGCAACCCACGGCCGTTCTGTGGATCGGCGTGGGGATTCAGTGCTTTTTTCCCCATGGCACCATTTTTTTCTCGCTGCGGGGACTGACTTCCAGGTCGGAAGAGTGCTGGAAATAGTGTGTGCGCATGTGCACAAGCGCTTCTCCATCCCAGAAGTGCACTGGAAATAGCGTAATACGCATGCGTACAGGCGCATATGCACACACTACTTCAGGCGCACTTCAGCGATGCGGGAGCGCCCTTGCACATGCGCACACACTGTTTCCAGTGCTTTTCCGACCCAAAAGAGCGCCGGAAATAGCTTGAGCGCACACACAGGTCACATGGACGCGCATGCTCCGGCCCACCGAGAGGTCTGCTGGGGAGTGGACTGGCTCAGCCTCAAAAAATGTTGCCGAGCCCTGGTCTAGCTGCTCAAGGAAAGGAGTTTTAAAGCCAGGGAGCAGCCACTGAGAAGGCCCTCTCTCACATTTTCATCACATGTGCCTGTGAAGGTGACAGAACTGAGAGAATGGCCTCACCTGGATATCTCAGAACTTGGGCAAGTTTGGGAGAGAGACGGTTCCTCTGATACCATTCTTAAGTTCGTAGCAGAAGTAGTTGTTTTTGGAATGTGTGTGCAGTGGAGGCTCCTCCAATAAGAATGCAGTGGTACCTCGGGTTACATACACTTCAGGTTACATATGCTTCAGGTTACAGACTCCGCTAACCCAAAAATATTACCTCGGGTTAAGAACTTTGCTTCAAGATGAGAATAGAAATTGTGCAGCAGCGACGCAGCGGCAGCAGGAGGCCCCATTAGCTAAAGTGGTGCTTCAGGTTAAGAACAGTTTCAGGTTAAGAACAGACCTCCGGAACGAATTAAGTTCTTAACCCGAGGTACCACTGTACAGCACTCTAAATGAGAATGTCAAAAATAAAATAAAATAAAATCTCCTCCCCACAAATCTCAAAGCCACACACTCCTTCCTGTCCCACCCACATTTTATAGGAAATCAAAACAAGATCAGAATAAAATTAGCAGCAGAGAACATAGTTGTCAGGGGCTCAAGAGCAGAAGCACAGGGAAGGGAGGAGATGGAGAGCGAAGGGGAAGAATCCGAGGGGAGCGTAGGAGAAGATGACAGTGGCCCGAGAGATTCCATGAGCCTCTCCAGCGAATCGGAAGATTCACAGAAGGGGGCGCCGGTGGCCAGGGCAAGGGGGTTCCCAAGGGGGACACCCCAGGAGCAAGGGGCCAGCGGGGACTCCCAGAGCAGCAGTTGGAAACCAGCTTCCCCACCAGAGCATAGTGGGGGGGAAGAGTCCCAGGTATCGGGGCCAGCGTATCCCCCACCAGGGAGAGAAGATGAGTCAGGGCTGACCACGCCTCCATCGGAGAGTCAGGGAAAGGAAGGGAGGTCAAGTCCAGCGAGCCTCCCGGAAGAGGGAAGCAGTGACCGAAGCAGAGTAACGGTCAGGAGGAAGGTCACTGGGTTGGCGCGAGAGACAAGTTCAAATGTACAGGAGCGCGGGACAGCAGAGAATGAGGATTGGGAACCAGGTCCTAAAGCCCGCCGGAGGCAGGGGGAGGAGTCAGGCGACTCAGCGTCAGAAGAGTCCAGAAAGGGGAATGCCCCAGCGGGCAGGAGGACCCAGAGGAGGAGAGAGCAGCGGAAGAGGTGGAGCAGGGCTAGGATCTTAAACTGGTGTCAGGGGGGAGGAGATTCAGATGGGACTTCGACGGTCTAGGGTTTAAGACGTAGAGCTGCGCGCTGCAGCTTTGAAATGGAAACTGAACTTTAATAAAGACTTTTGTACATAACGACGACCTGGCGTTGGTCCTCTGTGAGCTGGGACCTTGGGGCAGCTCTGACAATAGTGTTCAAAAAGCACTGAAACAGAATGCTAACCTTACAAAAACCAAGTTTTCAACCTTTGATCTTTTGCATTAGCTTTGGAATGTGAATATTCAGATTAAGTTTTTGCTTTAAAATATGTGTGTGTATATGTCTGTGTGAGTGAATGATGTTCCAAGATATGCACACGTGAGCTATTTAAAGGGGGGGAGGGGATTACCTGTTTAGTGAATGTGTGAATATCTGCAAATATAAATAGATCAATCATTTGACTAACATTATGGTGACTAATATTTCATAAATCAGCTTGCAACCCTAACAAAATGTAAAAGAAAACGAATATGAAATGGTTTGTAAAGCAATGTGGACATGGGAGAAAGCTGTGTCATTTAATTAATTACAGCATTTAAAAAATTGAAGTAATTCCTCATGGCAGTCACAATAAAAATCTCTGGAGGAAGTTCAGAGAAGATGTGATGATAAGGGGGGGGATGTATATTTATTGCAAATAAAACCAATACTCTAAAGCAGTTGTTCTACATGAAAAGTTACCCCTATTGAATTTTATTTCTTTTTTCTAAAAATAATTAAGAAATCTGCCTTTACTTTTCACAATCTTTAGCTGCTTTAGACACCTAGCCCCTAGAAGCTCAGACATCTAGAGCTGAAAGGGAAACCTGTTTCTAATTTAAGCAGCCACGGCTGTCTTGAAGCAAGACCTATCTTTTAGAAGGAGTCTCTGCATCATTCTGACTTGAGTGACTGGACATCAGTTGCTGGACACTGGCGAACAGGTGAGATTGTCCATTCAGAGGTTATAGGCACTGAAATGACCTTAGCCCACCCCGTTCTTCCCAGTCCATCTGAGAGCCAAGCTTCTCGTCTTAGTTTCCACCCATCCCAACGCCTTTTATGAGGCGCAGAGAATTGAATTACCCTTCTCCAGAATTCACATATGGTTAAAAGTAAGCTGATGAAGAGCCTCTTTGCTGGAAAGGGCTGCCTCTAGCAAATCTGAAACAAGACTCATCTTCTTCGTCACCCAAGCTTTTTTAAATGTTCCAGGGAAGCAACAGTCACACATAAATTAATGATGTTTAGCTTTCTCTGAAAGAAACAGCAACTCTCTTTCATTACTACTATTATTATGATTAATTAATTAAAACTGTATACTACCTTTCATCCGAAGACCACAGGGTGGTTCATAACATAAAAATAGAAAATGAGAACGCGTAGTAAAAATCATAATGGGAATATAAATCCAAATATATGACAAAAAAACGTAGGAGAGAATCCTGACAACAAGATTTGCATTTCAGTCATTCAGAAAACCTGAAAGTTCCTTCCTAGGAGATAGGAGATGAAATAAGAAAAGCAGATCAGAGACTATTTATGTACGCTACGACTGCCGCCAGAATCTTAGTAGCCCCAAAATGGACAACTCAGGGAATACCAACACTAATGGAGTGGCAGACAAAAATGGCTGAATATGTAGAATTAGCAAAACTGACCCACAGGATCCGTAACCAAGAGGAAACAAAGTTCAAAAATGGAGTAAATTTGTTGAGTATATAGGCAATAACCATAGAAGCTTAAAGACTGTAGTAGGATTAAAATTAATTTTGTGATGTGTATAGGATGCTACTAAGAACCTGCAAAAAAAGAGGAAATTCAATATGAAAGCCTGTTGAAGGGAGGGAGGGAAGTCTGTGCACAACAGAGTGTTTAGAAAATAAGTAGACATATGATTGTTGAATTTTAGAGTATTTATTTTGTTTGTGTATGTTAAAGAAAACTCAATAAAAAGCATTTTTTTAAAAAAGAAAGCTGAAAGTTAAATAAGATGAAGGGTTAAAAAAAAAAGCATTTTGTGAACAGAATTTCCAAATAATGTTCAGCTTCCCATAAGTGCTCTCCTTCCTCAGAAGTCTGTATCTTCAATCTTCAGGAGACTAGTAAACACTCTTTGTTTTTAACCAGGCAACTCCTTTCCTTTTTTGGCTATGCCCCACCTCCTAAGCATCTCTAAAATCCTGATCCCCCCCCCCCCGGTGACATACAATTCTTATTATTCAAAAACTGAACTCCTATTCACGTGGAGGAAGCCTAAAAGGCCATTAACTGTTAATAACTCATTCTCGAATTACCCCCCCCCCCAAAAAAAATCAAATTGCCCCACACTGGAAACCATGGGGTTCGAGGGTCTTCATCAGTTTCTGCTTTTTGTTCCAAGGACCCTAGGCATAACTTTCAAGAGAGCCAACATTTAAGCAAAATGAATCTCACTTACGATCAAAATGTCTCGGAGTGCATTATGGTTGCTACCACATTTATTGCTGTTGTTGTGTTCCCTGTGCTTCCAGACATTAGCAACAGAGACCACAACTGGAAGCAAACTGGGGGAAAAGTCACCTTATCCAGATCAGACAATTCCGCTGATCCACCTAACCCGGCAGTCCAGCAGCTCTCCCTTCTGACGGTTCCCTCACTGCGAGAAGTGAGGTTACAGGGCCTTTTCGGTGGTGGCGCCCACCCTGTGGAACGCCCTCCCACTAGATACTAAGGCATGGGTTGGCAACCTAAGGCCCAGGGGCCGAATCCAGCCCAATCGCCTTCTAAATCCGGCCCACAGAAGATCTGGGAATCAGCATGTTTTTACATGAGTGGAATGTGTGCTTTTATTTAAAATGCATCTCTGGCTTATTTGTGGGCCATAAGAATTCGTTCATCCCCCTCCCCAAAAAAAGAATACAGTCTGGTGTCCCCCCCCAAGGTCGGAGGGACAGTGGACCGGCCCCCTGCTTAAAAAGGTTGTTGACCTCTGTGCTTAGGAAATAAACAAGTACAGTGGTACCTCGGGTAAAATACTTAATTCGTTCCGGAGGTCTGTTCTTAACCTGAAACTGTTCTTAACCTGAAGCACCACTTTAGCTAATGGGGCCTCCTGCTGCCACCGCACCGCGGGAGCACGATTTCTGTTCTCATCCTGAAGCAAAGTTCTTAACCCGAGGTAATATTTCTGGGTTAGCGGAGTCTGTAATCTGAAGCATATGTAACCTGAAGCGTATGTAACGTGAGGTACCACTGTACCTGGCTTTTAGAGAACATCTGAAGGCAGCCCTGTTTAGGGAAGATTTTAATATTTGATGTTTTATTCTGTTTTTAATCTGTTGGGTGCCACCCACAGTGGCTGGGTAGGGTAATCATCATCATCATCCCACATTTTCCACACTTCCAGCAGCAAATATTACTATTTCCACAGAGCTTAGTTTGTGCTAAAGAAGCCATATGCCACCGCATTCATTTTTGTGTGTGGTATCCTTCAGAATACGTTTAATCAATAGCAGGCCTGCACAACTTGTTATTCAGTCAATGCAGCCCTACAGCAGCAATGTGGCTTGTCAGGTGCCTAACAACTGCTGTCTTTTCCTTATCCAAGGTTGGCAGCAAAATCAAGAGGTTTTAACAGCTCAGTAGGTCAAAGCAGTGCAGGCGTGATATACACAGACGGCTTTGGCCTGGCTGCCTGGCTGCTCTCTTCTTTTTCTTTTTCTATATTTCTTTTTACTTATTCAATCAAAGGCATACAGTTCAACAACATACCGAAACAAAAAACAAAGAGAAGGCAATACAATTGCATGAAAATTGAAATGAAACATACACACACGCAAGATACAAAATTAAGTTGTTGCATGGGAATATTAAGAATACTGTTGACATCGGAGGGTGGTAAGATGTCCTTTAAAAAAAAAAAGAATTTGCTTTGTTTATCCCTGTTATGTACTGAAGTTCTCACCCTGGGCCAGCAGGGGGATACAATAGATAGTTATGCAAATGAAGGATTGAAAGTGACGTTCAGTGATTGGATAGTTTTAGAAAGTTGTTACAGTAACGTGCATTTCTGAGTGTCTGGGTGTTATCCACTAACGATAACTGTGAAAAACTGAAGTCTAGAAGCTTTGTACTCAGGACTGACAATGCACTTTTGAAAAGCCTTGTAATTTTGCACTGATAATTTGTGATTTGTATCAGATATATCTTTACTCCCCATATATTCTATTGCAAAACTTCTTTTAAAATTGCTTCCATATTTCCTCAACAGATTTATTTACATCACTTGTAGCTTTCATAACATAGCTATCCTGTTCGTGTGCAGAGCTTCCCAAGACTTACTGAACAAACGGTTAATTGTGAAAACATCAACTGGTTTCTACATCCTTTCGATATTAAATTTCACAGTTGTTATTAAATTTGCTACCAATTCTGTATAAAATGCTTTCAGCAGAGTCATAAGATGTGGAAAGAAAAGCCTATACAGAACACCCAACTCTCCAAGAACACTAGTAATCTGCAATACTGAAAGTACCTAGTTTATTTGACTCCATGGTAAGAATAACCCCAGGATACCAGTCTTTGATCTTCTTCATAGATGGGAACCTGGCCTTACGGTTTGACTTTGAACTTGGTTCTCAAACTTAATCCATTCTGGAAATCCGTTCCAAAACCAAAACATTCCAAAACCAATGCGCGCTTTCCCATAGAAAGCAATGCAAAATGGATTAATCCGTTCCAGACTTTTAAAAACAACCCCGAAAACAGCAATTTAACATGAATTTTACTATCTAACAAGACCATTGATCCATAAAATGAAAGCAATAAACAATGTACTGTAGTCACACAATCAGTCAGTAGCTGAACTGGGTTCCACAAAGTCACAAAAACAAAACAAAAAAGCCGCAAAAACAAAAATGCAAAATAAATAGAAAAAACAGACAGACCTCAGCGTAATACTCAAATCAGAAGTGTAACACTCAAAACGGAGCATGTTCAGCTTCCGGAAAAAGTTCGCAAACTGGAACACTTGCTTTCAGGTTTGCAGTGTTTGGGTTCCAAGTTGTTTGAGTACCAAGGCGTTTGAGAACCAAGGTACCACTGTATCTCCTTGTACTGTATTTGACCATTGGACTGTTCGACTCCTCTCTAGTGTTGCCCTTGGGACTATGTGGAATATTGGAATTTACCTCAGAGTAAAACACTGGTCACAGGTACCTACTGATTTAGTGTTCCTGACCCTCTCAGGCAGTCCAAAAACACCCTCTTCCCTGCCATGCTCATACCATTTTGAGAACTTTCTACAAAGGCTATAATTTATCATTTCATTTCATTTTTAGGGAGTGGAATGCTCCCCACTATACCTTTCCAGTAAGGGAAGTCATCATGCGTTACTAGTTTGAAGGAAAAACAATGGCAAACACCAGAAAAGCTACCCCCAGGACAAATGTTTGTGAACTTAAACAAAAAGACACCATTGTAGATCTCCCCCTCTGGTGCTAAAATGTACATTTATCTGGTGCTTCTAGGGCTTTTCTGGACAGCAGAAAATTACAGACAATTTCTTCCTTCCTTGCAGTTTCCAGTAACGCTTTTAACAAAAGCAGCATCACTAAGATGAGATCATAATCAATTAAGCTCCGTCACCTTTACATAAATATTCACTCTCTTTCCTAAGCTATCTCTGCAGCACTGTAATTAGAGTAATGTAATCACTCTGGAGGGGAAGAGAGGTTAAAGCTGCAATCCTGTGCGCATTTACTTTGGAGTAAGCCTTAATTAGCATAGGACTTCAGAGCAAGGTTGCATGGGCCTTGCACTGCAAAAAAGTAAAGTAACAGACAGTTCTTCTGCTTCACTGGCAAAAGGGAATGTTTTAGTGAATAAATCTAGCATGCACAATTTTGCACATGGACTAGGATCTGCTTCTTAGGGAGATGGGTGCAAAGCCCCAAAGCAACCCCGAGGCAACAGATATTGTTTTGTGCATGGCACAGAGAGACATTTGCCACCTGGGAAGAAGGCAGCTCATACAAACATTGGAAGGCAGTAATTGTTATGATGTTCCCTCTAATGCTCCACTAAAAAAAAACTTGTGGAGCTGCCAAGAATACATTTCTCAGTTATTCTGGTTATTTCACTTGCAGCAGTTAGCGACTCAAGCCTGTTGGCTTAATCTGATGGAAAGCAATCTCTCCCCTCCCCACGTTCCTTATTTTTCTGAAAGGAAACTTTAAAAAAAAAAAAATTAAATGCTTTATTCATTTTACACCCCCCCCCACACACACCCCACATAGTCATCTTCATTTCAGTCAGTCCAATAAAGATATCACAAAAAATATACTGTATTTTTTGCTCTATAAGACTCACTTTTTCCCTCCCAAAAAGTAAGGGGAAATGTGTGTGCGTCTTATGGAGCGAATGCAGGCTGCGCAGCTATCCCAGAAGCCAGAACAGCAAGAGGGATTGCTGCTTTCACTGCGCAGCGATCCCTCTTGCTGTTCTGGCTTCTGAGATTCAGAATATTTTTTTTCTTGTTTTCCTCCTGGTGCGTCTTATAGAGCGAAAAATACGGTATACAGTTTCAACTATGTGCTTTCTAGACAAACCTATGACTTCCCATCCTCTCCATATTTTCTTTTATATCAAAAATCTTGCTTTAATTTATCATGACTATTTCTATTTCTATTTCGATATCATATTCCATCATATGTACTGTTTACAGAAATAATTCAAAGGCAACTACCATGTTTAGATTACAACTGCTTTTCAAATAATTTTTGAAAATCTAGAATGAACTCCTGTCTGGGCTTGTCTCTGATTCTTTCCGAAAGAGAGGCTAATTCCGCATATTCTGTCAATTTGGATAACCATTCAACTCTGGTAGGGAGTTTGTCATTTTTCCAATTTGTCACAATAAGCACGTTCGTGGCCGCGGTTGTGTACAAATTTTTTTCCCTTGGCGAGGAATGAAAACTTAGGAAACGTAGATGTGTTTTTAAAACAACCCTGCTTCTTCCTCGCCTACACAATAACCACACACACACACACACACACACACACACACACATATATATATATATATAATCTAACCCATGGCTCTCTCAGAACACAGAGATCATTGCTGAGCCTTATGTTCTCCCTACAGATGGTACTTTGGGTGAGATTTCTTAGGGTGACACACACACAAACAAAATAAAGCTTCTCAGTCGGCATATAAATGTCAATTGCACAGCTGAAATTCTATTCAAAGGTAAAGAGAAGACAAAAACGGATGCTCTCATTATCCACAGCATGGAAGGGTAATATTTCTTTCTGTCAGGTGAGATGCAGCATTGGAACTACAGCTGGGACGGTCACAATAATATCTAAATCACCATAGAGCGGAGCAACCCTATCCTTAAAATGGTGGGCCAGGCAATGACAGCAGGCCTCAACTCACCTCCTATCAGCTGGTGAGACCAATTTCTGGACAAACTACAAAAGTTATGTTGGACCAATACTTGGCCTCAGTGGAGTTGGCAAAGGAGGACTTATTCACTGCCCTTATTACCATATGTTAGGCGCAATCATGGCCTCTAACCAATGCTCAGTCAGCCTTGGAGTGAGATCTATACCACCAACACTCTTGGCAGTCACACAACCTGTTTCAACACCCACAGTTCCCTTGGATACCAAGGTGGATTGTAGATCCCCTTGGCATCAGAGAGGGCACTCAAGGACCCTCTGCATCTCACCGTTTTGTAACGAGACAAGATCCTCAACAACATCATTTGCTCTTCCCAAGGGGTGATGCCCCAGAACATCCAGGAATTTGTCAAGATCTGTAAGTCCCAACAGAAGGCATAATAAAAAAACCCCCAAATTTACAGGCTTGCAACAAGAGGTCAGAAGAACCTCTTTTGGGAACTGACTTCCTCAGGCATGGGGCTACCACTGAAAAGGTACCCAAACTAATTAGGTCTCATGGGCAAGTACAGGCGCAGGTTTTCTGAAAATAATCTCCAAGTGTGGAAAAGTTGATAATGGGTGAAGGTACTCCTCCTTTCCTGGGAACAGTGACACGAAAAGAAAAGGTTGGCCCAAAATAAATTTTAAGAAATCTACATTAAGGAGCTACCATCACTTGGCCAACCAAAACACTTTGCCCTGATGTGGATTTGCAGGGCATTTGGTTTTCCAAAAGGGGGGGGGGAGACCTTCTTTTCCTTCTTGCCCTCCTGAACCAACACCACCCACTCTAATTGTGCTACGTAACACTGAAGGATTCTGGCTTGTAGCTGACAGTCGGATCCAAATGTGAGGACTTTATTACTGGGGGGAAGGGAAGGGGAGCAAAAGGATTTCAGGAGGGGGTGAAGAGGCACACTCTCCTGAAACCTTCCTCAGAAAGCTATATAGTGCTACAGAGCTCAGGCTATGCAATATTTATCAAGCTAATTCCCAGCATTCCCTTGCCCCAGCCACAGCGATGACTTCAGTGATGGATGGCAACCGGGCCAGGAGCAATGGCGGGGGATACAGATGGTCCGTGCAGAGCAGATGGGTAGGGAGCTGCGTAAATGCTGGGTGGTCCCATCCCTTCTTCCCCTCTCCCCTGTCCATCAAATTAACTAGATTATAAATAAATAATACATAGACACACAAACCATCCCCATCAACATTTTTGCTCTTTGTCACCCTCGGGGCTTTTGAAGTCATTGCAAGAAACCGAAACCTACAAAGAGATGGAAAGCAGGCTTATACCATCGGCCTACCTGGCTCAGTACTGTCAACTGACTGGCAGTGGCCATCCCACGGTTTCAGGCAGGGAATATTCCTTTTCCTAGCTGGAGAAGCCAGGGGTTTAACCTAGGAGCTTCTGCATGTAAATCATGGGCTCTACCATGAAGCTACGGCCTGTTCCCAATTTAATATACTTTCGTTCCATGATCTTCGTTGGCAAGGAAGACATTTATGTGAGACGCATTAGTCCCGACCCATAGGATGCGGGTGGCGCTGTGGGTTAAACCACAGATCCTAGGACTTGCCGATCAGAAGGTCAGCGGTTCAAATCCCCGCGACGGGGTGAGCTCCCGTTGCTCAGTCCCTGCTCCTGCCAACCTAGCAGTTCGAAAGCATGTCAAAGTGCAAGTAGATAAATAGGTACCGCTCCGGCGGGAAGGTAAACGGCGTTTCCGTGCACTGTTCTGGTTCGCCAGAACGGCTTAGTCATGCTGGCCACATGACCCGGAAGCTGTACGCCGGCTCCCTCGGCCAATAAAGCGAGATGAGTGCCGCAACCCCAGAGCCGGCCACGACTGGACCTAATGGTCAGGGGTCCCTTTACCTTTAGTCCCAACCCTATCCTGGGTTTGGGAGAATAAGGAACCACAGCATTTCCAATAGTTCAGCTGGAAGGTCAGACAGTCAGTCCTTCCTGAACACAATGCCAACATTGTGAGGGCAAATGTTTCAGGTATTTCACTTCCCCCAAACAAGGAGGTGTCTTTGCCCCAACGCATTCCCATCATTGATGCAGCTGTTGAGTTGGGGAGGGAAGCAGGCAGGAGAAGTTTGTTGAGCGTGCAGCAAAACTGAGAATACAAAGGAAAGCGCCACTCCTTTCTCCTTCCACCTTCTGGTCCTCCCATCCATCACTGAGCAATTAAATTGACAAAAGACTAGGATTTTGACAAGCGTGTATGAAGAATGAGGGAATTCCCGAAAGGGACAAAAGATGATACCCCTACCCAGTTCCTATCATCTGGTTCTGTAATGATATGAAAACTCAGATCCAAGATCAATCAAAGCCTCAGGAAACCTTTGGTTGAAATGGAAGAAATTTGTATCCTTTTAACATCTATACTAGGGTAGTAAATGTAATGAACATAATCTGTTAGAATTAAAAGCAATGGAACTGCTGCGAGTGAAATTATCTACAGCAGCTTGACATAAGAGGGTAGGTTTGATTAAATTTACTATTACGTGGTGCTGGAATGTGCTGTGTCAACATAATATGGCATGATGGGGACTGCCTTGTCTTATCAACTTCCAATCTAAAGATGCTTCAGGGAAACCTAACGTAATCCATCGCTCAGTGAAAAGGATAGCAATTGCCATAAGCTCCACAAGCAATCTGTAGTCCTCAGAAAGATAGAACAAAGACTTCCAACAAAGCAAACATAAATTTTTAGCCATAGTTCCGAAATCAGTTTCTCGTTCATCAGTCAGCTGATCTGTTTTATTAAGGGTGCAGTTACAGGATGGAAGAGACCAGAAATCCGTGTAGGTTAAGACCAGACCTCAGCGCACATGGAACACATTAAAAATTAAATCACACAAAGAAAGACAGAGGCAGTTTAACTGAACGGGGCTCAGATTGCCCTACATTTCCTTATGGCATCTCCACAATATTTGAATAGACCAACGATGCAGCGGAACCCAGACAAGGATACAGATTTGAAAAGCTAGCTTTCATTTGCAGAAAGCAGATATAGAGGAATGTGATTAAGTGCAAAAATGATTGTGCTGGAACTAATGGAAAATCGGTGTGGGGAGGGGCTCACTATGGTGCACATCACACAGCCTCTGTGAGCGCATTTCATCGCATTAAAGGAGGCTCCTGTTAGGAGACCATCATTCTTCCCACTGAACACAGAGCAGAGGTTGCCAATATGGTGTCTGGGGGCCCCAGTATGCTCACCAGTACCTCCTATGTACCTCCACGAAATTAAAAGACGCCTGCTTTTTGGGAGAAAAGCAATGACAAACTGACAGCATCTTAAAAAGCAGAGACATCACCTTGCCAACAAAGGTCCATATAGTTAAAGCTATGGTTTTCCCAGTAGTTATGTATGGAAGTGAGAGCTGGACCATAAAGAAGGCGGATCGCCAAAGAATTGATGCTTTTGAATTATGGTGTTGGAGGAGACTCTTGAGAGTCCCATGGACTGCAAGAAGATCAAACCTATCCATTCTTAGGGAAATCAGCCCTGAGTGCTCACTGGAAGGACAGATCCTGAAGCTGAGACTCCAATACTTTGGCCATGAGAAGAGAAGACTCCCTGGAAAAGACCCTGATGTTGGGAAAGATGGAGGGCACAAGGAGAAGGGGACGACAAAGGACGAGATAGTTGGACAGTGTTCTCAAAGCTACCAGCATGAGTTTGACCAAACTGCAGGAGGCAGTGGAAGACAGGAGTGCCTAGAAGACAGGAGTGACTAAACAGCAACAACCTCCTATGACACCTGCAAGTAGTCTCAATGAACTTCCCCTCAAAAAGCCACCATTTGCAATGGTTGACTGCCTCGCATTGACACATTCCCTTAAACAGGTTCACATGACATTGGATTCCAGGACTGGACCCCCCTCCCTTTCTTCTGTTCTGAAAAAAGAGTATCCCTCTCTGAGTAAGGGTAGCAATAGGTGCCTTTTTGCCCCTTTTCTGAGAATATGCGGCTCTCTCTTGTCTGCTTGTAGATGAGGCAGCCATTTTGTGTGATGCCACACTTCCATAGCAGCCATTTTGTGACCGGTGCCCACGCCACTTAATAAAATAATAATAATAATAATAATAATAAATTATTTATATCCCGCCCTCCCCAGCCAAAGCTGGCTAACAACAGTAAAATAATACAGCATTCTAAAATCAATTCATTATAAAATCAGTTCAAATCTAATTAATGACAACCATAATGAAAATTCCAAGTGTGCCCACTAACTCGGAAAGGTTGGCTACGTACAGTCTCACTCCTAAAACCTGTAAAGCCCCCCACCCCAAGGGTCTGGATAGTTTTAGGTAGGTTGAATGGGGCTACATCAGCCTTCCCTCACCGGCTGCCCTTCAGCCCCAGACAGCCTGGCCAATGACCAAACCATCTGGAGGACACCAGGTTGAGGGAGGCTGGAATAGACGCTCCCAAAATCAACTGGTGGGTGGCATAAATGGCCTTCCCTCCCTTCAGAACTTCCTACTTTGGCCCAGGGCTGCTGACAAATATTTAAAGGGTCTATATGGCCCATGATTCAAATTTGTACAAAATTTGCTTATTCTACTCATTGATACAGGATGAGGCCTCTTCACAAATTCAGATGATGACTGGAGGGCTCCCTGGCAATACACATTGCAGCAAGTCCAGTTGTTCTGTTAGCAGGTTTTCTTAAAAAAAGAAAAAGGAGCGAAGACAGGAAATATGGGGCCCAGAGCCAAAGATCAGGACTCATAACAACACTCCTACCGTGGGTGGGGGTGTAATATTGTTTTTGTTTGTTACTATGCTATGCATTTTTGCGTTTTTGTATTGTAAACTGCTCTGAGATCCTCAAATGAAGGGTGGCCAGGGAGGGCGGGGTAAAAATATTCTTATTCTTATTCTTATTCTTATTACAGTGGTACCTCGGGTTAAGTACTTAATTCGTTCCGGAGGTCTGTTCTTAACCTGAAACTGTTCTTAACTTGAAGTACCACTTTAGCTAATGGGGCCTCCCGCTGCCACCACGTGATTTCTGTTCTCATCCTGAAGCAAAGTTCTTAACCCAAGGTACTATTTATGGGTTAGCGGAGTCTGTAACCTGAAGCGTATGGAACCTGAAGCGTATGTAACCCAAGGTTATTATTTATTATTTATTTATTATTATTTATTATTTAATAAATAATAATAACAACAATGCTTCCAGTTTGTCTGACTTTGGCCATTGTTGCTCCTAGCTCCCAATGTAGGAGTTCAGCTTTGTGTCCACCCTTTGCTGCCAAATTCCTGTTCCTTCCAGTTACAGTACCTTGCTTGTCTCCTAATTTTCTGTACAGAGCAAGGATGGGGATTCTGTGGCCATTGTGAATGTCCATGGGGGGGGGGGACACAGTCGCTCTGCTCCATCAGATGAACTGTGATTCCCCAGATTCCCATTTTTTAATTTAAAAAAATAGTTAAGCTTTTAGCATTTGTATAACCTGAGATCTGAGGCAAAATGTCCAGGCACTTTCCCCCCTCGTTTATTTTGCAAGAAACCAGCCTGCTTCCACCTTTCCGTGTTTTTAGCCAATGAATGAAGCCATAGCAATGACTAAGATTTAGGAAAGCAGATCTAGCCAATTAGGGAAGGCTGAAGAGGAAAGCCCAATATAGACCCTTGCTTTGCTTTTAAGCATACATTGGTACCTCAGTTTAAGAACAGTCCTGTTTACGAACGATTTGGTTTACAAACTCCGCAAAACCGGAAATAGTGTCTTGGTTTGAGAACTTTACCTCGGTCTAAGAACGGAATCTGAACGGTGGAAGGGCACCCACGGCGGAAGGCCTCATTAGGGAAAGCGTGCCTCAATTTAAGAACGGTTTTGGTTTAAGAACTGACATCCAGAATGGATTAAGTTTGTAAACCAAGGTACCACTGTATTCTGCTGGTCTTCCCTACTAGAGAGGTGATAGCTGCTCCACAGAAAACAAGTCAAATATCTAGGGTTTTATTGTAGCTAGGACAGGGAATCAGTGTGTCGACTCCAAACAAAAAGTAGCAGCAAAGTCAGGAACTTGTGTTCTTTCTAGCTAAAGCCTTATTTCCTACCCCCAAAAAATGTGATTTCCTTTTGTCTTGATAAATATTTTATAAATTACTCTGTTAATGCCAATGCAGATAAAAGTCCACTGCTACTATACCCATTTCACAGAGAACAGGACAGTGGCTGAGAGAGTATGTGTTACGCCAGCCCAGAAAAGTAACCCAGTGTTGTTTTTGCTGAAGATGGGTAGGAGACAGTGTATGCCAATCCTGAAGCGTAGTCTGGCATTGTTAACCTGGCACTTTGGGGTTTCGTTTTTATGGGAACTGCAGTGGAAACAGAGCTGTGAAGCTGACTGGAGCAGCAGTCCAATGAATTAAGGGATGGAGAAGGCGAAGAGAGCCTGGGAAATAGCTGAAGGTTTCAGCAGTGAGTGGGAAGATGTTGTCCTGATGCCAGGTCTGCCAACATATGGACCACAGGTTTAGCCATTGAGAAGCAACAGAGGGATAGACCTGAAATACAAGTTTCTCAAAGGCCAGGACTACTCAGGTCCCACCATGGCTACGTCACCAGGTCAATCAGTGTCAGGAATGAGCCAGCTCCTAGCAAAGGTTTGCAGCCAACTGCAGAAGGCAGCCAAGAACAGAGAGGCTTAGGTGTTAGACAGGCAGTGGAGAGCCGGCAGCTGCAGACTTTGGCTCTTCCTGACCTTGAAGGGCAGGCTAATAAGGCAGTAGCTGAGAGCAGAGTAGAATACGGTCAAAGCTTGCCGGAAGCTCAAACAGGAGTGAACAAACACACAGATAGCATGTTCAGAACAGGAAGAGATTGGAGCTAAACCAATAAGTCCAAAGAGTTGGCAAATGGGAGGGCTACTAGACAGGAAGCAAAACAAGAGACGTAAGAGTCATAAGTTCAGTATCTTCTGTCAACACCAGAAGAAATCTTCAGAAGGGTCATCTTGAGTGATGATGCCGGAGGCTTTGTTAGAGCCGTCCGGAGCTATCTGTTTGTTTTTGCAATAAATCCTCCTTTTTAATTACCTACACTTACTGTGTTATCAAGCTGGGAACCTGGACTCCTGACAACCAGAAATGGTAGGTGCCTGTTCTCTGATGCTAGTTATGCTGATTGTCTGTTTAAGAGTTTGTTTTTTTCTAGTGGGGCAACTCAGATATGCTTTAGCTGAGATTCCTGCATTACAGGGGGATTGGACGAGATGACCCTCAGGTCTACAATTCTATAATTCTACAGTTTCCTTTGATTTTTGCATTTCTTCCAACTGCCGCTTTAAGAATATTCCCAACTTCAGAGCCAACAGACCCTGGCTGGGACTCAACCAGCACTTTAAACTTTTAGCATTCTTGTGCATTCCTCCCTTGCAACTTTCCACACTTGCTTCAAATGGCCATGCTCTGAATTAGCCATATGTTCATTGCAGTGGGGTAATGGGGAGCAGGCTTCGGAGGCTACTTCGATCAAATGCTTATATTTCGGAGCAATTCCATTTAAACCCTAACCCAAATTTGTATGACCTGAAGACTGCCTTCACACCCCATTAACACACAACCTAGCACATTCAGAAAGGGAATCTAGGGGTGGTCTGTACTGTAAGAAACCATTTCCTCTATGTCATGGGAAGGCAAACTAAGGCCCAGGGGCCGGATCTGGCCCGATCGCCTTCTCAATCCGGCCCATGGACGGTCTGGGAATCAGCGTGTTTTTACATGAGTAGAATGTATCCTTTTATTTAAAATGCATCTCTGGGTTATTTGTGGGGCATAGGAATTTGTTCATTCCCCCCCCCCAAAAAAAATATAGTCCAGCCCCCCACAAGGTCTGAGGGACAATGGACCGGCTCCCTACTGAAAAAGTTTGCTGACCCTTGCTCTACTTAGTATTTAATGAGGGTTATTCTGCATCATCATGGGACGCAGGTGGCGCTGTGGGTAAAAGCCTCAGTGCCTACGGCTTGCCGATCAAAAGGTCGGCGGTTCGAATCCCCGCGGCGGGGTGCGCTCCCATTGCTCGGTCCCAGCACCTGCCAACCTAGCAGTTCGAAAGCACCCTCGGGTGCAAGTAGATAAATAGGGACCGCTTTCTAGCGGGAAGGTAAACGGCGTTTCCGTGTGCAGCTCTGGCTCGCCAGAGCAGCGATGTCACGCTGGCCACGTGACCCGGAAGTGTCTTCGGACAGCGCTGGCCCCTGGCCTCTTGAGTGAGATGGGCGCACAACCCCAGAGTCTGGCAAGACTGGCCCGTACGGGCAGGGGTACCTTTACCTTTTACCTTTTATTCTGCACCATCAAGCAACTTTGTGTTTTATTCCTACAAGTCCTGATGTCGCGTCATACTTTTTCTGCCTGCGGACCATGTGCAACAAAGAACTGTAGGTGCACTTATGCTGTTCTCTTCCTCACCCCACCCCACGCCTTTCAAACTGTGTGATGCATGACCTCACTCATAATACGACCGTTCCTTGGGCTGCCTTTGTTTCCCAGAACTACACACCAATCGGCACTATTTCAACAAAGCTTCACAAGATGGGAGGAGGCAAATACTGTAAACAGATTAATACTAGACGTTTAAAAATGAGTCTGAGTTTAAAAGTCAGATGAGAGACTATATTCGAAATTATGCCAAAAACACAGAAGATTGGAACAGCATCTTTAAACATGAGCTTAGATATACTATGCCAATCACACACTTGGAAATACTATGTAAATTATTTGGAGAAAACACAGCTTTTCAGAACAAAACCTTAAAGTGCCATCTTATTTTTTAAAAAGATCAGCAAAAGACTTATCTTGTTTGCAAAATACCCATCTTATATTTAACATGGTTCACCCTAGCAAAGTGCAAGCTCAACCACAGAAAATGACAGCTGCAGATTAATCAGGGTCATATAACTTGCCGGCTTCTGTTCTTACAACCTTTGCTATGATCCGCCATCAAAAGGCTCTTGATTGTCACAGAAGGAAACTCAAAAATCAATCCCACCCTCTTCCCATCTTTCAGACTAGTGGGCAGAGACAGAAGCCAGGTGGATGAACTGGGCGTTATCCTAGCACATCTCTCCAGACAAAGGTGGCGCTGGGCCTCCAACAACAAATTGCCTTCAGCATCCTAGAAGAGGAAACCCAATGAAAATCCACATTCTGATTCATTCTGTTGCTCTCCTAACTTTGGCAAGCTTTCACAAAAGCAGCATCTATGAGAATAACCAGCTTCATGTTTGCAGGCACATGTTGTAGGCCGACTCCCTTCCCTTTCTGGATGCAAATGGTCATGGAAACAGACTCCATTGTTTGCTTCCTGGGGAGAATTTCCCAGGGATTCCTGTACGGCATGCCTGGACACCCCATGACATGTGAAGATCACCATCCACGCCTATGTTGAAGCAGGAGAATCCACCACTTTTCCAGAAAGGCTTTTCCAGAAGGGCTATGGGTTTTTCTTTTGTTTTGGTTTCAAAGAGAGGGGAACCCCACAGATGCTTCCCCCCACCCATTTTAATCATGAAAGGTAAACAGCGCTTAACCAAAAAATAAATTAGGACCCCTCTCTCTCTCTGCTCCCACCTCCCATGGGATGGCTCCAGACAGCGCCCTCTAGCGAGCCCCCACCCCACAGAAATAGGTATTGCCAGCAACAAAGCGTCAATTTCCCTGCCGCCCTTCCCAATACTCGATTTTTGTCCCCATTTGCAGAGGGGAAACGCTGCAAAAAGCAACCCCGCTTTCGCGTGCATCCGTCCTGACTTTACCCCTACCAGGGAGCGCCAAGCCAATATAGGATTTTGTGGGGTGTGTTTTTTTAAATAACCCAAAAATGCACATCTTCCCTTTGCTGTATTATAAAAAACAACAACCCCAAACCCACGCCGATCTCCTGCTGCTGAGCGCAAGAAAGAAAAGGGGGAAAAAAAAACCCCAAGCACCGGCGGCAGCCTGTGAAGGAAAGGCTATAATTAGATGGGCAGATATTCTTAGCCCGGGGCGCGTTGGGTGGAAAGCTGCGTTGCGCACGGGAGACCGAGACGGAGACCCACAACCCCATGCAATCCTATGGCCCACCGCGCTTGCAAAAAGGCTGGGGGTTCCCCAAAAGCGCAGGGCGCGCGGCGGGAGACACCCCCGCGCGGGCTACTCACACCACTAGCCTGGAGATGATCCAGGAGACCATGGCGCTGAGCGGCTCCGGTGACAGCAGCAGGGAGTGGGTCCGCTTTCCCCCGCCCGGCTCGGAGCTGCCCGTCTGCCGTCGCGGGGAGAAGCAGCAGCAGCAGCAGCAGCGCCAGGCGCCTCAGCCATTCGGCATGCCAGCGCCAGCGCGCAGCCTCACTGGGGAGCGGCCGGAAGCGGCCGAGGGCCGCACGAGCGCGGCTGGGAGGGCCGGGCGCGCGAGGGACCTCGCACCTGCCCTGATGCTGTGCGGAGCCTCTTTCAGCATCAACCAGGCCTTTGGTTGACCTGATCAACATCCCATCCACGTTTAAAATGCGGCTCTTTTGTAGGGGATATTACTGAGCTTTTGCTTTTATTTTTATTTTATATACTGTGATCTATTTATGTGAACCTCTCCGAGACCTCCGGGTATAGGGCGGTATATAAATTCAATAAATAATAATTAATAATAATATGCATCATAAGCCTTATAGATCCAGTTACAGATAGGTAGCCGTGTTGGTCTGCCATAGTCAAAAGAAAATAAAAAAATTCCTTCCAGTAGCACCTTAAAGACCAACTAAGTTAGTTCTTGGTATGAGCTTTCGTGTGCATGCGCACTTCTTCAGAGACACACCATATAGAGTAATTAGCAAATCCTCAGTGAAACAATTGCAACCTTTAAGCAAAAAATAAGCTAAACATCACAATGATATAATCTATTCAACGATATTAACGGCATTAAAACATCAGCCAGAAAAATAAGCTAAGCACTTTTTTGTTTGCAAACTCTCTATCCATCCCATGACCAGTGTTTTTTTCTTTCTTTTTGGGGTACTCAGTGGTACACAGTACCGACATATTTTTCCCCCTAAAAGAAAAGCACTGGTTAAAAATGTGGCACTTACTGTAACAACTTAATGGTGAGAACCGGCATCTCTTTTTTTCTAGAATAAAAACACTGCCCATGACTCATAATCTTTCACACTACAGTGGTACCTCGGTTTACAGATGCTTCAGGTTACAGACTCCACTAACCCAGAAATAGTACCTCAGGTTAAGAATTTTGCTTCAGGATGAGGACAGAAATCATGCTCCGGCAGCGCGGCAGCAGCGGGAGGCCCCATTACCTAAAGTGGTACTTCAGGTTAAGAACAGTTTCAGATTAAGAACAGACCTCCGGAACAAATTAAGTACTTAACCTGAGGTACCACTGTATTCATCTCATTAAAATATGTGTATGAATGATACCCCCAGGCGGCAACTTCCTCTGGCTGGAGGTGGGGCAGCAAAGGTAAACCAACTGTCCCTTGATGGCAAACAGTCTCTCTACCTCACAGTGCTTCCTCTGAAAACAGTCCCTTGAAGTTGACAAGCTGGGACATGTGCAGAGGAGGACCACCAAAGATGATCAAGGGTCTGGAAACCAAACCTTATGAGGAACGGTTGAAGGAGCTGGGTATGTTTAGCTGGGGGGGAGGAGACTGAGAGGAGATATTATTGTTGTTATTGTTGTTATTGTTTAGTTGTTTAGTCGTGTCCGACTCTTCGTGACCCCATGGACCAGAGCACGCCAGGCACTCCTGTCTTCCACTGCCTCCCGCAGTTTGGTCAAACTCATGCTGGTAGCTTCGAGAACAGTGTCCAACCATCTTGTCCTCTGTCGTCCCCTTCTCCTTGTGCCCTCCATCTTTCCCAACATCAGGGTCTTTTCCAGGGCTGATTTCCTTCAGAATGGATAGGTTTGATCTTCTTGCACTCCATGGGACTGTCAAGAGTCTCCTCCATGGAGGAGGAGGAGATATGATAGCTAAATATTGTGATATACCAATATATCATGATGTTTGAAATAATGATGAAACTACATAAAGGGGAACAGTAGGGCTGGGTGATGGCTGGTTTTCAACTTCACAATATAAGGTAAAGGTAAAGGGACCCCTGACCATTAGGTCCAGTCGTGACACACTCTGGGGTTGCGGTGCTCATCTTGCTTTATTGGCCGACGGAGCCGGCGTACAGCTTCCGGGTCATGTGGCCAGCATGACTAAGCTGCTTCTGACGAACCAGAGCAGCGCACAGAAACGCCGTTTACCTTCCCGCTGGAGCAGTACCTGTTTATCTACTTGCACTGGTGTGCTTTCGAACTGCTAGGTTGGCAGGAGCAGGGACCGAGCAACGGGAGCTCACCCCATCGTGGGGATTCGAACCGCCGACCTTCTGATCAGCAAGCCCTAGGTTCTGTGGTTTAACCCACAGCGCCACCTGCGCCCCTATCGTCAGCTAAATATTGTGATATACCGCTATATCACGATGTTTGAAATAATGATGGAACTACGTCAGTACAGTGGTACCTTGGGTTACATACACTTCAGGTTACAGACTCCGCTAACCCAGAAATAGTACCTCGGGTTAAGAACTTTGCTTCAGGATGAGAACAGAAATCGTGTGGCGGCAGCGGGAGGCCCCATTAGCTAAAGTGGTACCTCAGGTTAAGAACAGTTTCAGGTTAAGAACAGACCTCTGGAACGAATGAAGTACTTAACCTGAGGTACCATTGTAGAGCCATAAGCTGACTTCACAGTTTCCCCCACATCGTGATTTTTGCCGGTGCCTGCTCTTGTGATGATGAAGCAGGGGAGAGCTGCGCTGGCAGAGTTAACAGGGGCTTGCAGGAATCGAGAGAGGTGTTGGCTGGCTTCACGATTTCCCCCACATTGTGATTTTTGCACAGCACCTCCCCCATCACGATTCGCGATATATTGCCACGTCAAAAATCACGATACTGGAAAACCGTGAAGCCAGCCAATGACCCTACATAGCTCCATCCTTATGTCAGACATAGCGATTACATCGGTATATGTCAGGCAGCAGAGAACAAAACTCCCACGGCAGGCTGCCAGAAGCAGAAACAAGGGGAAAGTCCTTACCGTTGTCTTTTATTCAATATTCAAAGGCATGGAAGAAAGAGGGAACAAGCTTGTTTTCTCCTGCTCTGGAGGGTAGGACCCAAACCTATGGCTTCAAGTTACAAGGAAGGATATTCTGACTAAAATTCAGGAAGAACTTTGTGACAGTCAGAGCTGTTCCTTCCTTGGAGGTTTTTCACCAGAGGTTGGATGGGCACCTGTCATGGATGCTTTAGCTGAGATTCCTGGGGTCCCTTCCATCTCTACTATTCTGTGATTCTATAAAGCTTTGATGGCAGAACTAGGAGCAAAGATCTAGAGGCAAGTAGAGTAGACTGTGCTTTCTTCCCTGGCAGCAGACTGACACACACAAAAATGATGTTTCTTAGGATGCAATTCATGAAGCAGAGTCCCTTTTATGTTTGTATGAATGAATGTTTGCATAACAGACCGGGGATATTTGTGAAAACAGAAAATAAGTGACATTCACACAATGACAATGTTCTTTGTTCCCCAGGACTCAGATCTGATGTATTTTGTATCTGACTTGCGTTGTCCGAGCAGATATGAGCCCAAATATGGAAATGCCCACATTCTACCTAAATATATATGCTGAAATTAATGAATGTATTGCTTGATTATAGCAGTCAGCTGACCTCTTTATCAACCAGGAGCACATTTGAGAGATATGCTTGTAGCACTTGCAGCAGAAAGTACAAGGCTTTGTAGAAGACCAAAGGTGATTTCGTTTTTCCCCACTAGGGGGAAACTTTGTCACATACCTTTCGTATGGGAACAAATAGCACTAGACAGGAAAGCGGGGGAATCTCCCAACTACAGTACTTAGATGACATGGACAGCAAAAAAATGCATTTGATGATACGTATTATTAGCATGGTGAATGCTGGTAATACCATACCAATACTGTACAACCTTGCAGCCGAATCAAATTACAACTGACTGCAGAAACTGGATTATGTCGGCTGCCCGCAGGTTTTTCTCCCTGCATTCATAAGATGTTTTTGTCTTTGCAACAGAAACAAACGTAAGGGCATGCATAAAAATATCCTTTATTAATGTACACATAATAGTGCATACATTGGTATGCACACATTAAAACAAGCTACTGATTTACAAAGAGGATAAACTTGAGAAACGTAACTCATTTTTGTTAGGTTGATATATAATAATAATAATAATAATAATAATAATAATAATAATAATAATTTATTTATACCCCGTCCATCTGCCTGGGTTTCCCCAGCCACTCTGGGCGGCTTCCAACTGAATATTAAAAACAATACAGCATTAGACATTAAGAACTTCCCTAAAAACGGCTGCCTTCAGTTGTCTTTTAAAAGTAAAATAGTTGTTTATTGCCTTGACATCTGCTGGGAGGGCGTTCCACAGGGCAGGTGCCACTACCAAGAAGGCCCTCTGCCTGGTTCCCTGTAACCTTACTTCTCGCAATGAGGGAACCGCCAGAAGGCCCTTGGCACTGGATCTCAGATATAGAGGGAGGAGAGCAGTATCGTGGCATTCATTACAACGGGGTGAATGTCCTGCAGGCCTGTGGGAATCTACCGTATTTTTCGCTCTATTAGAAGCACCAGACCATAAGACGCACCTAGTTTTTAGGGGAGGAAAACAAGAAATAAAAAAGCAATGCAAAGCATCCTGAGCTAAGAGGGAGCGCTCCTCCATCTTCCCTCAGGAGACCTTGCGGGGCTATCCCTGAAGCCAGGAGAGCAAGCGGGATTGGTGCTCACCGATCCCTCTTGCCCTCCTGGCTTCAGTGAAAGCAAGCCTACTGGCTTTCCCCCCACCTCCCACAAGAGCTCCCTCTTTAAAGGGAGCGCGGCTCTTGGGGGGCTTTTCTGGGAGGTGGGGGAAGGGACAGAGCTGCACGCAGCTAAGCCAGAAGCTAGAACAGCTAGAGGGAGCGCTAGCTGTTCTGGCTTTTGGATAGCCCCACGAAGGGGATGAAGGCTCCACGTGCCTTGCGGAGGCTTTGCACGGGTAGGCCAGAAGCCAGGACAACGAGCGGGACCGCAACACAGCGATCTAGCTCACTGCCCTGGCTTCATCCCCTGCCCGCGAGAGGCTGCGTGTGGCTAAGGCTCCCCCAAAAGCCGCGCTTCCTTTAAAGAGTGCACGGAGTGTGTGTCCAGCTCTTGGGGGCTTTCCCCCTGGGAGCGCCATAATACGCACACACACTTCCCTACTTTTTAGGAAGGGAAAGGTGCGTCTTATAGAGCGAAAAATATACTGTATTTTTCGCCCTCCCCTCCAAAAATGAAGGGGAAATCTGTGTGCGTCCTATGGGGTGAATGCAGGCTTCCGCTGAAGCGCGGAGAGCGAGAGGGGTCGGTGCGCACCGACCCCTCTCGCTCTCCAGGCTTCAGGAAGCTATCAGCAAGCCTGGGGAGCCCACGGGAGTTCCCGCAGGGCTCCCTAGGATGTGGATAGCAGCCTGCTGCCCGGAGCGCGGTGCGCGCCGAAGCAGAGCACCCCGCGCTTCGGGCAGATATCTGCGGCTGGGGGGGGGGGGATAAAAATTTTCCCTCTTATTTCCCCCCCAAAAAACTAGGTGTGTCCTATGGGCCGGTGCATCCTATGGGCTGGTGCGTCCTATAGGGCGAAAAATACAGTACTTTGTTTTTGAATAGATCCCCAAGGCTCACCACCAGAAACCAAGTGCAAAATAGTGATCCAAGGGAGGAACCACTTAAAATCCAGCATATCTGAGCCACATGCTTAAGCCCAGGAGTGATTTCAGTATTAGGGATCACTGCATTCCTTTGACACATAAATCCATTTCCTTTTCCCTCAAGCTTCCTTCATGTTGGCAGCCTGGCCTTTTCATTATTGCTAATGTTAAAACAATTGTGAGTCGGAAACCATTATGGATCTACTGGAAATCATCTGGAAATCTTCCGGGAGATTCAGATCTACCTTCTGTTCACCTGTGGCCTACACCCCTCAAATTTGTCACTCTGAGGTACGATTCATGTACCTTTTGTTAATTCCAATCCTTCTGTTGATTACTTTTCCATGCAATGTAAATCTTGATGTATATATGACTTTTTGCTGTACCTGCATATTGATTTCCTGTCATCTGCGCTACTTGAGCATGATTTGGAAAACTGGATGGTGGATCATGACAGTGGTACCTCAGGTTACAAACGATTCGGGTTACAAACACTTCAGGTTACAGACTCCGCTAACCCGGTAGTAGTGCCTCGGGTTAAGAACTTTACCTCAGGATGAAAACAGAAATCGCGTGCTGGCAGTGCGGCGGCAACGGGAGGCCCCATTAGCTAAAGTGGTACCTCAGGTTAAAAACAGTTTCAGGTTAAGAAGGGACCTCTGGAACGAATTAAGTTCTTAACCAGAGGTACCACTGTAATTTAATTGCGATATAAAGGCTTTCTGGAAATGCATCCTTTGTTATTTAAAACTGCACTGTGCCTATGGCTTATTGTAATGTGACATCTCCATTTTGATGAGCTTTTGACTGGATTACCCGGCAAGCTTCTTTACAAAATCTTTAAGAATATAAATAAAAAACAGGTTTTATGTACCTAAAACTGCTTAGTGACACAGAGTTTTATTTTACTTGTACCATTTTGGATCCCACCCCCCGCACTTTGCTGCCAGGCCTTTTTTAGTATTTCAGTATAGACTTCTTCTTCTTCTTTTACATCTAACTTTTACTTGCAGGAGATCAACTGTATTAAGCTAATCAGAACTGCACTTTGTGGCTGAAGAGTTTGCTTGGTTTTTAATAACTGGCAAGAGGTTTGTGTGTTCAGTCCACATACTTGAAAGAAACTACCAGCTCACCAGGGACTGCAGGAAAGTGTTAAAAACTGTTTATTAAAATCTAGTCATACTGTTTCAGAAATGTACATAATGCTGTTGTTGCAGGTACAGCCCGCAGAAGACAGTACGTAAAGCACAAGCTCATTCAAATAGGTTTTTATTTTATTTTTTGTTTGAGAATACATATGCCATCCCTTCTCCATTCCCCAAGAGCGGTTTAGTGTTGGGCATAGGTTGACAGAAAAGTTAAAAATAATATCTCTGAAGGCAAACCCACAAAAAAATAGATATAGGAATATATACAGGAAAGACTTTTGCATGAAGTTTTGCACTGTTAAAAGGCATGACAGGGCAGCCTGTGGAAAAATGCACCAAACTGCAAAGCCAGTCTACATTTAGCTACGGAGAGTCGCTAACCGCGACTGCATTGCTTCAATATCTTCTTCTTCATCTTCATCAACAACAGCTGCTGTAGCCCCTTCAGGCTCATGTTCTGGCAGGGCGTCGGTGACCTTACTGGGTGCTTTACCCAAGGCTCCTGCAAGAAAAGGCAAAGCACACTTGCAGTTGAAAAAGCAGCGCCAAAATATAAAGGCTCAATCCAGAACAATCCCAGAATTCTAAGCAGGGTGGGATTACCGTATTTTTCGCCCTATAGGATGCACTTTTTCCCTTCCAAAAATGAAGGCGAAATGTGTGTGTGTCCTATGGGGCGAATGCAGGCTTTCGGTGAAGCCTGGAGAGCGAGAGGGGTCGGTGTGCACCGACCCCTCTCGCTCTCCAGGCTTCAAGAAGCTCTCCGCAAGCCTTGGGAGCTCTGCGGGAGTTCCCGTCGGGCTCCCAAGGCTTGCGGATAGCAGCCTGCATCCCGAAGCAACCCTGCGCCCCGGGCTTCGTGCAGATATCGGGCAGCCCCACAAGCTCGGGGGACAGCGGGGAGGCGCAGCCCGTCGCGGGGATTCACCCCGTCGCGGGGATTCGAACCGCCGAACTTCTGATCAGCAAGTCCTAGGCTCTGTGGTTTAACCCACAGCGCCACCCGCGTCCCCTCTGGTAGGGTCCTAGGGCCCTCCCATCTCCTTCCGAAAGCTGGGAAAGTGCTAACTAGGGTTTGGGAAGGAGACAGGAGGACTCTAGGACCCTGTCATAGCCCCCATATCTCCTTCCCGGCTTTGGGAAGGCAGTACAAATACAAGCAAATACAAGACATGCTGGCCAAGGAACCATTGGGAGTGCACTTCAAGACTCCCAATTGTTTATTTGCTGCCAGGTCTTTATCTACCCTAAATACACATATATGATGTCTGGAAAACAGCCTTGCGAGCTAAATTTTGACTGCTGTCTAGCCTAGTTAAGCTCATGGTTTGGAGGTTCCCCACCACTGGACTAGGTGGGAGAACTGGAAGATGAAACAGCCATTTAGCTTCACTTCCTGAAACATAATACAGACTCAAGAGAATGCTTAAAAGCTGTAGCATATAACCCTTACAGACTCCAGGGTCTCATTTGCTCAGCAACACCTGTTCAGAGTCAAGCTTTAGTGTATTTTTGGTTTCTATGGAAGCCGCCCAGAGTGGCTGGGGAAACCCAGCCAGATGGGCGGGGTACAAATAATAAATTATTATTATTATTATTATTATTAAGCTTCCATTTAATATTACGGGAGAGCTGGCGCTGCAAATGAAGCTGGCCAGTTTTGCCAACAGTAAAAAGTAGGATATGGCACATACATTTATCTATAGACACTCGTGCACACTTCCACTCACCAGCTGTAAGGTCAAACAAAATTTTGTCAATCTCCATTTCTGCTTCCTCTTCCATCTCTTCTTGGTCTTCCATACCTTCAAAAGTATCCTCCAGCATGTCTTCGATAATACCTGCCTAAAGAAAATGTAGATGCTGGAAGATTAAGTTATTTGTATATACAGACCAGGATCATACACTTGTAGACCTGGAAATTGGGCTCTAGTTTTCAGCCACAGCTTGGAGTGTCCCAACAAACAATTGAAAGCAGCTAAAAAAATTAATGGGACGTGGGTGGCGCTGTGGGTTAAAGCCTCAGCGCCTAGGACTTGCCGATCGAAAGGTCAGCGGTTCGAATCCCCGCGGCGGGGTGCGCTCCCGTCGCTCGGTCCCAGCGCCTGCCAACCTAGCAGTTCGAAAGCACCCTCGGGTGCAAGTAGATAAATAGGGACCGCTTAATAGCGGGAAGGTAAACGGTGTTCCGTGTGCTGCGCTGGCTCGCCAGATGCAGCTTGTCACGCTGGCCACGTGACCCGGAAGTGTCTGTGGACAGCGCTGGCTCCCGGCCTCTAGAGTGAGATGAGCGCACAACCCTAGAGTCTGTTAAGACTGGCCCGTATGGGCAGGGGTACCTTTTTTAAAAAATTAATAAATCCAGAGACAAGGGAAGTTTGACAGCTGATCTCCTTTGGACTGATGTTCAAGTGGCCTCATCTGGCAAAGGGAAGGCAGAAGGAGCCAGGATATCAACAAACAAGGCAACAATGATCTGAAGCAGGTACTATATCTCTTGCATGCTAGACTGCTTTCCTTGCTACCATTTTACACAGCCAGATCATAGAAAAAAAGAATTAAGAGAGTACTCTTACCTTCATCATTTCTTTGGACAACTCCCGCATTGTAGCCTGGATTTCAGGGATCTTTACTAAGTTTTGCATGGCTTTCATTACTTCTGAGCTCTTCTGTAATGAGCCAGCCACTCTCAGGACAGCTGCCAAGAGAAGGCATGGAAGATTTTTGGATCAAATTCAGACCAGCAGAACATCAGATTGGGCTGTTCCCTGCCACCAGATCAAGGTTCCTATTCAATTCAGAGGGGAGTTGAGGGTACCTAAGATTACAAGATGTCCACCTTTTCTATCAACTTGATAACTTATAAAAAGCCAACAATAAGAGTGTTCATAAAGAACAGGGTATTATTTTCCTTTCCGCTTCTGAAAAAGACCCCCAAAGATTTTCTAGGATAAGGATGTGATCAGAGGCCTGCAAAGTTACATCAAGGCTTATCTGGTCCAGCATCTTGCTTGTGACGCTTTCAAGGACAGTGGTACCTCGGGTTAAGTACCGTATTTTTTGCTCTATAAGACTCACTTTTTCCCTCCTAAAAAGGTGTGTGTGCATCTTATGGAGCGAATGCAGGCTGCGCAGCTGTCACAGAAGCCAGAACAGCAAGAGGGATTGCTGCTTTTACTGCACAGCGATCCCTCTTGCTGTTCTGGCTTCTGAGATACTGAATACTTT
Organism: Podarcis erhardii; assembly: GCF_964252035.2. Lineage (NCBI taxonomy): Eukaryota > Metazoa > Chordata > Lepidosauria > Squamata > Lacertidae > Podarcis > Podarcis erhardii. Next base: position 41,482,232 of record NC_138502.1, on the reverse strand, counting down.
TTTTCTTGTTTTCCTCCTCCAAAAACTAGGTGCGTCTTGTGCATTTACAGAGAGAAAAATACGGTACTTATTTCGTTCTGGAGGTCTGTTCGTAACCTGAAACTGTTCTTAACCTGAAGCACCACTTTAGCTAGTGGGGCCTTCTGCTGCTGCCGCGCCGCCGGAGCACGATTTCTGTTCTCATCCTGAAGCAAAGTTCTTAACCTGAAGCACTATTTCTGGGTTAGCAGAGTTTGTAACCTGAAGCATATGTAACCTGAAGCGTATGTAACCTGAGGTACCACTGTATACAAATCCTTCCAAGGCCACTTGATTTTTGTTAAAAAAACAAACCAACCTGTGATGATTAAACCACAAGAAGGCAATATCACATGACACTGTACCCAATGGTGGCTTTATTTGTACATAACACTGCAAGAATGAGGAAGCAGGTGTGTGCCTGGAGCAAAAGATCGCAGCCACGTTGCTCCACCCTGGTCCTGCTGCCGCCAGAGCCAAGCCATGTATGGTCCAGCATTGCATGCAAACCTGACCTCGTGGTTTGCCTCCCCAGCTCTTTGTTTATTTGGAGTGACATAAGCTACAAGTTGAGGTTCATGCAGAATGCCACCGAACTGCAAGGAAAAGTGCTCATCTTCTACAAAACCTTAGTTACCTTCCAAAGCTCCGCAGACCTCAAATGTGTAGCAAGGTGGAAGGAAACCAAGCCTTTTGGAAGAGCACTTTTCTAAAGGGGAAGTCCTGGGTTGCATACTGCTATCATGTGGAAAGAAGAGGTGTAGTTTGCTACAACTTGCTTCTTTATTCAAACATTACTGACCTTTGCTACCTTTGTGGGGCTACCTTTGAAGGTGACCCGGAAACTACAACTAATCCAGAATGCGGCAGCTAGACTGGTGACTGGGAATGGCCGCCAAGACCACATAACACTGGTCTTGAAAGACCTACATTGGCTCCCAGTACGTTTCCGAGCACAATTCAAAGGGTTGGTGCTGACCTTTAAAGCCCCAAACGGCCTCGGCCCAGTATACCTGAAGGAGCGTCTCCATCCCCATCGTTCTGCCCGGACACTGAGGTCCAGCGCCAAGGGCCTTCTGACAGTTCCCTCACTGCGAGAAGCCAAGTTACAGAGTACCAGGCACTCGCCCTGTGGAACGCCCTCCCACCAGATGTCAAAGGGAACAACAACTACCAGACTTTTAGAAGGCATCTGAAGGCAGCCCTGTTTAGGGAAGATTTTAATGTTTGATGCATTATTGTATTTTAATATTTTGTTGAAAGCCACTCAGAGTGGCTGGGGAAGCCCAGCCAGATGGGCGGGGTATAAATAATAAATAATAATAATAATAATAATAATAATAATAATAATAATTATTACTACTACTACTACTACTACTATTGCTACAGCACAGCATAAAAATAAATCTATGGTGTGAACTGTTTAGTCCTACAGTCTTCACAACAGTCTTCTATTTCTTTCTGTATTTTTGACCCTTGATCATTTTATGCTCATTTGGTCTAATGAGGTTCGAAGCCTCTATTACCAAGCGTCATTTTATTCCAGAGTTTTCTACGGGAGAGAAAGACTGTTGCAGCATTGCACCCAGCTCAGCTTCAGGACAGATTGCTTGAGGTGGGGGAATTCTGGATAAATGTTTGTCCAAGGCCCCCTTTGCACATGCACCTGGCACTGTGAGAAGAGCTTCTGCAAGGTGCGAGCCTATGCTGCAGGGGAATATAGCTGAATAACACAGCTTGGTGGACAAAGCCTATTGCATGGGTATTTCCTAACCCACTGCTACCCTTTCATGTGGTTAGAGCAGTACTAAAAGAATAAGATGATGATAGATAGATGATAGATAGATAGATAGATAGATAGATAGATAGATAGATGATAGATTGATAGATAGATGATAGATAGATAGATAGATAGATAGATAGATATAGATGATAGCTTTCTTTTGTATTCAGTTGCCTGTGTGATTTGATGGAAGAGAAATTTAAGTACAGTGGTGCGTCGTAAGACGAAAAGAATCCGTTCCGCGAGTCTCTTCGTCTAGCGGTTTTTTCGTCTTGCGAAGCAAGCCCATTAGTGGCTTAGCAGATTAGCGCTATTAGCGGCTTAGCGGCTTAGAAAAAGGGGGGGGAGGGGAAAAAAGTCAGAAAAACTCGCAAGACATTTTCGTCTTGCGAAGCAAGCCCATAGGGAAATTCGTCTTGCGACGCACCTCCAAAATGAAAACCCCTTTCGTCTAGCGGGTTTTTCATCTTGCGAGGCATTCGTCTTCCGGGGCACCACTGTACCGTATTTTTTGCTCTATAAGACTCACCTTTTCCCTCCTAAAAAGTAAGGGGAAATGTGTGTGCGTCTTATGGAGTGAATGCAGGCTGCGCAGCTATCACAGAAGCCAGAACAGCAAGAGGGATTGCTGCTTTCAGTGCGCAGCGATCCCTCTTGCTGTTCTGGCTTCTGAGATACAGAATACTTTTTTTCTTCTTTTCCTCCTCCAAACACTAGGTGCGTCTTGTGGTCTTGTGCGTCTTATAGAGAGAAAAATACGGTAGCCATTTTGTTCCATCATGACAGGTGCTGCCATGGAAGCCCAGCTCCTTACCCAGCTGATTCTTCATCCCCATCAGCACTGAATTCATGTGGGCTTTGGAGGCGTAGAGTTTGCTCACAGCTTTCCGCGAACGAATCATCTCCTTTGCCAGGACCACGCAAACGTCTTTCTGACCCTTTTTGGCAGCATCTTTGATGGATCTTTTTACCTTTTCCTCTTCTCGCTGAATATCTACAATGCAAACAACAGTAAATGTGATGGCGGAAGCTCGGGGCTTGAAAAATGAGCCGTGATTTTCCTTGGCGTGTGAACACTACATAGGAGAGAAGGAGTGGGACTCACCTGTCACCTCAGTCTCCCTATACTAGCGGCCACGGACTTAAGAAGACATCTCTGAATGAAAGACAATGTTCGGGGGGCTCTGAGAACATGCATATATTGGCTGCTGTCATCTGGGGCAGATTATAGAAGCCAACCCAAATTTGGTAGCTGCTAAGGTTCTACCTTACTTCCCAAGAAGTGAGGTCTTGTCCTTGACCTCAAATGACAGCTCCAAACCTCTGAGTGAACTGTGTCTTGGATCAGGCATAGGCAAACTTGGCCCTCCAGGTGTTTTGGGACTACAATTCCCATCATCCCTGACCAATGGTCCTGTTAGCTAGGGATGATGGGAGTTGTAGTCCCAAAACATCTGGCAGGCCGAGTTTGCCTATGCCTGTCTTGGATGGTAAGTCAATCAGTATTTCCTACTTGCCAGATGTAAGTTCCAATCTTAGTATAATATACTCAGCATCAGTTGCTAACAAATATTCCTGCCAATGAACGGCTTGGGGTAGAAAATGACATTTTTATATTTTATTTTATTACAAATCTCAAACAATAAATAAACTAAAGTACACTTGCTTGCACTGAGTGATGGGAGGAATTCAACTGAAGAGGAAGTGCTCTTAGAGAAGTGATTTGTGGGTAGAGCATCATCCAAGTAACCACAGTCGTACCTTGGCTCTTGGACGAAATCCATTCTGGAAGTCCGTTCGACTTCCGAAATGTTCGAAAACCAAGGCGCGGCTTCCAATTGGCTGCAGGAGCTTCCTGCACTCAGGCGGAAGCCGTGCTGGATGAAAAAGTTTGAAAACCGGAACACTTACTCCCGGGTTTTCGGGGTTCAGGAGCCAAAGCGTACAAGTGCCAAGGCGTTCAAGAACCAAGGGATGACTGTACTAGTAAACCATGCTAATGATGTGTTTGCAACCATTGGGGGAAAAGTTATGACAACTTCGTATACATTTCCTTATTGAAAGGCTAGGATAACTTGTTATACATGTAGCTGTGTGGAAAGGTTCCTTCTGGCAGCTGCTTCCATTTTAAATATTTCAAGCCCAGTTAACTAAAAACCTTCTATACAAAGGGCCACCAGGAAATTCCCCTGCAAAAGTGTCACTCCAATGAATGGGAGCTAAGTTATGGCACAGCCTGCATTCATTTCAAAGGGGCTCACACAGGAGAACTTTCTAGAGAATGGTGCCTCGAGTATTTCTGGCAGGGGGTGCCTGGACTGAAATCTCGAAGCTTGCTTCCTCTGTGCCTTCATTTCCAGTTCCAAGGAAATGTAACGGAATCACCAAGAAAGCAATTAGGGTCCACGTGAGGTCAAAACAACAGCCGCATAAGGCCTATCCCACATGAACTTTAAACTGATATTCAGATCCCACATACAAATACTGCTTTGACTGATATTTTCTCTTGATATAAGGCCCCCCCCCCATATTTCCCAAGCAAAGAACAAGCATCTTCTAATCCCTTGGAGATGAATTTAGTGGTCACTGCAGAAGCCAGCATGGGCTGCCTGACAAATTGCCAGCACAGCTTAGGTGCTGATTTTTGCATTACTGGGTCCAGGAGTGACAACTTGAATAAAATAGGGGGGGGCAGGTAAGCCCCACTCCACACAATCAATTGCATGATGTGGCACATGTACACAATTTGAATGGCAATGCCCATCAATTTTGGGGGCCCCAGCCCCTAAAATATTTTATTGGGGGAGAGGGGACGAAGGGGCTTCAGTCCCTTGGAGATGGCGCCTATAGCTGGGTCACAGGTTGCACTGGGAACATTCGAATCAGGGAGCCATCTGTTAAAGGTAGTGTGCTGGTGAATGGAATAATAAATAGCTACGCAGCATCGTTCCCCACTGATGTGTTAACCATTTGCTGTGGGATCCAACCATGCAATGTCATCGGAGCTGTATCTGGGCATAAAGCTATACAGTACACCATTTAATCAAGTTCTATAGGTTGAAGTTTTTTTAAAAAAAATTAAAAACTTTTAAAATCTTACTGGTGTTTACTTGGGGTATCTGAAAGAAGAGCAATTCAGAGAAAACCCAAGAGAATACAGACCTCTAATCTGTCTATCAATCACTCTCATTTCTTTTCGTATCTTCAATGACCACTCATTGACCTGAAAAAGAAAGATCGGAGATTTGAAACTGTGCCCTGCCCAGAGGTTGCAGATGTGGCCCAGCTAGTTGGGTAGCACCAACAGAATGATCAGTGCTGTTTGGATAGGGGTCATTGAACCCAGGGCAACTGATAGTATTGATCATGCCCATAGATCCTGATATAAATCCTGATATGTAGCTGGTTCCTGAGAACAAGTATCTGTGGGTTAGGGCTTTCGATTATTAGTGCGTTAGTCAAACTGACTGACACGTACACATTAAAGACGGACAACTTGAGAGAGGATTTTAATAAAGGCAAATGAGCAACTCTGTATATGATGAGCCTAATGTAGACAAATGTGAAACATTACTTGAAGAAATTTGGAATTATCAACACATTTGTGGCTGTAATCAACTAATGTTTACTCAGAGTAAGGTAAAGGTAAAGGGATCCCTGACCATTAGGTCCAGTCATGGCTGACTCTGGGGTTGCGGCGTTCATCTCGCTTTACTGGCTGAGGGAGCCGCTGTACAGCTTCCAGGTCATGTGGCCAGCATGACTAAGCCGCTTCTGGTGAACCAGAGCAGCACATGGAAACATTGTTTACCTTCCCGCTGGAGCAGTATCTATTTATCTACTTGCATTCTGACGTGCTTTCGAATTGCTAGGTTGGCAGGAGCAGGTACCGAGCAACGGGAGCTCACCCCATCGCGGGGATTCGAACCACTGACCTTCTGATTGGCAAGTCCTAGGCTCTGTGGTTTAACCCACAGCGCCACCCGCGTCCCTTACTCAGAGTAGACCCACTGTAATTAATGGACCCCTGTTAGTCATGCCCATTAATTTCTTTTTTTTAAAATATAATTTTTTATTAAAATTTTCCATAAAGAACTCCAATCATATCAATTTACACATCACATATTTTAGCTTATTGGACCTCCCTCAACTTCTCCATTAATTTCATGCCCATTAATTTCAATAGGTTCACTTATTATGTTGGAAGACAACCAGGGATACGTATGCTTTCCGATCTCTCGAGTTAACCTGGCAATGTGGGGTGGGGTGATTGAGGATCCTTCAAGCTTTTCCACTGTTGCATGGATTTTGCCATTTATCCTGCACACCTTATTATTATCATTATATGTTTATTTGCACCCTGCCTTTTTCCTTGACACAGACTCAAGGTGGTTTACAGATAAGAATGCTATAAAACACACGTGAAAAGCAATTAAACACCCCCACACACATGTTTGTACCGACTACTGAGAAGCATTAATGGAAGAGAGGTATTGCCTTCAAACAGGAAGCTGCACTAGACGGACCTTTGTTCTGTCCCAGCAGGGCTCTTATATTCTAATCTGGGATGCCCCAACTTTCACATTCTGTAAGTACCCAACCTACTTCAGTGCCAAGTGATGAGAAGCTGAATCTGTTGCTTTTAGCATCTGGGAACAGCAGCCAGTCATTCTTAGAGAAGACCCGTTGAAATCAATGGGACTTCAGTTGATAATGACTTAACAGTGACATCCTAACCACATCTAAAGGTAAAGGAAAAGGGACCCCTGACCATTAGGTCCAGTCGTGGCTGACTCTGGGGTTGTGGCGCTCATCTCGCTTTACTGGCCGAGCGAGTCGGCATACAGCTTTCGGGTCATGTGGCCAGCATGACTAAGCTGCTTCTGGCAAACCAGAGCAGCGAACGGAAACGCTGTTTACCTTCCTGCCAGAGCGGTACCTATTTATCTACTTGCACTTTGCTGTGCTTTTGAACTGCTAGGTTGGCAGGAGCAGGGGCCGAGCAACGGGAGCTCACCCCGTCGCGGGGATACGAACCGCCGACCTCCTGATTGGCAAGTCCTAGGCTCTGGTTTAACCCACAGCGCCACCAGTGTCCCAACCATATCTACTTAAGACTAAATGAAGCCCCTTTGATTTCAGTGGGGCTCGCCCTGTGTTTTCTGCCATGTGGGACTGGAAATTAGCTGAGATTCCTGCACTGCAAGGGGGTTGGGCTAGATGACACCCCCCCCTCCTGCCAGGATCCCTTCCAATTCTGCAGTTCTGTGAATCATGCAAGCCCTTCCTCGACATGGGGCTTGATGCCCAGCCCTGCAGGAGGCGTGTCAGCTACTCAACCGACCCCTGTCAGGCAGGTGCAAACCCTACGCCCAGCCTCATCCCAGCCTCCCCCCCCCCCCCGCAGTGTGGTGTAATGGTTAAAAGCATCGTCAGGCAAGGACCTGGAAGAGCAGAGTTTGAAGCCCCACCGGACCCATGAAGCTCCTTGGAAGCCAGTCGCCACCTCTTAGCCAAGGGGTCAAGGAAACTTTTTCAGCAGGGGGTCAGTCCACTGTCCCTCAGACCTTGTGGGGAGCTGGACTATATTTTCAAAAAGAAAGAACGAACGAATTCCTATGTCCCACAAATAACCCAGAGATGCATTTTAAATAAAAGGGCACATTCTATTCATGTCAAAACACTCTGATTCCCGGACCATCCATGGGCCGGATTTAGAAGGCGATTGGGCCGGATCCAGCCTTAGTTTGCCTACCCATGTCTTAGCCTGACCTACTTCACAGTGTTGTTGTGGGGGTGAAATGGGGAGGAGAACCACGTACACACAGCTTCAGCTCGTTTGAAGATAAAGGTGGCATGTGAACGTAATAAATGAATACAGTGGTACCTCTGGTTACGTACTTAATTCGTTCTGGAGGTCTGTTCTTAACCTGAACATGTACTTAAGCTGAAACACCAATTTAGCTAATGGGGCCTCCTGCTGCTGCCGCGCAATTTCTGTTCTCATCCTGAAGCAAAGTTCTTAACCCGAGGTACTATTTCTGGGTTAGTGGAGTCTGTAACCTGAAGCGTCTGTAACCCGAGGGATCACTGTAATGGCTGAGGAAACCCAGCCAGATGGGCGGGGTCTAAATAATAAATTCTAAATAATAAATAATAAATAATAAATTCTTATTATAAATTCTTATTTAAAAAAATTAAACTCCTGCCTCGGCTCATCCTGCCCGGCAGGCGGCTCCCTCACAAGGCGCTGAGAGGCCAAATAATAATAACAATAATAATAATAGTAATAATGCCCATACAGTGGTACCTCTGGTTACGTACTTAATTCGTTCCGGAGGTCCGTTCTTAACCTGAAGCTGTTCTTAACCTGAAGCACCACTTTAGCTAATGGGGCCTCCTGCTGCTGCTGCGCCACCACTGCACGATTTCTGTTCTCATCCTGAAGCAAAGTTCTTAACCTGAAGCACTATTTCTGGGTTAGCGGAGTCTGTAACCTGAAGCGTATGTAACCCGAGGTACCACTGTATTTATAAACTGTGCCCAAAGGAATTATTGTGGAAATAAGAAATATTTAGTAGGACAGAGGCCACACTTTGTCCTCGCTCAGGGCGCCCTATTCCCAAAGTCTGCCCCTTCGCCCAGCCTCTCCCTCCCTCCCTCCCTCCCTCCAAGCGGCCTTTACCAGCTCCTTGGGCGGCTTCTCCTGGGTCTTCCCGAACAGCCCCATCTCCGGCCAGCGGCACCTAGTCCTCCCATCCACGCGCTACTTCCTGCTTCCGGCCCTCTCCCAGGGAAACAAGGAAGTGGCGCGCACCATAGAGACGACGTGGGTAGAAGGTGTGATTAGCCGCCACTCTGATTAGTCCAAGGCGGCCCACGCCGCTGGCCTACAACTCCCATCATCCCTTGCTAGCGGGACTGGCCGTTGGGGGATGATGGGAGTTGTAGGCCAATAACATCCGGGGACCCGAAGTCAGGAAAGGCTGGCTCAGGGAGGGAGGGAGGAGCTTAGTGACGCGGAAGCCCCGATCTGCTTCCTGGTTGGTTGTCCGCAAGTGACAGACAGCTGATGGAAGCCGCTCCCCGCAGCCGGAGGCAGCTAATGCCATAGAACAGAATCATAGACTCGTGGAGTCGGAAGGGATCCCAGGGGTGATCTAGTTCAACCCCGAGTGATGCAGGACTCCCAGTTAGATAATCCTATGCTTAAAAAGCTCCAAAGGAGGAGAGCGCACCACTCCCAGTTATGACGTCATTAAACACCTATGTGACACTAACACGTGTACTCAGATATAAGCCCCAGTGTTCCGTGGGACTTGGTCCCAGATGAATGGAGGCAGTATTGTAGTTTCAGGTTCACAAGCCGGTGCAAGACACATAAGGAATCAGAAAAAATAAAGTGTCACTTGTTATTAAAATAGGGACAGGCAATTGATTATTTTAGAATTTTGCTTTTGAGGATAATCTAGGCACTTGGATAACTCTGAATTAGATTCACCAGATTTGACTCGGGTTTTGTTGTTGTTGTTCTTGGTCAACTGTGGACCCCCCCCCCCCCCCGCTTCAACTGTTTAACCAATACAGCGGTACCTCGGGTTAAGTACTTAATTCGTTCCGGAGGTCTGTACTTAACCTGAAACTGTTCTTAACCTGAAGCACCACTTTAGCCAATGGGGCCTCCTGCTGCTGCTGCGCCATCGGAGTATGATTTCTGTTCTCATCCTGAAGCAAAGTTCTTAACCTAAAGCACTATTCCTGGGTTAGCGGAGCCTGTAACCTGAAGCGTATGTAACCTGAAGCGTATGTAACCCAAGGTACCACTGTAGTCCATTTGAAATTTGCACACAATGAACTCCCATTGAAATGAATAGACACCCATATACATTAGCCTTTGAATTCTTCTAGCCCCGTGCTAGACAAACAGCGTTGACACAACAGATTGGAGCCTTTCATAAGGACAGTAACTGAAAAGAGAGCTCTAACCTATTCTGATTTGTTTTACATGGCATAATATGACATGACTCAGCACTGACCACTGATCAATATCCTGCATAACGATTGTTCAGAGACATTTTTGCCTTGAACCTGCACAGTGGAGATAGAACAAGCATACCTTAAGAAATATAAATAAGTTGTGTAGGCAACAACCTTCTTGCCCGGGGTCTAACTGCCCAGGCTTGCACCCTAGGAAGATCACTTCAGTGCTGCTAATACAGTGGTTTGACTTCACCCATAGAGACGAACTTCATTGTCTTTCAAGACAGATGGATGCCAATAAGAACTAAGAGCCCAATTGACTAATTAGGTAGGACAGAAATGTATAAATAGATATAAGTGGCTGATGAAGTTTTATATTTCATATTTGAAATTAATAAAGCACTATTAATGTACATGAAAGTCGAATCGAGAGATAGGTCTGGAAGCATTTAGGAAATGGATATATTCTGCCTGATAAACCTCAATAAGTTAAGGTTACCAGATTTTTTTCAATGAATCCAGGGACCCTTTTCAACTTCAATGCATTTTGTATGGGGACTGCTGTGTAAATCTGGGGACTGTCCCCGGGGAAACGGGGACGATTGGTAACCTTACAATAAGTTCCAATTTCTTATACAAAGGGTAGGATGAAAGCATAAGAAGTAAAATTATATTTTGAGTGGAAGACAAAGTGAAGCACAGGTACAAAAATGCCACTGGAACAATTGATAGGACAAATTATTAACCTTCTTTTAAAATAATTTATTTTCATGGATTTGTTTTTAAATGTATTCTCACAGACCATACATTATTCAACAAAGGTGTGCTGAACAAACTCTAAAAGAAGAAACATTTAAATAAAACAATTATTGTATGTTAAAATTTCCATGTTCACCCATCTCCTATCCTGTCATGTTAAAACATTTCCTGAAATATACTTTTGTTGACAAATATATATGATTTTTGTGCTTACAAAAAAAAGCAAATGAAAAATGTTAACTTTTTAAAACTTCCAAATGCTGTAAAAGGAAAGGTGTCATTGTACAATACGTATTCATTATTTCAACATACAAGGCAACCAAATGATTCTGTCATCGACATTAGCATCATGTTTATTTTTTACTTCACTGCACTAACATTTAAACTAAAACTTTTAAACCACAAGGTCTGTTTTGTGACTAACATTTAAATGGCAAGCAGTAAATATGTAGGAAGGTTACAAAGGACGTTATCAGCACACACCTAAGACGGGCTATGGTTTGACAACAGCTGCTGACGCGGATATGGCTTCTTTTTCTTGTAAGAGGCCCATCGACAAACTGGGCAGCAGTGCTGACCCCCGGCCAGCCACACCACAATGCAATTCTGGTGAAAGACGTGGCCGCACGGTAAACCCATTAACAAGCATCCGTTTCTGAAATTCTCTAGACACACGACACATTCCGTACAGTGCAACATACCAGCAGGCCAGACGGACCAATCGGGCTCTGTATCTTCCGTGGAGCTTTGTGAGCCATATGACCTGGCTTTGGCACACGAACAGGTCTTGCCGTTGCAAGAGGGCTCCCCTTCGGAAGGGCTCTGAAGGGCGCTTTGCTCATCCTCGGCTACCGCCCGGCCACTTCTCGAGGCATCTTTGCATTCACTATCCGACTCGCTTTCACTTTGAGAGAGCTCCATCATCTCCTCTTCGGAATGCCCGCCGGCGCATTTAAATCGCCACATGGGCAAGTTTTTAATGTAATCGGTTGGTATCAGGGGGTGGAGCCACAAATCGGGGAAAGCTAAGCGCTGAAGGAACAGGTCTGGGTCTTCGTCCCAATCAGATTCAAAAGGGAAGCGCTGAAACGAAGTGATAGGATGGAACAGATAGCTAGTGTACCAGTCCCAAAGGCTAGATAACCACTCTAGGTTGTTAGCATTTACTTCGTCGCTGTTGTTATTGTGCCGTCTCTTTTTCTCAAAGTAATCTATTAACAACCCATGGCCTAGGTACGTGCTGAGGAACAAGGCAGGGTGAGACGAGTAAAATATCCAGTCAGCTCTCACCCATGAGGCTAGGGCTGTTGTATTTGAATACCGGAAGAGTTTTAAACTGTATTCATAGAAACTGTCTAAATAAGGTAACTGCAAAAACCCCAAGACTGGTAGCCAAGAAATAATTAGTAGAGAATTATAGGTCCCTAAAGTGCTTATGAGAACAACGAAGCGCTTGATAGTAGCACCCTGAGTGATAAATAGGTCCATCCAAGCCATTAAGTTAACTAATACCAGGCTTAAAACAAATAAATCATTAACTTCTGGCTGTAATGAACGCAAGAAGGAGTCCATGGCACGGAGGGAAATAAATTCACCAGTATTATTCCCATACCTGTAAATTCCTTCGGGAGTTCTAAGTATGTAGGATGGTGTCTTATAGATGCCCATCTCTGCTATGTGACTCTTGTTGTCCCAGTTTTCTACATTCACAAAAATAAACTCAACTCTGCCAGTAAACTTTACACTTAGTGCAGAGAAGAAAGCTGGAGGCTGGTCTAACTTTGCAAACAGGTATATTTTCACCCTATACTGATAACTTTTGTTCCATTCTTCCTTCAAGTGTTCCGATTTGAAGATGGTTTTGATCCGGGAAGCTGCATGGGCTGTTATCCATTTGAAAATATGCTCCGTCTCGATTTTACGTCCACCGTATTCCTTAAGCATCACTTTCCCTTTGGACGTACTAGTTTGTGGAACGGACATGATTAATGTGGATCTCACCCAGCCTCTTCTCCTGCAGTATCTACAATGAAAACATTGGGTAAAATCAAGGAATGTTTGAAAAAGAAACAGTTTTCACTCTCATTTGCCACACTGAACTTAAGCACTCCAGAGTTAAAGAGGTCTTGCAAACATTTGCAGATGTGATGAACATCTACATAGAAGCATTTTGTCTGCAGTATCTGTAGAAGCAGCAAACATCCAGCAACTTGAACAGGGATCACAACCTTCTTTGTGTATTGTGAAATGGAGAAATTCGTATTCCGTAGCAGGCAATTAGGAATTTCAGCACGGTCTTTTAACCACTGCGAGCGAAACTGTCTGAAATCGAATACAGTAGCAGACCTGCTCATGAAATTGCTCATGAAATTATAATTAGGGCTGCTCTTCTAACAATTCACGACATGAATTTAGACACAGAGAAAACATACAACCCCCATTCCATTGAGGTCTAGAAGCAAGGAAGAGGAGCATGTGAGTCATTCAGGAATTTTCTGGTGCCATTGCTGGCTAATGAGCAAAGCCAGTGAACAGAGAGATTATTTCTGTATTAACAATATTTTAATATTGCCTAATCTATAGGAATTGTCTTTGTAAGTTTATGGAAACTGTGAATATTTTATTTGTGGATATGTACCGATATATTATGACCTACTATCACATACTGTCGTTTCGTCAGTTTTCTTCTCCTTTTTCTGTATTGCTTATGTCAGAAAATAAATGATATTTCTATACTGCTTTTCAACAGGGTGTTCAGGAAGCAGTCAACATTACAGGTGGTACCACGTTATAGAGGCAAAACCCACTACAACTTCAAGAACATACCTGGGGTCACTGGAGCAGTTAAAAGTGCCTGTTCGTATACCAAACCGCGAGACTTTCTTCACCATTTTCTCCCAGTGGACTCTTCCCATTAGAGGGCTTCTATCGTTTGCTATGACCTGTTTTTCAAACAGTAATAAAAAAACTTTGTATGAGCAGCTACACATTTAAAGAGCACCATGTAGCAAACTGGTTTGTGCATGACTTTTCATTATTTATTTTTATTTTTATACTTCTATTCAAGTTTTTTCCTTTTAGACATCATCACAGTGGCTTCTGATAACGCTTCCATTTGTGAAAAACCAAACCCATATGTTCCTGCTGTAAAAATGCTTATCACCAACGTTACTAGAGTTTACCCAAGAAAGTTCTAAGTTTAACTCTGCCGGGGGTGGGGTGGGGTGAATAATCAGGGAAATGCAATTACTGTGGAACAAAAGCCAGAGTCCATGGGTAGTTACTTCTGTAAGGTTACCAGATTTTTTTCAATGAATCCGGGGACACTTTTCAACTTCCTACTAAATACAGTGGTACCTCGAGTTACGAACTTAATTTGTTCCAGAGGTCCGTTCTTAACCCGAAACCGTTCTTAACCTGAGGTGCGATTTCGCTAATGGGGGCTCCTGCTGCCGCTGCACAATTTCCGTTCTCATGCTGGGGCAAAGTTCGCAACCCGAGGTACTACTTCTGGGTTAGCAGAGTTTGTAACCCGAAGCGTTTGTAACCCGAGGTACCACTGTAGATAGATTTTGTCAGAGGACTGATTTGTAAATCAGTAAATTTGTAAATCAGGATTGGACATGTAACATCTAATTCCTTAAAAAATCAGCACTGGCACACCACAGGGTTGTGTGCTAAGTCCCTACCTGTATTCATTGTATACATACGATTGTATATCATCTGGCACGTCTACTGCAAATATGTTTGCAGATGACACCACCATAATGGGTTTAATAACAGGTGGAGACGAATCAGCATATAGAGGGGAGGTCCAAAAAATATCTACATGGTGCCTAGGGACAAACTTGCACCTTAATATCAGCAAGACAAAGGAGATGGTGTTGGACTTTCGGAGGAAGAGAGGAGAACTAGCCCCGCTGTACATCGGGGAGGGCTGTGTGGAGGGAGTCTCTTCCTTTAAATTCCTAGGAGTGAAGACCTTACTTGGAAAATCAATACAACCCAGGTGGTTAAGAAAGCCCAACAGAGACTCCATCTCCTCAGAGTATTGCGGAAGAACAATGTCAATCAACATTTGATGATCTCCTTCTACCGGTCAACAATAGAAAGTGTCCTTTCATACTGCATCACGGTGTGGTACGTTGGTTTGACATCATCTGATAGGAAGTGCCTACAGAGGGTGGTGAATACAGCACAAGATATTATGGTCTGTCCCGTGAATCCGCTGGATGAAATAGCAGAAGAACGTTGCCTCAAGAAGAGTGAGGGAAATTCTCAGGGATGATTCACACCCTGGCCGGCACTTTCTTGATCTTCTGCCCTCAGGCAGAAGATATAGCATGATTAGTTGCACCAACAGGGTAAAGAACAGCTTCTATTTGTGGGCTATTAGGCTGCTGAATGAAAAGATAACAACAGGGCAACTGACTTTTGGGTTTGGTGGGTGTGCGTCAGTAAACGAGGGGAATTAAGACTAAGAGGTCTGAGTGGGGGGTGCTTGTGTAATCTCACTGTATACAAGTTGTACAAGTGACAATAAAGTATTTCAAATTTCAGATAAATCCGGGGACTGTCCCCGGGAAACGGGGACATCTGGGAACCTTATCTTTGTGCCCAATGGAGACATTGCCACGCATGTTTCCAAACAACTGCTTCACATTTCTTGTTTTTTATAGAAGCCAATCAGTCAGCACGCACACTTTGTGATCTTAGCAATCAGCAATAAATCTCTATCATGTCAAAAACCCTGGGAAGCACTGAAAAGCAGAGTTCTGCAAATTTTTCACAAGGCACATTCAGAACCAATTTGGACAATCTTTAATGGTTTGTACCCACAGAATAATTCCCGGTGCAATTCTTGCGCACACATACATTTGAATACGACTTGTGCAAACGAGTTATCCATGTAGGTTTCTCTTGAATGGCCATGTGGCCATCTATTAAATCTAGCTACATCTCACAGAATCCTCCACAGAATCTTATTTAAGGATAAATAAGAGCCACTTCAGATGTTAATACTAAAACATAGTGTCAGGGTTTCTGGGAGAAGTGAGGAGATGGCAGAGGAGACGGAAAGCGAGTGGGAGGAGGGAGAGAGAGACGAGGAAGAAGATGACGGAATTCGAAGGGAATCTATGAGCCTAAGCAGTGAGTCAGAGGATTCCCAAAAGGGAGCTAGCATGATCAGGCGAAAAGCAGGAGAAGAGAGAAGCTGTGAAAAGTCAGGGAAGGAGGGGAGAAAGCCCAGTGAAGCACAGACGCTGTCAGAGGGGTCTCAGCCGGAACGGAGTAAAGGGGGTGGAGTTGTCAGCCTCTCGGAGGGAGGAGGAACAGGAGAAAACAGAGAGAGGGGGTTGGAGCAAGGTGTTCAGCCGGAAAGGGTAGAGAGTGGAACAGGGGGCAGTATAGAGGACGAAGGAAAGGTCAAAAGCAACGTACGCGCGCCAAGTTCAAACATAGAGGCGCGCGGAAGTGGGGAAAGCTCAGAGGAGGAGCCCGGCCCCAAAGCCAGAAGGAGGGGGCAGGAGGCGGCAGAGGATTCAGCCTCAGGCGAATCCCGGAAAGAGAGAACCCAGGGGGGCAGAAAGACCCTGCGGAAAAGAAAGGAGAGGAAGAGGTGGTCTAGAGCCAGGCTATTAAGTTGGTGTGGAGGAGGGGAGGAGTCAGAGGGGGACTTCGGCGGTCTAACGTGACAGACGTACAGCCACAATGCTGAACTGTGAAAGAAGCAATTATCTTCAATAAACTTTTCCTGTAAGTAAACTATAACGGAGTAAGGTCTCTCGTGAGCTGGGACCCACCTGGGTGGCTGTGACAGAAAGTCCCCCTCCCTCTGAAAGCAAAAATTTTTTTTTGCGAAGCTCACGAACGGGGCAGCCATGAGTGCTGAGGAACAGCTGGCTGCACTCCGGGATCAGATTACCACTCTCACAACGGCAGTCATTGCTTCGCAGAAGAAGAATGCTGACTTGGAGAAAGCGTGCCAGGATTTGCAAGCAAGGTGGGAAAATGCGGACAAGGCGGGGACCCCGGGCTCCAGAGCGGAGGGCATTGCGCTTGGAAGGAGGGGGGGTGCCCTAGTTTCGCATTTTAATGGCAACTTGCAAGACTATCCCAACTTCAGGGCAGATGTCGTGTATGCACTGCATTTACTCCGTCATGATTTTAGAGATGAGGAGGAGAGAGTGGGATTTATTGTTTCGCACCTGCATGGGGAGGCCAGGGCTTGGCTACGCAATCTGTGGCGCGAAGATGGACCAGCCCGTCGCAATGCAGATGCGTTTATCAAGGCAATGGATGCTTGTTTTCAATCCTCTGTGGATAAGGACATTGCGCGCCGGCAGATGCACGGGCTGAGGCAGGGGAGAGCCACTGTACGCCAGTATCATTCTAAATTTTTTGCATTGCTCACCGCCTTAGATTGGCCGAAGGACAGTCTACCGGTCAGGGATCTTTTTTGGGAGGGATTGAGCCCCTCCGTCAAGGATGAGATCGCAAGGGGGGACAGACCCCAGACCCTGGAAGACGTGGTGCAACGGGCTTTGGCTATAGGAATTCGACATGAGGGACGTCCGTGGCACGAGGAGGGGGGGCCCCAAGCGCGCGCGCAAGCAAAAGCTCTCCCTTTTGTGCACAGGGATTTCAGCCGTGCGCACCCCTCACCAATGGGGAAGGAAGGCGAAGAGCCAATGGAGATTGGTGGTGCTAGGGCTCAAAAGCCATCCCAGAGCCCCATCCCTGCTGCAGCCAAAGCGAAGCCTCCTAGAGGGACCAGGAAGTGTTACATCTGCGACAGTGCACACCATATGGCGAAAGAGTGCCCCCAGAGGCTCCAGAAGCACACTGCAGCACTAGCAACTGTGACAGCAGAGGTGCAATCAGAGGAGCAGCTTCAGGGAAACTGCAGTGCCTGGCTGGAAGCAGAGCTACTGGGGCTCAGCCAGGCGGATCTGTAGAGAAGTCCCCAACATCCTTGCAGCGCATGGACCCTTTACCTCCCAAACCAGCAGTTTTACTCACAGCAACACTCCAGCTGCCTGATGGGCGACTTCTCGAGGTTCCAACAACCATCGATTCGGGAAGCAACGCCGATTTCGTGGGATTACAGTTCGTCAAGCAGCATAACATAGCGCTCCTGCCTGCAACGACGCCTCTGAACGTGGTCACGGTAGACGGCAGGAAGTTGCTGGGGGGGCAAGTGGTGCAGCAAACCCCTCCCATGATGATGCAAATTGGAGACCATCGAGAGCTTATTAGTTTCAATGTCACCCACTTATCGGACACGCCCATCGTGTTGGGCATGAGTTGGCTGGACAGGCACAGTCCCGCGGTTGCTTGGTACCAGAGGCAGATCACCTTTTGTTCATCGTATTGCGCCCAGAATTGCATCCAAACCGATCAAGGAGGAGAAGCCGAACAGCAGCTGCATCTGAGTATGGTGCAAGCGGTTCCTCACAAGTACGCGGAGTTCTTGGAGGTTTTCTGCGAAAAGGAAGCTGACAAATTGCCGCCTCACAGACCTTACGACTGCGCGATTGACTTAGTGCCAGGCGCGCAGTTGCCAACTGCCAAGCTGTACTCCATGTCGGAAGACGAGCTGCAAGAGCTTCGGGAGTTCATAGAACACAACCTCAAGCGCGGATTCATCCAGGAATCTAAAGCAGCGGGAGGCAGTCCTGTTTTCTTTGTGAAAAAGAAAGACACGCCCCAGAAGAGGCTCATTGTGGACTACCGGTTCATAAACAGACTAACCAAGCCCAAGGCCTTCCCCATGCCCAAAATTGACGACCTTTTGGCTACAGTCAGGAGGGGGAAGATTTTTACCAAGCTGGATTTACGTGGAGCTTACAACCTCATCCGCATCAGGAAGGGCGACGAGTGGAAGACGGCCATGTTCACTCCTTTGGGCACGTACGAATACAGAGTTATGCCCTTCGGTCTACAAAATGGCAGCCATGTTTTCCAAGCATTCATGCATCACGTCCTGGCAGGTCTCCTCTACAAGAAGTGTGTCTGTTTTCTCGACGATATCCTGATTTTCTCGGAATCGCCAGAGGATCACGATAAGGACGTGAAGGAAGTTCTGCAGAGGCTGAAGGAACACAGGCTGTACGCCAAGTTGGAGAAGTGCCAGTTTGATGTGAGAGAGGTAGATTTCCTTGGCTACAAGCTGTCCGACGAGGGGCTGGCCATGGACAAGACTAAAGTCCAAGCGCTGTTGGACTGGAAAAGCCCTCGAAATCGGAAGGAGGTCCAGAGGTTCATCGGCTTTGCCAATTTTTATCGCAAGTTTATTAAAGGTTTTGCAAACGCGACGGCGGCAATCACTGACACCCTCAGTTCCAAGAAGAAGAAGTTCGTCTGGACCGAACAAGCAGAGCGATCCTTTCGGAAGCTTAAAAGCCTTTTCGCCTCCGAGGAGCAGCTGCTGCACGTGAATCCTGGCAGGCCCATGCGGGTAGAGACAGATGCATCAGACAGAGCAGTTGGGGCCGTCCTCTTGCAAGAGGATTCGCAAGGCAACTGGAGACCGGGTGCATTCTACTCCCGGAAGCTCAGCAAGACGGAGCGCAACTACACCATATGGGACAGGGAGTTGTTGGCCATTCATGCAGCTTTCAAAGCGTGGCGACACTTCTTGATAGGAGCCAAGCACACGGTGCAGGTCCGCACGGATCACAAGAACTTGGAGTATTGGCGGACGGCTAAATTGCAAACCCAACGACACATGCGCTGGGCGGAATTCTTTGCGGATTTCGATTTCAAAATAGAATACATCCCTGGAGACTCCAATGTTATAGCAGACGCGCTGTCCCGAAAGCCTCAATACCTGGAGGAAGTAGCTCCAATCGCAGCAAAGTACATTTTCGCACCGCAGGCGTGGACGTGCGCTACCATCGCAGTCGACCTAGACGCGGTGCGACGCGCGCTGCAAGAGGATCAGTTTGCACAATCCAAGATGGAGGAGCTCCGCAGAGGGTCGCCTGACAACAATGAGTTTCAGTTGCAGGATGGACTTTTGACTCGCAAGGGCGCCCTTTACGTGCCCACCGACGAGCTTCGCGCCACGGTTTTGCAACAATTGCACGATGCCCCGAGTGCGGGCCATTTCGGCAAAGAGAAGACGATGGAGTTGGTGGCAAGGGACTTTTGGTGGCCCCAGATGAGAGGAGAGGTGGCGGACTACGTAGCCAGGTGCGATATCTGCCAGAGGTCCAAACCAGTGCATCAGAAGCAGGCGGGATTGTTAGAACCGCTGGAGACACCGCAGCAACCGTGGGAGAGGGTAGCGTTGGACTTTGTTACAGACCTGCCCAGCTCCAGAGGTAAGACGGCGGTGTTAGTGGTTGTGGACTTGTTCACCAAGATGGCGCACTTCATTCCTTGTGCCAAGGTGGCGACGGCAGAACAGACCGCGAAGCTCTTCATCGATCACGTCTTCAGAGTGCATGGACTACCGCAGTCCGTCTTGTCCGACAGGGGGCGCCAATTTGTTTCCACTTTCTGGCGGAAGCTTCTGGGTATCTTGCACGTCAAGATCAACCTGACGTCGGCGAGGCATCCACAGACCAACGGTCAAGCGGAGAGGGTCAACGCGATCATGCAGCAGTACCTACGGTGTTACGCCAACCAGCGACCCGCGGCGTGGGTGGACTACCTGCCGATGGCTGAGTTCGCCTACAACAACACGAAGCACGCATCCACCGGGGTGACGCCTTTCTTCGCGAACTATGGACGTCATCCCAGAACCTTCCCGAGCTTTACAGCACCTGAAGGGGGGGGACCTCAAAATGCCGACCAGTTTGCAGCAGAGTTGCAAGAGGTGCACGAGGAGCTGCGGAGACATTTGGAGCTGGCAAAGCAGGCGTATAAGGTGCAAGCCGATAAACACAGAAGGGCGGGGGAAGACATTCAGGTTGGGGACTGGGTATGGTTAGCAGCCCACGCGATGCCGGCCAGGTCGTTGGCCAAAAAGAAGTTAGAACACAGGCAGCTAGGACCATATCAAGTTGAGGCTAAGATCAATCCGGTGGCTTTTCGCCTAGCCCTTCCGGAGGGCTCCAGGGTGCACCCGGTCTTTCATAGGTCGGTGCTCACTCCCTACAAAGCCCCACACAGGTTTCAAGAGTCAGGAGCACCTCCAGAGCCACGTAGAAGGGCGCCTGAGAGAGGGGAGTCGCCAAGACCAGAACCTCTTAATGAGGTCACAGAGATACTGGATTCACGATGGGGGGAGGAGGGAGTTGAATATTTTCTCGCCAGGGAAGGCACTCCAGTCTCTGCAAATAGCTGGGTGCCGGGTTACGCTTTGGACGAACCCCTGTTGAAGGAGGAGTTTCATGCAATTTTTCCGCACAAACCCATGCCCGAGGAGTATTTTGATGATTGGCTTTTCACGCCCACTTTGTCGGGCAGCACGTTCGGGGGTTTCTCCTCGCCCGAGGGCTCTACGCCCAAAACAAGCCCGACCAGGGATCCCCGCCTGGGGGGGGGAGAGACAAACCCTTATTGGTGGGTGGATCAGCCAAGGGAGGTATGGAGTCAGAGGTGGATGATAGGTCCTTGGCAGGCAGCGCCAGGAGAAGCAGTGAGGGAGGAAGAGACTGTGATGCCTTCAGGGGGGGAACCCGAGTTCGAACACACGTATACGGAGCTGCCAGAGGAGAAGATTGACGTGGACACCCGGTATCCTGAACCGACCCAGGAAGAACCACATTTCCCTCAACCTGCACCCAGCGACCGGGAGGGGGGAAGGGGGGGCTTCGAGGGGGGGATGGATGTCAGGGTTTCTGGGAGAAGTGAGGAGATGGCAGAGGAGACGGAAAGCGAGTGGGAGGAGGGAGAGAGAGACGAGGAAGAAGATGACGGAATTCGAAGGGAATCTATGAGCCTAAGCAGTGAGTCAGAGGATTCCCAAAAGGGAGCTAGCATGATCAGGCGAAAAGCAGGAGAAGAGAGAAGCTGTGAAAAGTCAGGGAAGGAGGGGAGAAAGCCCAGTGAAGCACAGACGCTGTCAGAGGGGTCTCAGCCGGAACGGAGTAAAGGGGGTGGAGTTGTCAGCCTCTCGGAGGGAGGAGGAACAGGAGAAAACAGAGAGAGGGGGTTGGAGCAAGGTGTTCAGCCGGAAAGGGTAGAGAGTGGAACAGGGGGCAGTATAGAGGACGAAGGAAAGGTCAAAAGCAACGTACGCGCGCCAAGTTCAAACATAGAGGCGCGCGGAAGTGGGGAAAGCTCAGAGGAGGAGCCCGGCCCCAAAGCCAGAAGGAGGGGGCAGGAGGCGGCAGAGGATTCAGCCTCAGGCGAATCCCGGAAAGAGAGAACCCAGGGGGGCAGAAAGACCCTGCGGAAAAGAAAGGAGAGGAAGAGGTGGTCTAGAGCCAGGCTATTAAGTTGGTGTGGAGGAGGGGAGGAGTCAGAGGGGGACTTCGGCGGTCTAACGTGACAGACGTACAGCCACAATGCTGAACTGTGAAAGAAGCAATTATCTTCAATAAACTTTTCCTGTAAGTAAACTATAACGGAGTAAGGTCTCTCGTGAGCTGGGACCCACCTGGGTGGCTGTGACACATAGTTTAGCATTATGTTCACAAACCAAAGTGAGCCTGAGCCTTGGTCTCAAGTGCTCTTGCCATTTACACATAAGGAGCAGATCAAAAGCTTCCAATGAAAATGACTTGACAAACTCAGGAAGTCTGGTTACAGATAGGTAGCCGTGTTGGTCTGCCATAGTCAAAACAAAACAAATTCCTTCCAGTAGCACCTTAAAGACCAACTAAGTCAGTTCTTGGTATGAGCTTTCGTGTGCATGCACACTTCTTCAGATACACAGAAGTCTGGTTATTTTACACCAGCTATCCTTAACCTGCTGCCCACCAGATGTTATGGACACGGACTCCCATTATCCTTGACCATTGGATATGATCAAGCTGGGGCTGGTAGGAGTTGGAGTCCCTGGGTAGAGAAGTCTGGTTTTGAACTCTCAAACTCTCTTGAGCTCTGGCCTCGGCCCAGTATACCTGAAGGAGCGTCTCCACCCCCATTGTTCTGCCCGGACGCTGAGGTCCAGCACCGAGGGCCTTCTGGCGGTTCCCTCATTGCAAGAAGCAAAGCTACAGGGAACCAGGCAGAGGGCCTTCTCGGTAGTGGCGCCCGCCCTGTGGAACGCCCTCCCATCATATGTCAAAGAGATAAACAACTACCTGACATTCAGAAGACATTCAGGGAAGTTTTTAATGTGTGACATTTTAGTGTATTTTTGGTCTTTGTTGGAAGCAGCCCACAGTGGCTGGGGAATCCCAGCCAGATGGGTGGGGAACAAATAATAATAATTTTGTTTCAAACAAACCAGGATCAAACACTGATTTATAATTCTGGCCTTCTTTGGTGCTTCTGGGATGAACCATAAACCTCAAATTATTGCTTTTCATTTTTTTTAAATTAAGCACCTAGTATTTTTAGAAAACAATAATGCGTTATCTCTGCAACCAGGACCAGCAGGACATAGCTGACATCCCTTGGTAAGCCTGAGGCTGTTTGAGATGCGTGGGGAGCAGCGATGACGGTATTTTCTTTAATTTTGTGCAATGCCACACCCCATGGCAGCCGTGTTATGCCATGCTCCCCACGGAAGTCAATTTGCGACTGCTGCTCACGGCACTTTCTCAAAACTCAAAATGTGCTCGCCAGTCCAAATAGCCTGACGAGCCCTGGCTAAGGCACCAGCTAACCAACCGTAGCTTCCCAACTTTGGGTGTAATGGGGAATTCAGGCTACTTTAAAACCAAAAGTGGGTATTTCTGGCATGTGCCAGAGGAAACCAGGAGTGTGCAAGCCCAAGGCTTGCTGTAATGGCTTGTTCACACAGCGATAAACTGCAGTTTCTGCCTAAATTGTCCCTTAGTATAATATTAATACAGATTATCATTCACTTGGGAATGTGGATTGATAAAAGCAGAAAAGTAGGGAGGATGAAAGGCAGGCGTTTGCTCTGCCTTACAGGCAATTTAAATGACATGACTGATCATGCATGAGTCACTGTGCCCTGCAGTTTCCACATACTTTTTGATTATTTTAGGAATGTGTCACATGATTGAAAGCTGATTGGTCGAGTAACGATTTTAAGACTTCCTTTTAGAGCTCTCATTTGATGCAGAGTGAAATGTGTTCCGACCTCACAAAGAGTTCTTCTGGATGAATTGCCGCCGCTGCTAAAATGGCCTAGCAGGAATGGAGAACGCAAACCAGAACACAGAGAAACCAACAATACGTCCAGAAAGTTCAACATCCCGAAAAGCCATGATTACATCTCTCTCCAGGATAGAAAAAAACAGCAACACATGGCTGTTAAGAGGACAATGTGTTTTAACATATAAAAAGAATCAACAAATATTTGCCTCTTCTGTCCACCATTCCAAAGGCTACACTAGGTGTCAGTCAACTGTCATTGTGTCAATTGAATACCACTGCAGTTTTATTCTTTGCACTGAATGAAGTTTCCCAACAGAAATGCATCATTTATAAATGGGAGGAAAACAGATCTACTGTTACAGCCAGTTGGTTATTTGCAGAACTTTTTCTTTTCAGCTTGCTACACAGTGTTCTAGTTGCACGCTATTGCGAAGTGAAGTTTTCAGAATGCTTATCGCTTCTCTGGTTTTTAAACTTGGGAAAATTGCATCCCGATCCCTCAGAAGCCAGTCCCACTGCTGTGTAAAGGGAAATGCTTCTAAGGTATTTAGAACTAAAAGAAAGCTAGCAGCTGCTGCTATCCCAGTTCTAAGCATCTCAAAAGTTATACTATCCTGATGGCAACGAGCTGCCACATTAAAATATTGGGAGCATCAATGAGGTTTTGCTGTTCTGTACACAGTAGAAAGGGATGCGGGTGGCGCTGCGGGTTAAACCACAGAGCCTAGGACTTGCCGGTCAGAAGGTCGGCGGTTCGAATCCCCGCAATGGGGTGAGCTCCCGTTGCTTGGTCCCTGCTCCTGCCAACCTAGCAGTTCGAAAGCACGTCAAAGTGCAAGTAGATAAATAGGTACCACTCCGGCGGGAAGGTAAGCTCTGGTTTGTCAGAAGTGGCTTAGTCATGCTGGCCACATGACCCGGAAGCTGTACGCCGGCTCCCTCGGCCAGTAAAGTGAGATGAGCGCCGCAACCCCAGAGTTGGCCACTACTGGACGTAATGGTCAGGGGTCCCTTTACCTTTACCTTACACAGTAGAAATGATTTCAGGTATAGGCCCACAAAACACGACTATGCACACAGGTATCATTATTTTTTAAAAAAGGTGGGACCTGCAATAAAATGTTGCAGTGTATCCCCATCCCCTAAGAAGAGTGTTCTGGGCTTCAGTCCGCCTTGCTGTCTCCTGAGGGGCTGTTGGCATGCTGACAGCCTGGCAGCAAATGCATGGTGGCACCAATTTTATGAATGCAATGGTGGGGAACTCAGTGCTATTTCCATTACTGTTTGAACACTGGGGACTGTGTTAACAGCATTAAGAACACAAGGCAAGCCCTGCTGGATTGGACAAAAGGCTTATGTAGCCCAGAATCTTGTTTCCTACGGTGGCCAACCAAATGGGACATGCATTTTAGTGTCGTGCCACCAGGTCTCTCGACCATTGCGACTCAGAGCCACAGATAACTTATCCTACACAAATTTGCCTAATCTCCTTTCAAAGCTGCCTTAAATTGGTGGCCACTGCCAAATCTTGTGATAGTACGTTCCATAATTTAACCATGGGCTTGTGCAAAGATGTTTGTCCAGTCCTGAATCTCCCAGATTTCCAAAACTTCGCAACTTTTTTCCTAGCAACCTGCTTCTGAGAGGGCCTTTTGCGAAGGAATGCGCTACAGAAGGAAATGGAGCAATAAAAAATGGGTTTATAAGACTATGAACAAAGATGCCCTCAAGTACAGTGTAAATTAAAGTTATCTGCAGAGGAGATACACTGAAAAGAAAAATTGAAATGTGCCATAACAACACTAAAGAGTCTCTCTAAGCATGAAAATTACGAAAGAACCGTAAGAACACGGGAAGCCCTC